>NW_004443939.1:17025361-17063955 GCF_000243295.1 Trichechus manatus latirostris | reverse complement strand
TACAGGCCAGCTTCTCAGATTATTTGCTCAGCATACAGATTGAACAGGTATGGTGAAAGGATGCAACCCTGACGCACAACCTTTCCTGGCTTTAAATCATGCAATATCCCCTTGTTTTGTCTGAACAACTGCCTCTTGATCTGTGTAGTTTCCTCATGAGCACAATGAAGTGTTCTAGAATTCCCATTCTTCGCAATGTTATCCATAATTTGTTGTGATCCACACAATTGAATGCTTTTGCATAGTCAATAAAATACAGGTAAACATCTTTCTGGTATTCTCTGCTTTCAGCCAGGATCCATCAGACATCAGCAATGATATCCCTGGTTCCACGTCCTCTTCTGAATCCAGCCAGAATTTCTGGCAGTTTCCTGTCGACATACTGCTGCAGCTGCTTTTGAATGATCTTCAGCAAAATTTTATTTGCATGTGACATTAATGATGTTGTTCCATAATTTCCACTTTCAATTGGATCACCTTTCTTGGGAATAGGCATAAACATGAACCTCTTCCAGTCTGTTGGCCAGGTAGCTGTCTTCCAAATTTCTTGGTATAGACGAGTGAGCACTTCCAGCACCGCATGCATTTGTTGAAACATCTCAATTGATACTCCATTAATTCCTGGAGCCTTGTTTTTCACCAATGCCTTCAGTGCAGCTTGGACTTCTTCCTTGAGTACCATTGGTTCCTGATCATATGCTATCTCTTGACATTTTAGTATAGTCTTCCTGAAAACCCTCTGAGTGCTAAGTCAAATTAGGGTAGGAAGGTGTTTGTGCCCCCTATTTGCACTCTTATTGTCTCCTTCAAAAGAAATTTCTCTCCTTCCTTCAGAAGCTACTGTGGTTTATGGAAATATTCAATCTCTATCCTTTACTTGAATTCCTCCCTAATAATACAGCAAAAACCCATTGCCTTCAAGTCGATTGCAACTCATAGTGACTCTATAGGACAGAGTAGAACTGCCCCAAGGAGCGGTTGGTGCATTGGAACTGCCAACCTTTTGGTTAGCAGCCATAGCTCTTAACCACTGCGCCACCAGGGCTCCAATACAGCAGGTTTAATTAATTTCCCCATTCTCTAAGTATTTACAACAATTATAATCTGTGACATAACAATTAAGCACTTCATCATATAGTGTTTTATTTCACTGATTATTTTTGGGTATCAATCATGTCATCAGTGACACTAAGCTTCTCAGTGACTCTCATAGACCAGCAATTCTCACTAGTACATTTCAACAGTGCTCTATGTAACAAAAGGAAGATTCATTTACTAATTCATTCAATAAATGTTTATTGATCTCCTGCAATGTGCCAGGCACTGTTTTAGGCAATGGGGATACACCAGTAAATAAGGCAAAAACAAACAAATAAACAAAAAGCAATGTAATACGCCAGTAAATAAAGCAAAAGCAATCTATGACATCATTGAATTATTCTAGTTGGGGGAGTCAGACAACAAATAAATAATTAAAATGTATGGTATGTCAGTTTCTCATAAAGATTAGGAAAAAAAAAAAACGGAGTGGGGAGAGGGTGTGTTTCAAGTGAGATAATAATAACACGTTTGTAATTTTAAACAGGATGGTCAGGGAAGGCCTTATTGACGGTATATTTGAGCAAAGACCTGCAGGTTGTAAGGTAAAGCGCAATGCAGCTATTTGGGGGAGGAAGTTCAGAGTGAATGGAATCAGGGCCTCTGGGATATTGTCACGGGGCTCAATAAGTCACCTTATTTCTTAGGGACACAATATTTATATGTTGATCAAGAGATTTTTCCAGGTAGTCTTTAAAAACAAGACAGATCTTCATTTACCTAGAATGTCAAGCCAGCCTTACCTAACTAACTTACATTTGTCCTGTGTGAGCTTGCTTATCACTTATTAGGGCAACCTTCCCTAACAACATCAATTGAATTATGTTCTCCTTTTAGGCACACCCTTCATATCCAATGTATCTTCACACACTTGCAATTTTTCTTGAATCATCTAGAATGATTTGTTTAATGTATAATGCACCCACTAGAATGTAAGCTTCATGAGGGCAGGGGCCTGTTTTATTCCTGCCTGCCCCCTTTGACACCAAGCATGTTGCCTGAAATAATCAAAACACTACACATGCACCAAGTTTAACCAACTAACTTGATGGTGGAGGGGTCATGGTTTATGTCTTCATAACATGCAGACATAACCCTTTTCGACAGGTCATTGCCTTATTCTAATAAAATGGAGTGTGGAAGGCATTTTGAAGGAAATGGAGATTTAATGAATGTATGTGGGCACAAGACATTTTCTGAAGATCCATGCGGCACTCCCACAAACACTCAAGGGGAATACTTCAATTTCAATATCAGCATCATCAACAAGAAACAGGGAGACAAATGTTTAGCCAGAAATACAACTGCTTCTGAGCACCTATTGTTTGCCAAGTATTGCTCTAAATGTGTGGGACACGTAAGTGACCAAAATAGCAAAAAATTCCTTTCCTGTGAAATAACTGAACTTACATTTTAGGGTGAGAGAAGATAGACAATAACCATAGTAAATAGGTAGATTATATAATATTGTGAAGACGGACAATGCTATGTAGAATAATGGAGCAGAGTAAGAAGAATTGGGAGTGCAATTTCAAATAGGGTGGACCAGTGGTCCTTATTGAGAAGGTAAAGTTCGAAATACGTCTGGGAAAAAATCTTAGTACATATGGGAAGGGAATTAATGCCTGAGTGGATCAAATACATTAATAAGAGAGCTGAGAGGTTATTGGACTTAGGATGTAGGATTTAACTTTTCAACAAAATTAACTTACAGTTTTAACAAAATCAAAGCAAATAGTTATGTCATTTTAAAATCCATTCTCGTAAAAAATTTCAAGTTATTTGGAGATGAGATGAGAATCTTACCATTTTTACTGATGTCGAGTTCTTTAAGATTAACTAAACTAGCAATAGTGGTTGGCAGACTTGAAAGGTCATTATCAGGAATACTTAGTTTTCGTAGAGCTTGACAGTTGAACAATTGCTGTAATAGAAAATAACTTTAATTAGATCTCAATTTGGTTAAATTCAATCACATGTAAACTTAGTAACAAAATTCAATTCACCGTCTTTATTAACATGGTTTAAAAGGGCAAGTTACAAAAGCTTTAAGCTTCGCCTTCCTTCACACCTATATTTTCATTTGTTTTCAGAAACATTCTATCCCCATGTTAGTGTCTGACTATTCTCTGTCATCCAGACTCAAAAACCATGGGTCATACTCTACTTTTTCTTTTTTCCTCTTGTTTACAGTTAACATTCGCTTTGCTGTAGAATTCTACTAATTTTCTTTTTCTTTGAAATAACTTCTGCAGTCGTCCCTTTCTCTCCATTCCCATTGCCACCATGATTACATCAATTCTTTCTTTTTCTGCAACCAAGTTACATTTGATAAAGTACTATTTTCATTTCAGCAGCAACCAGCTATTCATATGACATGCAAGAATTACAATACATTTGAATACATGAGCACACATTTCTTTTGTATCCCCTCCCCTACTATTTTATAAATATCTAGTGAATGAAACATTTAACCACTTATGTTTGGTGAAAAAACAAATCTCTAGTGATTGGTTCATTTCTACCATCAGTCTAAAGCATTAGGTGGGGAAGAGCCAAAAATTAAAAGCAGTGGTTGTCAACTCCAGTGTGTTTACTAATCACTTGTGGGTGAAGGTACTTGTTTAAAATATAAATTCTTGGGCCCTAACCCAAGAGGTACAGTAGGTTGGGATGCGGGTCAAGAATCTGTCTCTTTAATAAACAGTCCACTGAACTGGTTATTTTGGTGTAGGTGTTTCTAGTACTTATTTTGAGAAACAATTTTCAGCTATGCCCATTTCATTTTGACAACTGAAAGATATGAACAGATGGGCTAGAAGTTTTGATTCATTTCTGGAAGAATTATCTTAATGACATCTTTTTTTCTTAATATTTTTAATTCTATATTGCTGAATTTACACAGATGAAGTCTCTGGTATCCATGACTGTGCAACTGGCCAACTGCACATTTAACTACCACTTGTTCTTACATACAATTCATTATTTATAGGAAACAACAATGTAGCACATGATTGTTATTTCTGAACTTATCAGCTTTAAACAATAACAACAACAAAAAGATTATGCTGGTTGTTACTTAAGATGAAATATGCAGTTTTTTGCTTCTGATTAGTCATTTTTGGCTCCTTACAAAGATTATTTTCAACACTTCATGTGGTGCTAGAATTAATTTTCAACATGCCATACAGAAATGCTGCTAGTTCTTTTTATAAAACCTCAAAATGAGAACTTTGATGGATGGTTTCCACTAACTATTAATTTTCAGTTTAAAGGAATAGGAAAACAGATGTCTACAATCAAGGTAAAAGTTAATTTAGATGTTCTTTCCAGGCTCTATCATTCTGTCAGGGCTACAGTATCTACATGTAGTGTAGTTAGTTAAAAATTCATAGATTTTCAAATAATCAGTTTTCTCTTGACTGATTTTGGTAAGATTTTCTAAGTACTCTTTAGTCTGGTAACTATAATCATTTTAAGCAATAATCAGGCTAACGATTTTCAAAACAGAATAGTTTTTTAAAAAAGAAATTCAGGTCTCGTTATCTCAACTAAACTCTCAATTGCTCTAAAGAATTAATAGAGGACCCTGAATTCTTTCCCAATTTTAAATGAAACCACATAAGGAACAAAAGATATGGAAACTCCTGAGCATCCAACTATATAGTGAATCTAAGCCCTCTTTGATATATAGGCTAAGAGCATGGGATTTGGCATCAGATTGATGTGGGTTCAGTCTCTGCTCATCTACTTAATAGCTGTGTGATCTTGGGCAAGTTACCTAATCTTTCTGTTCCTCATCTGTTTCCTCCTTGCCTGCAGATTGGGAAAAATAACATTAACTGCCTTGAGAAGTTGTTGAGAGGATTAAATAAGCCAATATATTTCATCAATCCTAAATACTGCATTTTTTTACATATTGCTGTTGTTACCTGTCTGATTTGGCTCCTGACTCATGATGACTCCATGAACACAGAACAGAACACCTCCCAGTCCTGTGCCATCCCCATGATCAGTTGTAGATTAGATCATTGTGATGCCATAGGCTTTTCATTAGCTGATTTTTAAAGTAAGATTTCCAGGCCTTTCTTCCTAGTTCATGTTAGTCTAGAAACTGTTGAAACCTGTTTGGCATCATAAACACAAAAGCCTCCACTGACAGACGGGTAGTGGCTGTGCATGAGGTGCATTGGCTAGGAATGAAATCTGGGTCTCCTGCATGGAAGGCAAGAATTCTAATATTGAACCACCAATGCCTCATTTTTACACATTAAAATCCATTGTCATTGAATTGATTCCGACTCATAGTGATCCTATAGGACAGAGTAGAACTGCCCCATAGGGTTTCCAAGGAGTGGCTGCTGGATTACAACTGCCAACGTTTTGGTTAGCAGACTAACTCCTAACTGCTGTGCCACCAGGGCTCTTTTTACATATCAGCATCTCTGATATTTGGGATGTATCTTACAATCAAGAGTAACTTAAAAGGACTGTTTATTTCTTTCTTAGTGATAGTGGTGTGTTTTATAATCCACGGCCTTAGATTTGATAAATGTGGTACTTCTAAAAATATAACACTGAGTTTGGTATATAGACAAAGCTGGATAACTGTTAGCCATTATTAATATATATATGTAAAGATACAGAAGCACATCTATATAGTAATTGATGTTTCCTTCTTCCTGGCTGATGTGGTCTTTCAAGGAAGGAGTCATGCCTGATTCATCTTGGTATCAATCTGATGAAGAGGATGAGATGAATTGAGAGTGCTAAGCTCCAGCTGAGAGTGCTGTTCACTGAGTTGGAAGCTTCAGATAGGTAAACAGTCTCTGTGGAATCTAAATTTCATAAATAGAGCAGTAAACTTGTCATGATTTCTACACATTGGCAAAGAAATTAAGAAGACATTTTAATGATTCAAGATTCAAGCTTAGAATGAAAACGAAGTAAGGAATGATTATAAAGTTACTGTAATTCTCCAATACAGTAAAAAAACAGCAAATATAATTAATAGCTAATGGAGTAAGGCTGTAAATGGTCATGGTTATCTTGTCTTTCATTTGTTAATAATATTTCACCTTTCAAAAACAATAAAATTGTTTTGATTCTTAAAATGTTTGTGTACTATCTTAGTCATCTAGTGCTGCTATAACAGAAATACCACAAGTGGATGGCTTTAACAAGGAGAAATTTATTTTCTCACAGTCTAGTAGGCTACAAGTCCAAATTCAGAGCATCACCTCCAGGGGAAGCCTTTCTCTCTCTGTTGGCTCTGGAGAAAGTTCCTTGTCGTCATCAATCTTCCCCCAGACTAGGAGCTTCTCTGCGCAGGAACCTTGGGTCCAAAGGATGTGCTCTGCTCCCAGCACTGCTTTCTTGGTGGTATGAGGTCCCCCACTCTCTGCTTGCTTCCCTTTAATTTTATCTCTTGTAAGATAAAAAGTGGTGCAGGCCACACCCCAGGGAAACTCCCATTACGTTGGATTAGGGATGTGACTCTAATAAGGGTATTACAATCCCACCCTAACTTTAACATAAAATTACAATCACAAAATAGAGGGCAACCACACAATACTGGGAATCATGGCCCAGCCAAATTGATACACACATTTTTGGGGGGACGTTCCACCCTTTGGCCCCCCAAAAATCACATCCTTGCAATGTGCTAAACATATTCATCCCATCATATCATAGCAAAAGTCTTAACTCTAAGTCCAAAATCCAAAAATTCTTCTTGATCTGTGAAATCTAGAATACAAGTTATCTGCTTCCAAAGATACAGTGGCAGAATAGGCACAAGTTAGACATTTCCATTAAAAATGGGATAAACTAAAGGAAAAGGAGGGATAACAAGCACCAAGCAAGTCAGCAGAACACATTACATTAGCCCTCATGGGTTTGAAAATAATCCTCTGTTCTCTGAGACAATTTACACATTGGCCCTGCCCTCCAGACTCTAGGTATTGGCCACACTCTCCAGATTCTGTGTGGAGGCCCCTTAGCCCTGGGCTTCAGCTCTGCCTTCCAGGCCCACTGGGACAGCGCCTCTGCTCCCTTTGCTTTAGGTGCACCATTCTCCTACTCTATTTGAAACCCCAAAGGTCCTGACCCTACCTTTTGAGACTAAGGCAGTACGGCTTACTGTGTTTCTCATCTCTTCAGTTTCTACTTCCTGGTTTCTTGGCCTCTCAGCTCCTCGGGCCTCAGGCCAGCATCTGCCCTGCTGGGGAAAGTGCTCCAAAGCTCTATAGCTCCACTGATAAGTGCCTGGAGGCACCCTACTCTCCCAGGAAGTCTCATGCGCACAGGCACTCAGCTGTCTTGCTCCGTGGGTCAGCAAGCCTAGCTCCACCAATAAGTCCCTGGAGGCACCCCAATCTGCCAGGAAGCCTCCTGGGCATGGGCACTCAGCTCTCTCACTCCATCGGTCAGCTCCAGTGCCATCTTGCACTGGTCTCCTTGTTGTGCGTCTGCTGGTTCTCTGCCAGTGCTGCTTCTCTGCTGCTGCAGGTTCTCTGCTGCAGCTAGCCCTCTGCTGCTGCCGCTTCTCTATCCATCCACAGTTTCAAAACCACTTCCACATTTTATGTATCTGTTAGAGCAGCACCCCACTCTCAGTACAAAATTCTTAGTCATCTAGTGCTGCTGTAACAGAAATACCACAAGTGGATGGCTTTAGCAAAGAGAAATTTATTTTCTCACAGTCTAGTAGGCCACAAGTCCAAATTCAGAGCATCACCTCCAGGGGAAGCCTTTCTCTCTCTGTTGGCTCTGGAGGAAGGTCCTCATTGTCATCAATCTTCCCCCAGACTAGGAACTTCTCTGCACAGGAACCTTGGCTCCAAAGGACGCGCTCTGCTCCCAGCACTGCTTTCTTGGTGGTATGAGGTTTCCCACTCTCTGCTTGCTTCCCTTTCCTTTTATCTCTTGCAAGATAAAAGATGGTGGTGCAGGCCACACCCAGGGAAACTCCCTTTGATGTGACTTTAGTAAGGTGTTACAATCCCACCCTAATTTTCTTTAACATAAAATTACAATCACAAAATGGAGGACAACCACATGATACTGGGAATCATGGCCCAGCCAAATTGATATACGTATTTTTTTGGGGACATAATTCAATTCATGACATGCACTAAAGTACTCTTTTTGAGGCTAAAAAAAAAGCAATTTAACTGTGACAGATATTGGTTTGAGAAGAGCATACAATTTAAATTACTGACTCCAGAAAAGCAATCATTTAGAACTGAAACACAAATGCTTAGGTGTTTTCTTTGAGAGCTGACACACACAAAAAAAGGCCGAAAAGTTAAAAATAAAAACATATTTGGGCCTAAAATGTATATTCTATGAAGTATTATTTCATTCATTCACTCAAGGAAAACCATTTATTGATAGCTGTCATAAACTAGACACTACGCTAAGTGCATTGGACACAAAGTGAATGAGACAGAGTAACTGGCCTCTATATACCCATATACCTCTGCCACGCATGTTGTGTCCCAAATTACATCTTTATACATTGTGTGCCCAAATAACATAAATTTGTAATTATCTTTTATGAGTTTGTTTTTTAAATCATGTAGGAAATAATAAGTAGAGTTAAAACACAAAAATACAATAAAACTGGCCTTTCTGTTTGCTCATAAAATTACCTTTACTGGAGATTTTTATTTTTTAATCCTGGTTAAGGTTACTGTATAGTGACTTTTCATTTCAACCTGAAGGACTCCCTTTAGCATTTCTCCTATAGCAGGTGCAGTGGTAATGAACTCTCTCAACTTTTGTTTATTTGGGGATATCTTAATTTCATTCTCTCTCTCTTCTTTTTTTTTTGACTTTAAAGAACATAAATTTATTTTCTCATGGTTTGTTGTTGTTAGATGCCATTGGGTCAATTTTCGACTCATTATGACACCATGTGACAGAGTAGAATTGCCCCACAAGGTTTTCCAGGCTGCAATATTCATGGAAGCAGATCACCAGGTCCCTGTCCCGCAGAACCAATGGGTGGATTCGAATTTCCAACTCCTCCATTAGCAGCTGAGTGCCCAACTATTGGGCTGCCAGGGCTCCTTTCTCACAATTTAGGAGGCTAGAAGTCTGAATTCATGGTGTCAGCTCTAGAGGAAGGTCCTTCTTTATCTCCTTGAGCTTCTAGTAGTTGTCGGCAATCCTTGGCATTCCTGGGCTTGTAGATGCATCAGTCTTCATCTTCACATGGCACCTGTCTTTCCCCTTTGTGTGTGTCTCTCTGTATCTATACTCCTCTTATAAAACACCACTCAGAAGGGATTAGGTTTAGGACCCACCCTAATGTTAGTATGACCTCATTATTATAACAAAAGAAAAACTCTATTTCTAACCAGGTTCACTCTCATTTTTGAGGGACAGTTTTGCCTAATACAGAATTGTTGCTGGACAGTTTTTTTTTTTTACTATAAATTTTTTTATTGTTGTAAAAATATAGAAAACACAGCATTTGCTAATTCAACATTTTCATGTATACAATTCAGTGAGATTTTGTATATCAATCATGTTGTGGTACCATCAGTTTGTTTATTTCAGCACTTTAAATATGTCATTCCACTGCCTTCTGGACTGCTGTGGTTTTAGAGAGAAATTATCACTTAATCTTATTGAGGATACTTTGTATGTGAATATATGATGATTTGCTTCTCTCTTGCTGCTTTCAAGATTTTATCTTTGGTTTTTGAAAATATGAGTATGACATGTCTTTTTGTGGATTTCTTTGGGTTTATTCTACTTGAAGTTCATTGGGCTTCTTGCCTGTGTAGATTTATGTCTTTCATCAAATTTGGGAAGTCTTCAGCCATTATTTCTTCAAATATTTTTCTGCCCCTTTCTTGCTCTTCTCCTTCTTGGACTTTCATAATGTGTATGTTGGTCCATTTGATGGTATCCACAAGTCCCATGAGCTCTGTTCACTTTATTCTTTTTTCTTTTTGCTCTTCAGACTCAAAATTTTTAATTATCTTACAATTAAGTTTGCTGATTCTTTCCTCAGCCTGCTTAAATCTGCTGTTGAATGTCTTCAGTGAATTTTTTCATTTCAGTTATTATACTTTTCAGCTCCAGTATTCTGTTTCATTCTATTTTATAATTTCTATCTCTTTATTGATAGTCTCATTTTGTTCATGCATCATTTTTACTTCATTTTATTTTTTATGTTTTCCTTTAGCTCTTTCAGCATATTTAATAATATTGTTTTAAAGTCTTTGTCTAGTAATTCCATTATCTGGGCTTCTACAGGGATGAACTCTGTCACTATTTTGTTCTTTTGAATGGGCTGTCCTTTCTATTTCTTTATAAGCCTTGTAATTTTTTTGTTGAAAAACTGGACATTTGAATGTTATAATGTAATAGCTTTGGAAACCAGATTTTTTCTCTTCCCTAGGATTTTGGTTTTTTTTTGGTTTGTTTGCTTTAATTGTTGTAGTCTGTAGTAGTCTGTTTGTTTAATGACTTCCCTAAGTATTTCTGCAAAGACTGCTTCCTGTTCATGTGTGGTCCCTGAAGTCTCTTTTCCTTAGCCTGTGTTCAACTGGTATTTTGCTAGAGGTTTCCTTGAACATCGTGTGTGTGTGTGTGGGGGGGTACTCTCTCAGTCTTTGAAAATTGGCTCTGTGCCAGAGGATTCCTTCAACAATTATTGCACAAAGCCTAGGGATCAGTCTGAGGTGAAAAAAGTAGAGTTTTCTCGGGTATTTTCTGAGCACGTGTCTTGCTCTGAGTATGTATACGGCTTTCTCAATTCCCCTGTATACACTGTTATTGTTGCTATTAGGTGCTGCTGGGTCAGTTCCAACTCATGGCGACCCTATGTACAACAGAGGAAAACACTGCCCTGTCCTGCACCATCCCCACAATCATTGTTATGCTCGAGCCCATTGTTGTAGCCACTGTGTCAGTCCATCTCCTTGAGGGTCTTCCTCTTTTTCACTGACCCTCTACTTTCCCAAGTATGATGTCCCTCTCCAGAGACTGATCCCTCCTGATAACATGTCCAAAGTATGTGAGATGTAGTCAAGCCATCTTTGCTTCTAAGAAGCATTCTGGTTTTACTTCTTTCAAGAGAGATTTGTTCTTTTGGCAGTCCATGGTATATTCAATATTCTTCGCCAACACCACAATTCAAAGGCATCGATTTTTTTTGGTCTTCCTTATTAATTGTCCAGCCTTCACATGCATAAGAGGCAACTGAAAACACCATGGATTGGGTCAGGCATACCTTAGACTTCAAGGTGATATCTTTGCTTTTCAACATTTTAAAGAGGTCTTTTGCAGATTTTCCCAATGCAATATGTCTTTTGATTTCCTGACTGCTGCTTCTAAGGGCATTGATTGTGGATCCAAGTAAAATGAAATCCTTGACAACTTCAATCTTTTCTCCATTTATCATGATGTTCCTTATTGGTCCAGTTGTGAGGATTTTTGTTTTCTTTATGTTGAGGTGTAATCCATACTAAAGGCTGTGGTCTTTGATCTTCATCAGTAAGTGGTTCAAGTCCTCTTCACTCTCAGCAAGCAAGGTTGTGTCATTTGCATGACACAGGTTGTTAATGAGTCTTCCTTCAAACCTGATGCCCCATTCTTCTTCATATAGTCCAGCTTCTCAGATTATTTGCTCAGCATACAGATTGAATAGGTATGGTGAAAGGCTAGAACCCTGACACACACCCCTCCTGACTTTAAACCACGCAGTATCCCCCTTGTTTTGTTTGAATGACTGCCTCTTGGTCTATGTACAGGTTCTTCATGAGCACAATTAAGTGGGCTGGGATTTCCATTCTTCACAATGTTATTCATAATTTGTTATGATCCACATAGTCAAATGCCTTTGCATAGTCAATAAAACATGGTGCTTTTGAATTCCCTAATGTCCCCTAGGAATTATCTCCCATGATTCTCCTTCCAGTCTTTAGGGTTCTATTAATGCCTCATTTACAGTCTTTATCTCTAGCTGGCTAGAGGATGTTACAGTTTTTGAGCTTTACTGTCACTTTTCTGCCCTGATTTGAGTTCTGAGATAGATCAAACAGAGATGAGAATCTTGCTTCGGTTCTTCAGGTAGTCCCCAGACAGGTTGAAAGAGACACACACAATAATTTGCTCTGCTCTTCTGGAGCCAGAGACCAAGATCTCTCTTTGGCAATGCAGGCCACCAAAGTTGCTGTCACCCTTTTACCTATTTCCAGAGTTCTAAAAAAGTTGGTTCTAACAGTTTCTGCTTATTTTTTGGTGTTTCTGTGGGAGGAATAGGAGTATGGAACTGCTTATACCTCCATCTTGCTCTGAAGTCTGTTTCTCCCAGCACCATTTAAAATAGTCCATCATTTCTCTACTAATTTGTATGATTAGTTCTGTGGTATATCTGATTTCCACGTACCAAAACAAACAAACAAATCCGTTGCTGTCAAATTGATTCTGACTCCTAGTGACCCTACAGGACCATGCCCCATAGAGTTTCCAAGGAGCACCTGGTAGATTCATTTATTGCCCTGTAGAACTTAATCACTATGTCACCAGGGTTTCCAATTTCCACACAGGTGTGGGATGTTTTCTGTACTTTCTATTTCTAGCCCATTGGTCTATTTGTCTATATTTCTTATTCTATCTGGGTCTCCATACTTCTAAGATAGTAATTTGTACTTACGTTAGAGATGAACGGGAGAGGAAGATGAGAGAATGACTGGAGGAGGAAGAAACAGTTCATCTAGCTCTTAAGGGAGAGATAGTTCTCTGGCTAGAGGGTTGGGGTGGGGAGACAAGGATGGAATTGGGAAGAGGAGGGTGGTTCAGGAAGCCACAGCAAGAGGAAAGGCTCAAAGGAATACTGGGAATGCAAAAAATTCCAAGTGGTTCTATTCTAAACTGTGTGGATGGGAGTGTAAAAAAGAATGTAAAAGCTGTAAAATGCCAGGATGTATCTTGCAGAAGGTATTTGGGTGATCATTTTCAACCCGGAAAAATGTTTAGGAGACGACACACACGTACACTTGCATACATACAAGTTTGCATTCAATTTCAGGGAATTTGCAAATCAGTTGAAGCCCATGCACGGTTATGTGGACTAGGTGAAAAATCTTTGTAACTGGAGGTCATGAAATGTTACTTGTAAGAAAGCAAATATGACCAAGCCCATCTCCTGCTTACAATTTTTTATTGACCTTCTTCTGCTCTTTTCAGGATAAAATGTCTTATCCTAAATTCTTTAATGTGACTTTCAGGGCCCTCTGTCTCACCAGATTTCCCATCTCTTGCCATTCTCCGTTATCCCTTTTCCCTTACTCATGCCTTCCCCTATACCTTTCTGCATTATCACATCTCTAGCCACACTCAGCAGCTGCCAGTTTCTGCAGCTGTGCTCTGTGCTTGGCCTTGCCTTTGCAAATGTCAGGTTTCTGGCTGAGGTGCTTTTCCAACTCAAATCTATCCCACCTCCCCTTCACCAAGCTCAGATTTTACCTTTTTTCTGGTCACAGCTTGAGACCAGTTTATATGCTCCACTGTGTGCTTGCATAGCACTCTGTGCTTACCGCTTTTGAAACATGAATGATCTGAATTTGTAATTACTATAAGTATAAGCCTCTCTAGTTCCTGCAACATCTACAGTGTGTAACACAATGCCAGGAACATTGTCTCTTCTCAGTAAATAGTTGTTCTTTCAAAAAAAAATTTTTTAACCGGGCGAGTGACATAATATGATAGCCACCATTCCTTGAGTGTTTATTATTTGCAAGTCGCTGGGCTAGATTTTAAAATATATTATCTCTACTTCTTACAACAATTCTTGCAAGGTAGGTTTTTACAGATGAAAACACTCAGGAGATTAACTTTCACAAGGTCATATAGCTAGGAAGTGCCAGGGCCAACATTCAAATTCAGTTCTGTCTGGGTACAAAACGGTTTCCACTGCCACCTCTGCACAATCAGATCTGTACCTTGGAAAGATAACATGACAACTGACAACAGTGTGGACGCTGCTGGGAGAGGGCAATAAATGAGGCACGGGAACAGGTGAGTCCATCATGAATGCCCCAGAAAAATTAAGGAAGAAGACTCAGATTCAATGACTATCTGTTGATGACGAGGACCTAAATTAGAGTAAATGCAATTACATATTATAGCACTTTGCTAACTCTAAAGTGCTATATAAATGTAAACTATTATAATTTGATATAGCATTTTATTATCACCGTTATATTCAGGCTTTGAAAATTCAGGGCACTATAAAAATGTCATGAATGTGAATGACTATATCTCAATACATAGTTCCTTAGAAGAAATAAGAAAATACTTTTCCCCCAATAAATAAAAAAGCATTAATTGTTTTTAATTTTTTTTAAAAATAAACCCTTTCCTGAAAAGTTTCATATAAAATCATAAATATTCAATGAGAGGGTTATTGATACCCCATGTTGGCAAAGGTAGATTCCAGAACGGAAAAGGACTGATTGCTTAATGAGTTGGCATCACTGAATGACTGGTTTCTTAGAAGTTCTTCCTTTGAACCCCCCTAATAGTGTTCAGGCCATAGTGTTTTCAAGTTCATTTGAAAACCGTTTCAAATAAATAATTATTTTTGTGCATTATAATAAAATGTTTTAAGAAGTCATTAGTTTAATAGAAGTATTAATTATCTTTAGTTAGTAAAGAGCAAACTTTTAGAAATAATAGAGTAAAAAAATAGTTTCATACATGCAATTGGTGAAATTTCAAGTATGACATTCATTTACTCTTTTCCTCCCTCCTTCCCTTCCTCCCTCTCTTCCATCCTCTTTTTCTTTCTTCTTCTTCCCTTCTTTCTTTGCTATTTCCCTTTCTCCCTGACTGCTTCATTCAGTAAGCACCTTTTGAACATCTACTCAGTGAGAGGTACAGTGCTAGGATTCAAAGACGAATAACAAAGAATCCCATCCTCAAGTACACAGTCAGTGGTTATAAATACATGAAATACTTAAAATATAATGTAATAACTAACAAATACTAATAGAGAAAGGACTTTGCAAAGTGTACTTAGTGCATAGAGCCATGCATAAAGACACAGAGGCATACAAATAATGGTGTGGTTTGAAGACAACCAAAAGTTTGCATAGCTAGGTCACTGGCTGTGTGTCAGGCAGTGCCATGTCTGTTAGATATTTTAGAATCAGATTCTGTACAATCTTCAGTGCCAGCTATGATATTTGAGTTTGATCTTGTAGACCAACATTTTTCAGGATTTGTATGTCTTAGAAGGGAGGCCATGAATGCAAAAAGTAGATCTGGAGAATTTCTTGCAAAATAAATATCCCTAGATCTTGCTTTTAACCTAGAGAATTTGAACATGTGGATTTTTTTGAAGTTATTCTATACTGCTCCCTGCACACTAACCTTCACCCCCTTAAATGTTTTTAAGCAGAGAAGTGACTTACTCAGATTTTTGTTTTCAAGAAACAGCTGCCACTGTGACCAGAAGTAAACACGTGGGGTATTATAGAAAACATTCAGATGAAGATCAGTAAAAGCCTTAGTTAAGGTGCTGTCAGTAAGGGTGAGCGAGGAGACACATTTAAAAGGAGAAATCATTAAGACTTGGTGCCAGTAGTACACAGGCAAAGAAGGAAAGCTTTCATGGTTAAATAAGATGTATGCTTTCAATAGTAGTGGTGGTATGAGGCTGGTATGGGGAGGTGTGGGCTGAACAAGTGATGATTAAAGCCAGAGGAAAAGGGAAAATTATCCTTTCTAGTGCATTTTAACAATACTGAATGTGCTACAGGAAAGAGCTGTTTTCTTCCCTATGGAAAGATGGCAAATACAATAAATACTCAAGTCATTTATCCCACAAAACAATAAATATCACTGCTGTTGTTTTTAAAATACAGATCTTTTCAGCAACAATTGGTACAAAGGCATTGTTGAATCATTCCTCTCCTTGGAACAGCAAGGTTATTTTAGCATTTGTCATTGTTCTAGAAGGAAGGGAATATACCCGTTTTATTGGAATAACAGCTTTCAATTTGAATATATAAAGCATAGCACATTGCCATATCTATTCTATTTGATAATGATATGCATTAAAAATAAAAATGTTCTTTATCTTAGATGTCCTTGATTACTTTACTTGATGGTAGCAAGCTGATAACAGCCAGAAAGGAAAAGGAAAAAATGAAAGCTGAACGTAAAGGCACAACTTTAAAAGTACTTAATTTTGACCAAGAATTTTTGTTTCTAGGCTTTTGGGAAAATTACTGTCTATTATACTCAAGACAAGTGCTGTGTATCTGTGTGCTTGTGCATATGTGTGTTTTGGGAGTTTCCTTTTGTTGCTTTTTTATTAACTATTGGTTGCTAAAATTTTTGGTTATATGACATTTATAAATGTATTGGTTTTGTCTATAGAGAGTAAACAATGTGGTGTGTGACCAATTGGGTTAAAAGGCATTAATCTACCCTTTCATGCCAATAAATATACACTGGTAGTTTTTGCTTGTCTATGCCCTGATCATTTGTGGGTAACTAAGGGCCTAACCTCTGCTGACTATCCCTGCTGAGGTCATTGAACCACAGCAAACATGGCTTGTGTTATAGCTGGTATCCTTTCTCTGCTTATGGTAATAATGGAAAGATTATAAACTCTGGGCTCAGACAGACCTGGATTTGAGTTCTGCCTCCACCATTAACTAGTCATGCTCTATTGAACAAGTTTTATGAATTTTATTTAAAATTTAATTTTCTTATTTAAAAAGCCCAATTACTTTGTCTCCTATTCTTGTCTTCAGCAGTGCCCTTCTGCCAGACAGCCTTCCCTGATTCCCCAGCAAAATAGGGCTAGTTATCACTCTTCCATGTTCTCATATAATCCTGGGTACATATTTTCCTAACCTACTTTCACAAAATCATATTATAGCTATTTAAGCAGCAAACGTTTAGTGAGAGCCAACTTTGGACCAAACACTGTGCTAGGTCCTGTTAAAATAAAGATGAATTACACCTACTGCCATATTCTAGTAGTGGAGGCAGACACATAACGGTGTCATACTTCACCAGTTTCCATGGAATAGAGTCTTAAGTCAATGAATATGTACTGAATGAATAATTAGGACAGGTTTGGTAAGTGCAATTGTAGAACTGTACATATGGTAATATGGAGGCACAGAGGAGAGTTAAATAACTGTGCCAGTGAGTGAAGAATGAAGATGGCAGGAGGAGGTAACAGCTAAGATGAATCTTAAAGTAGCATATCAGGCAGAGGAAACAGCATGAGCCTAGAGGCAAGAAAGGGTTTTATGTTCCAGGAACACTTTGTGTGAGAGAAGAAGCAAGAGATTGAAGGGGAAGCGAGACAAGGAGAAGCCTCATATTAGTATTGCATGTTAAATTCCGTTGTCTTTTCCTGTGAGATGGGAGAAAGGGAAAAGATCTAATCATGTTTACATTTGGATAGATCACTCACTCTTGGCTGTGTGATGAATAATGTGCGGGGGGACAAAAAAAAGCTAGTTTAAGAGATGTCAATTAGGAGACGCTTCCAGCAATTCTGCCAAGGTTGATGAGGCCAAACAAAGTCTCTGGTCCTAGAGTGGAGAGGTGAGACGAGATTTCAGAGATATTTAGGAGGCAAAATTGACATAACTTGGCTGCTGATTTGATGCGGAAGCTGAGCAAGTGGGAAGAGTAAAGGATGACACTTAGGGTTCTGGTAAGGGACTGAATGGATAATTACCAACTGAGACAGAGAAGGTAGGATGGGAGGCAGGTTTGAAAGGGGGAAATTAGACTTTTGAGTTTGAATATGCAAGCAAATTCAGAAAGTATGTATAAGTCTGACAACTGAGGGATAGGGCTGAGCTGGCATAATAAATTTGTGAGTCATCAGAATGGTATCCGAGAACATGAGTATGTAGGAATGTGATAACCCAGGAAGAATGGGAAAATCAAGAAGCACTGCCCCAGAGCCCCCTGCTCCTTTGAAGTTGTTCTTGTGGAAGTCATGAATGAAATGTTCTTGCACAGTCTAATGTATTATCCAGTTGCTGCCTTCCTTGGTCTTTCTGTCCCATTTGACAATGCCATCACTCCTTCCTCCACTCGCTCGGTTTCTGTGACCTTCTTTTTTCTAAATAGTGAGTCCTTACTTCTGTCCATTAGAATTCCCCATGCCCTATCCCTGTCTGCACTGGCCCTGCTCCATTTCTTCCCAGAGTTAGGATTTCTCTGTAGGCTTCGTGGCTGCTTCACTGACAGTGACAGAAGCAGCTATCCTTAATGGTAATTGGTAAATTAATGTGGTAAATGCATATTACAAGCTTCTATGTAGTCAACTCTTAATTATTTAGAACAAAGAAAGAGAACCTTTAGTCCTATTAAAGGCCACTGACGTACAGAAAAGACTCAATTGAGGGCCATGGGAGTTAAATTCAACATAATTAACCTTTATTGCAACTACAAAAAAAGGGAACAAAACCTTTTAATTCATCCACTCAAAATTTAAAGGAAGCAGAAAACTTAACTCTCTAGGCAATAAACATCAACGCAAACACACACACACACGCACAAAATGAAAGTCAACAGCAAGGCTATGTTGTTGCCAGGAAAGCCAGAAGCAGTAAAAAGGTTGTAAAGAGAGAGACAAAATATTGGTATTTCCTCTAATCTCCAAGTAGTTAAGACTTAATTCATTTAGTGCTCTTCTTTTGGGTTCATTATGAAAACAAAAAACAGCCCCTTTGCATTAAAAGGATAAATATCCTTAAGATTTTATCAAAAATTAATTTCTACATAAATTTTGGAAAAACCGGTATTTTCAAAAGACTTTCTCTCTTTTTATATTACTGTTAATTTGAAAAGAGGGTGACATCTTTTCTGGAAAGTGGGATTATCATTTCTCATTTTACATAAAAAAGTCTACTTTTTTGTATTCTTTAGGGTATTGTAGCCAATAACATATGCTGCCATTTGTTAAAGGTTTATGCCTTCCCAGGTCCCATACTCACACTTCACATACATTATGTTATTTAACCTATAACAATGAAGAAGAATTACCACGAGGTCAGTAAAAGATGGAAATAAAGTGTAGGCAGATGGTACTGAAAGATAGATGTTATTATCTCCATTTCACATGGGGGAGAAGCAGGTTAAGAATTTACCCCAAGCTAGGATTCAAATGCAAATTTTCCTGACTAAACCCTTAATGTTATCCACTAAAACAGACATTTCACTTCTAACTGTTCTTTGTCTCTGCTACTAGAGACTCTTGTGGAATTGTGGAATTGATGTTTGAAATTAAGTATTACTAGCTAGCTGTTACTGTATACCATGGGCTGCCAGAAGAACAAACAAATCTATCTTGAAAGAAGTAGAGCCAGAATGCTCATTAGAAGCAAGGATGGCAAGACTTCGTCTCACATACTTTGGACATGTTACCAGGAGGAACCAGTCCCTGGAGAAGGACATCATGCTTGGTAAAGCAGATGGTCAGAGAAAGAGTAGGCCTTCAAGGAGATGGATTAACACAGTGGCTGCAACAATGGGCTCAAGCATAATGATTGTGAGGATGGCATGGAACCGGGCAATGTTTCATTCTGTTGTACATAGGGTCTATATGAGTTGGAACTGACTAGATGATACCTAACAACAATAGCTAGCTGGCAACAAGTGTGAGCTTACATTATTTATATACTTTTCTTCTTTATTACCATGTTTCAGCACATGAGGAACTGTTTATGATTTCTGAAGATTAGTCCAGGTCCTCTTTAATGTTTTCTACAAAAGTACCTCTAACAACAGAATAGAGTGAATATGATTTTTTTTATCTATGCAATTCAGATGAATTTTGTATTTGATTACATGAAATATTCATGTTTCTCTCTTAGAAATGATTAATTGTCATTCTAGAAAGATGTACAGCATTAATTGTCATTCTATGTGCATTCTAGAAAGATGCATCCCAACTCAAAGTCTCATATAGCTCCACTAATTTTTGGAAGCAAATGTTCACTTGAAAATGATGATTTTTATATATGACTAGAGGTCAGTTCTGTCAAAGATCAACTTATAAGTCTGAAGTAATCCACGTTCCTGTAAAAAGTTGAGAATGACCTCACTTCCAAGGAATCTTAGTAAAGAGTTAAATCTTGCACTGGTTCTAAATCTGAGAGAACATTCTACTATCACAGCAATCTGGACTCACTTCTAGAATGAAGTCAGTCTCTAGGGAATTGAATGAGGGTTGTTTCTCCAGAGTGTAACACATTATCAAGTCATGTGCTGAGGACTGACCCAGGAAATGAATGACATTAAAACATATAATAAAAAGTAAACTACTATCACAAGATTCTGTGAAAGGATAGCAGAAATTGGCACCCGTTGATGAAGTTAAATTTACACTTTTTATGATATTTAATGCATGGAATTGAAGTTTTATAATTTACTTGGGTATTGAACATGTTATCTTTATAAGATTGTCTTATGGATCGTTTTCAAAAGGAAGTACTAATTCCCTCAGATTTTGTCAGATCTACCAAAGGATGAGCTAGCCTTCCAGCTCAATTCTCTTCCTTTCTCATTTTTTAAAACAATTTTTATTTTTATAAAGGTACTACATGAGTTCCTTGTCCTCTCATTTACACTCCATAATCCCTCTTTTAGAAGAGTAGTTACTGTCCATTTTCTCGCTATTACCTCTTGTATTTTCTTCCATATTACTAAAGAATATGCACATATTTCTACTTCCTGTCTTATCCATTGTAGACATCGTCTATGCGTTTTCTATCATGGAGGTTGAAAAGCCGTATCACCTATCACCACCACTATCATCATCATTTTCTTCTTCCTCATCTTCCCAATATAGTTACATCATATTTTCTGGTTAAATCAGTAGTCAATGCTGACATTAATAACGTTTATTTGTACAATGAATTTGTACAAAACAGGTTTTTTCCTGAAGTTGCCTCATTTTTTGTTTGGTTTTCTCCACATTTTCTTTTTAACATGTCTATTTTATCTCTCCTCCTGCAATGATGTAGTTTCTGTGAGACTAAGAACTCCTTGATCTTGTGCAATATCTTCAGCACCTAAAACAGTGCACATAATTGGTACTCAAGAAATGTTTGCTAAATCAGTGAAAAAATCAGTGGGATATTCTACCTAAAATTTGGGGTTATTGTACCATTTCGCAAAAGAAAGGCAGTAAAAATTATCAAGTGGATTGTTTAATCTTATTTTAATGTATGTTGATATGTGGGTAAAAGTTAGAGCTAAGTGATTGCATGAACATGTCTTCAGTGCAAAGACTGTAAAATGGTTTAAAGAATGACCAATGCACCACAGGTGTACCAGTTTCTTACTGGCACGGATAATTAAGAATTGTTGACAGTATAAGCTTCTGAAATAGTAAAACTTTTTAAGCACAAAAGGGAATCTGAGGAAGAAAAAATTATCTAATATTTTCCACAGATACTCTTCTGTTTTTTTACCAATCTGCCCTTCATCTAACTTTTCCTTGGGCCTCTAGAGAGTCTATCTACCTTGTTTAGTAATTGACAAAATAACTTAATTTTAATTCCAAAATAATTTCAGTTAAAAAAAAAAAAACAGATTTGGAGAAAGATGCTTCAGGCAAGTGATTAAACAGTCAAATTTTGATTATTTATGTATCTGCTATGCATAAATATGGACAGTTATTTTTCTGGACATGGTTTTATATATCCAGATAAACTCTGTACTTTTGTCGGTGGAAGACAGAATAATGAACCCTGGATAATCCTGGGGTGAAGGGCTAAAAAAGGTCTCCCCACCCACCATTATTTCAGCCCAGGATCTAAAGAGAAGACTCCATAGGTATATATAAAATGTTAATGTTATGAATAATTCCAGAAAATAATTCCTCAAGGGAATTAATTAGCTGTCAATGTGAAATGAAAAAACTACGAGTCAACTTTATTAAACAAGTGGCAGTTTTTATGTTCTACATTTGTAAATTTAGGCCATGTTTAATCTAGAGCAAATCATTTCATATTTCTCAATCATGACAATTGTTTAATCAGCAACTATAGTGATAGAAGTAGTTGTTTTCAATTTAAAAGGATTCCTTTGAGTAGAAAAAAAAATAATCAATGATCATTCAAGTTTTGAGAAACTAAAAATCACAACTGTGAATTAGCATCTCAAGATGCATCACTCTAAAGTTCTCCTCCTGTGAGTTCCTTTCATCTCATTAGACTGCTCACAAAATAAGCAATTGCCCTTGATTTCAAAGAATTTTATTTAAAAGCCTGAGAAAAACATGGCCTTGGACTCCTAAATCTTAAATAGAAAATATATCAATGAATGAAATGGAGAACACTTCTTTTTATAAAATTTTTGTTTGTCAGGCATCCGTTCCCTTTTTTTCACTGGACTCTTGACCAACGTTTTAAGGACACCCCTCACTGTACGTTATTTAGAGAGATAACTGAAATTTGGATCTTGAACAAACATCATGGTTACACAAGAGCAGTGGTGTATTGCGCAGAATGCTGCTGTGCTGTGAATTCTGTGTAGCAATTCAGAGCTCCCTTGATTCCTGTCCTTTTCCCAGGTAAAGTTCTTCAGAATACTATTAACTTTATGGGGTTCAGATAGAGTCCCAATAAATATTTATCTTTACCTAATACGGTTGGTTGGTTTATGTGGCCTACAATAAAAAAAAATCTGACTGATACAATTGTAAATCCATAATAAATAGCAAATCCACAGCCACCTGTTAGCCAATCTCAGTTTTTAAAAAAGTTATTGTAGTACTGTATTTGGCTTTATATTAAAGAAGTAAATCATTAAACATATACCCTTTCTTATCAAAATAAGCCATTTCTCCTAACTAAAAGATATAGATTAGTTTGCTGTTTTTAAAGGGCTTGCATATATTTTATATTATTTGATCCTCACAGTAACCCTAGGAGATGGGCATAAACACGGTTATTCTTTAGCATCTACGGCAGATGAAGAAGCTAAGGCTTAAAGAGGTTAAATAATGTGCCTGAGGCCACCTGACTAACAAGTGTCAGAAACTGTGTTAAACCCAGGTCTTCTCACTCCAGTACTCTTTAGATTGTACTATAGTAACTCTGTGATAATAATCAGTAAATACCGTCACTATTTTATTTGTCAGAATGCTTCCTTCTATTATCATTTTTATCTATTTAAAAAGAATCTTAAACTAATCAATCATAAAACATTAAATATGGACAAGTTTATAGAAAACTTATTCCTCTAGCTGCCCCTAACACATGTATAAAAAATATCTTCTGTGATATGCCTGGTTTGACTGCTTCTAGAGCCAGAAAACACATTCCTTTATTTAAGAAAATATTGTGTGACAGCTCTAATTTATATGGATAAAGTGTTGAGAGTCTGAGAGGAAGCAAAAATGCAAAGAGTGCACTGTAGTTACTTACAGATTATAGAAGAGCAACACAAATTAACCCATCTCACCCCAATCCCCAGGATCAGCATAAAAAAAAACAAAAAACAAAAACCTTTTAAATGAGGGATTTTTATTTTCTGTGTCCTATGCAGATCTGCCCCAACTTTCTCCTTCCTTGCTCACCTCTGTCCACTGCCAAAAATCTTACCATTTGTAAAATAATAGCTTAATGACAGGAGGCATTTATGCTAATGTTTTATAGCAAGGATAAAGAACTTAGAATCTTAATGCTGGTTAACACAATTGAATGGTAATAGAAATCTTCTAGAGACATAATTAAGCCCAAATTTTTCTTGGGGGAGACAAATATTGGCGGTGGTGGAGGCGTTATTTTTTTATAAGATGATGGAGAAAAGCTTCTTGGATATGATGATGATGATGAGCAGAGACCTGAAGGAAATGAAGAAGCAAGCCATGTGCAAGAGCAGTCCTGGCAGAGGAAAGAGCAGAGACAAAGTATCTGGGGAGAAAGCTTGCTTGGCATTTTCATGTTGGCTTGGCCCAAAGAGCTCCAACACAGTTGTCATAGCCCATTTGCTGGTCATTACCTTGGAACTCTATTTTAGCTGCTGGCTGCTGGCATGATTCAGGTGCATTTTTCTTGCTTATTTATTTTCTGAAGAGTTAGGATTTCTGCTATTTCATGGGCCAGTGACTGAAGCCAGGCCATGGCAAAATTTTCACCAGTCTAAAACATCTCTCTTTAATAAATTCCTGACTGTTCCCACTGGCTGATCAATGTTTCCACTACACAGCCCTGCATGAATGGCGAATGTGGAGTAGTGAGCACCCTGCAACTGTTTTCCTGCAGCCATAGCTTGCCTGTCACTGGGCTTCCCAAAGTCTGCTTCTTCTCAGGAGAAGCAGCTGTAGTATAGAGGCTATATTTCCTGGCATATCTCAGGATATTTTAAATTTTGATTTCAATTTTATCACATATTAGTATGAAATTTGGAGCCCCGGTGGTGCAGTGGTTAAGAGCTCAGGCCAATAAATAAAAGGTCAGCAGTTCAAATCCACCAGCCACTCCTTAGAAACCCTATGTGGCTGTTCTACTCTGTCCTATAGGGTCGCTCTGAGTCAGAATTGACTCAGCAGCAACGAGTTTGGTTTTGGTTTCAGTGTGAAATTAAATTTTCAGCACTGGCCTCAATAAGAACAAAGCAGTGGAGGAAGTTAGGTATTGCAGCTCAACTCCATGTGTACTATGGACTACAGAACTCCAAACTGATAGACTTGTATTGAGAAAACAATTACATACTTCTGTTTTAAAAAATGACATTTTTTGGTAATTTTATAAATTTAAAAATTGTCATGTCCTATTTTTAAAAGGCATTGTATGATATATCCATACAATGGAATATTATTTGGCGATAAAAAGGAGTAAAGTACTGATACATGCTTCAACATGGATGAACCTTGAAAACATTATGTAAGTGAAAGAAGCTAGTCATAAATGGCCCCATATTGCATGATTTCATTTTTATAAAATGTCTAGAATAGTCAAATCCATGGAGATAGAGGTTGCCAGGGGCTATGGGAAGTGGGAATGTGGAGTGACTGCTAATGGGTATGGGCCTTCTTTTGGGGTGAAGAAAATTTTCTGGAATTAGATGATGGTGATGATTGTACAACTCTGTGAATATCATAAACCATTTTATTGTGCAATTTATAAACGTGAATTTTATGTTATGTGACTTATATCTCAATAAATTTGTTATTTAAAAAGGAGGCTGTCAGTTTGCTGCCTATCATTTTCTTGTGAAGAAATACCATTTATTCTGAGTTTACAACTGTTTTCTGCATTTGGCTGTTAAAGTATACTTTCAAAATAAAGCAATAAAAGCCATATATGAGAGATTTTAAATGTCTTTTTAGCAAAAGTAAGAGTTGGTCACTCTCTGTAACTTTCCAAATTTTGCTGGTTTTTGAAATTCAGATCCACTAATCTGGGTCATACTGAGGCAAAACAAGGGCCCAAATAAAGGCACCATCCATGTGCCTTCAGAAAGGAGCAAGTTTTAAGAATACATGACTTTATATGCAAATTAATATTTGTTTCTTTGGTTTTTCTGTCAATTATTTTAAATTATCTCTATGACTTCCCTACGTCTCACTTGTTTACGGACTTCTGAGTATTTAATGGCATTCTGATAGGAAACTGGAGCCTCACCTACCCCATACATTAAAGAGGTTTTAAAAAGTGAAATGAAGTCCCTGGGTGGTTCAAATGGTTAAGTGCTCAACTAAAGGTTGGTAGTTCAAACCCACCGAGAGGCACCTCAGAAGACAGGCCTGGCCATCTGTTTCTAAAGGGTCACCCTATGGTGACTTATGGAGTCCTAAAACCCTATGGAGCAGTTCTACTCTGCACACTCATGTAGCCATGAGTTGGAATTGATTCAATGGCAACTAACAACAACAACCACAAAAGTGAAATTCTCATGACCTTAAATCTCAAATATCGGGTAAGATTGGAAACATCCAGAATTATCCTTGAAGCGGTTATAGATGTTAAGGGCCATCCTTTTTCTTTTCTTCATTATGAGTAAATGTTTTTTTTAAGCTATAGAAATCTAGATCAAAATCAATTACGATGTCACATTCCTCTCACCCATGGAGTCAGTCTTGGCTTCACGAGTGTATTAGTTTCCTAAGGCTGCCATAACAAAATACCACAAAGTGAGTGGCTTTAAAGATCAGAAATTTATTGTCTCACAGTTCTGGAGACTAGAAGTTCAAATTAGAGTGTTGGCCATGTTGACTTCTTCTAAAGGCTCTGAGAAAAACTGCTCCATGCCTCCCTCCTAGCTTCCGGTGGCTGCCAGAAATCTTTGGCATTCATTGGTATGCAGCTGCATCTGCCTCTTTTGTCACGTGGCTGGCTGTCCTTCATCTGTTTAACCCTGTCTCTGTATCTGTTCTGGTCTTTCTTAAGACACTACTCAGATGCGATTAGGGCTCTACTACTATGGTATGACTTCATGTTAACAGCTGGTAATATCTTCAAAGTCTCTATTTCCAAACAAGTTCACATTCACAAGTACCAGGGGTTAGGACTTCAACATATCTTTTTTAGGAAATACAATTCAATCCATAACAATGTGTTCACAGAGATCTTATAGGACAGGGTAGAACTGCCCAACTGTGTTTCTAACGCTGTAATCTTTATGGAAGTAGGCTGCCACATCTTTCTCCCGTGGAGCAGCTGGTGGGTTAGAACTGCGGACCTTTTGGTTAGCAGCCAAGTATACTAACAACTGCACCATAGGGTCACAATGAGTCAGAACTGACTCGACGGCAATAGATTTTTTTTTTTTTTTAAATATAACAATATGCAAAATAAAATTTTCCAATTTTACTCCTGCACACAAAGTTGCCATGACTGCTTGGGGGAACACATGTCCCAGTGGCCAGTTTGTGCTATTAATTTTGGTTTGTAAAGTTTAATGTTTGTTCTTCTGCAATTATCTTCTTCTTTTCTCTCTAAGGGACATTATCTTGTTTTCTGATTTGAACTTTCATCTTTGTGAAGATGGCTGTTAAACATACATTTCCAACTTTGATCTCTCGCCTGAGTTCCAATAAATTTTTTTCATTCTCTATTGGGTACTTCCACTTGGATAAAATATTTCATCTGCTAAATCAATGTCTAAAATCAAGCTAATAAACTAGAATATGTCCAGAGGAAAGCAACCAAGATGGTAGAGAGTCTACAAAGCATGTCTTAGAAAAATGGTCAAGATACTGTAGTTCTTGTCTTATAAAAGATAATTACAAAGCAAAATACATGGATTTCTTTAAAATGTTTGAAGGATCAAGGCAGTATTGCTGGAAGCATAGTTCCTTGTCCAGTGAATGCATGCTTTAATAATCTTTGCATCACTTTTGTAATATCTTTGTATTAGCACTTAGGCAAGTGATAGGTGGGTAAATAGATAGATAAAGGGAAACATCATCAATATATTTCAGAACTTTCTACTAACTAGAACTTCCAGTAATACAACGGTATGTCTCTTAACTTGATGATTTCCTCCATTAGTAGAAATGTTCATGAAAAGTTTGGATAACTTCTTTAAAAGAAATGATAAGTAGTCATTTCTACATTGGGTGGGGAGTTGGACTAGTTGTTAGCTCAGGGTTCCTGAAAAACAATGGCCTTTGCCAACACTGATGGGACACAAAGTAAAACTTCTGTTTGGTTAGGCACTGGGATTTTGATTTGTTACTTCAACATCACCTATCCTACCCTGATGAATACAGAGTCTTTGGTGATGGCTTTGGATAGGACCATACGTGTCATGTGGCCTAAGAGAAGTCAATTAACTTTTCCAGCCTGGGTTTACTTATTAGTAAACATTGAAGACTCAGTGATCTCTAAGGCTCCATCTACTAAAAAATAATATAACACTGTGATTCTGTGAGTCAAAGAAATTCTCTGGGGAAGTAGTAGTACTATCGCAAATGTAGTGTTCAGTAGCTGTACAGGGTCAAAAGCTATTAATTATTGTGGAGATAGGGGATTGTTTTCCAATAACTGCCTTTGGAGATTTTGGATAGAGAGGAAGTCATGTCACAACTTTTTATGTAGGGTAGTTAATACTCATGAAAATCTTCCTTCAACTGTGATAGGAGACTAATACATACCAATTAATGAATATTTTTTATGTCTGGTATTTCACAGGTATTAGCTTACTCAACATTCTATCATGTATCACCTATCTATCTGTCTGTCTATCATCTGTCTGTCTGCCCACCTGCCTGCCTGCTTGCCTGCTTGCCTGCCTGCCTATCTATCTGTCTAGCTATCTATGTCTTTCTGTCTATCTATACTCTAACTATCAAAGGTAGTGCTAATATTTTCTGGATTTACTAATGAAGAAATTGACTCTTCCATAAAATGAAATAACCTTTCCAACCAAATGGCAGTACTAGGATACAAACCCATGTTTGTATGAGTCCTAAACTCAGGCTCTTATTTCCTAAAATATTTTGGAATACGTTCTCCTTTACCTATGGTTAAATTTACCTCATTTACCAAATGCACTTTCCATGCCTTTAAATTTTGATCACATATCGACTTTTCCAAAATTATTTCTACTCCCTTCTTTAAAGTTTCTCTTCATTTTCAAAAAGTTTCTCTGCAGCTTTTCTCTTTATTACTTTTTCACATTTACCTTCTCACACTGTTACTATTGTTTGCCTTCCAGTCAGTTCAGACTCATAGCACCCTACAGGACAGAGTAAAACTTCCCCATAGTGTTTTCTAGGCTGTAATCTTTACAGCAGCAGATCACTAGGTCTTTTCTCCCACAGAGCTGGTGGTGGATTTGAACCACTGATCTTTCAGTTAGCAGCTGAGTGCTTAACTACTGTGGTCCCTGTTATGATCTATTATTCTGTCGATAATTTTAAGTTCTCAATTCAGAAAAACAAGTAAAACTGCTAAATTATAAGTTGTGTGTTTCTATCACTGTGAGAAAGATACATCATTTTGTATTTTTACCTTTTACTACAGAAAATTAAGCAACAGATTGAACTATTCCTAATAAAAATACTTCCTGTTCTTTTTTTAAATCTATTTTTGAATCTTTTCTGATGAATTCTTGACATACATTTTCCTAATTCCATTAACCTTGACTTTTGTTCTCTATTTGTTCTGTAGCATCAGTAGAGATTCAGGGCCAGCTAGGATATGCTTGGCATAAAAATATCAGGCATAAAAGAATAAAAACATTTATATAGGGCAATTCTTGCCATATGTAATAGAAATGAATGATAAAATTCTATCTCATTACTCAACAAATCTGAAATCACAATGATAACACTGTTAGAGGAATAAAAAGAAAGATGGCGGACAAAAAATATTAAATCTAACTTTGAAGACATAAGTTCTATAAGGATTTAATATTTTGCCCGCAAATTTTTAAAGACTTTGTACGTAGTCCTTGACTAATAATAACTTTTCCCCATAGAACAATCATTTTATAACACTTTGTTTGTAGTGTACATTGTAGTAATCTCCCCAACATTCCTTTAGCCCTTACCCTTGCATTGCTGCCAGCAATCAAGCTCCACACCAGTGGCCCAATAATTGTGTAACCCAATCATAATAGTCCCATTTTTCTTGCCATAGTGGTTGATTCTGTAATCCCACAGCTGAAGCAACTGGTTCAGCAATGGCCATGTGACACATAAGGCCAATGAGATGTAAGGACAAGTTAGCTGAGTAATTCTGGGGAGCCAATTCCTTCTCCTTTGAGAAAGAAAGAGGTAACTATTTCTCTTTTTGGATGCTGTAGAAATGAACTTTGGAACTGTTGCAACCACCATGAGAGAGGCTAGCCTCAGAATAAAGTTGATCCCAGAAGGCAGAATAGAAAGACAGAAACAACTCAACTCTACAGCCTGTCCTGCAGATAAGTCCTCCATGTACATGAGCTAATGAAACTTATTTATTAAGTCAGTTCGGACTGAGTTTTCTATTATTGAAACACGTATAATAAATCCTAACCGATACATTATTTCTTTTGTTTCTTAATATCCAATTTTGCTAATAACACACAAATATATCCACACACTCTTATGACAATATCTGAAATGTCAGATAATTTAGATCATATGTCAATATTAGAAGCTTTAGAAGAAATTAACTTACACGGTTGTTTTATGCAAGTAACAAAACAGAATTTGGGAAATCAGAGAAACCTTAAGAAATTATGCGAGAGATCTTTGAAATATATAAAGCACACCAATGATAAAAAAAATTAATAATTTCTCCTTAATGCCAACACACTGGAAAAGTATATTAAATCTTTCATTCACTTGTGGTATTTTGATTTATTGTTAATCTATTGTTTCAACTAACCAAACATCCAAAATATATTAAAAGGTATCTCCTCTAAGCCTATCTAGGCTCTTAGTGACTGACATGATGTATAAGACTCTTCAATGACAGTATCTGCCTAATGCATTAAGTCAAACAATGCTGTGTGGCTTTCAAGGTTTTTCAGAATCTGGGCTCTCCCTGTTCTTCCTAAATATTGTTGGCAGACTCTCCACTGCACCCCTCCCTCTCCCTTCTTCTCCCCTCGCCATATATACCATTTCAATGTTTATATCTGTACTGTTTGGTTTAGCCCTCTGTACCTCTTTTAAAATTGGAGCTCTTCTCTGTATGTAAGCTCTACCACAGTACTGGCTCTTTGGCTCTGATCATATATTACCATGCACTCTCCTCTAATGCTTCAATGTTTTCCTATAATTAGGTTGTCAGATCCTTGAGAGTAGAAATTGAGATTTATTTTTCTTGTAACTCCTAAAGCTTCAAGCCTTGTGTAGTAGATATTAAATACGTACTTGCTTGATTAATTAATCATGTTTTTAGTATTTAGCAGAAACTGATTTTAAATGACTAGACCAGCCTAGAGCTTCTATATTTAGCAAATAAAAATATAGGACGCCCAGTTAAATTTGAATTTCAGAAAAACAACAAACAGTTTTTTAGTATGAGATTCCCCATGCACTATTTGAGACATACTTGTAATAAAAAGTATGTGTATTTTATCTAAAATTCAAATTTAACTGGGTGTCCTGTATTTTATATAGCAATCCTAGATTGGCCTGGCCTAAAAAAATATTATTTAAAAATTAGTGCTTATTTTTGTCAAAATAGAGCTAAATACCACATTTATGAATAGTTAAGTCTCACAATGTTTTGCTAATCAAGTCCCATAGTACATGTAGTGTTCTGCATTGTTCCACCACTCAATGACAAGTAGACTGGATATCCATAATGTGCATGACTGTGTATAGGGAATGCAAAGATGAATAAGATGCTATCCTTGCCCTCAAGAAGTTCATGATCACAGGGGCAGAAACAGCCCATTTCAGTCCAGCCTCTACTTGGTATACAAGCCTGGTGCTAATTCATGTGGCAAATAATTTTGCCAGGTCTGACCCAGCCCTCATGAAGAAAGATCCAAAACGACATGATGCACTTAGGTTGTCAAAATTAAATATGTAGACAACCAATGTCACAAAATAATTTGTGTATAAATTTTTGAATGAGAAACTTGAAAAAAAAAATAGAGTATGTTGTTTTTGAAGAAAACATTGAATAGCTCCTGCTTTTGAGGTGCTATGTTAACACCATAATTCATGCTACAAAATGAAAACAATTATTCATAATTTGTTTTGATCAGGACATTGGAATCTCAGATGTTAATAAAGAAGTTAGTTTTTATTATGGTGGATACTTCTCTGGTAACCGGATATTCAATATGCTTTTTTTTTTTCCTTCAGCACAAGCAATGGCAATGTACTGCATAACATTTTTTCCCCTCTGAGCCATTATGTAAGTCCTTCACAGGTAAAAGCCATGCTGTCTACTTAATCTGAGTGACTTACTTAGGTGATTGTTAAGATCCAGTGTTTTAGATTGACCCTCTCTGCTGTGCGGCTTTGGTCTACTTTAGCTAATCTCTTGTCATTCAGTATTTTCTGCAATGGAGGACAAGATCAGAGGAGATGTTTTCTTTTTGTAGCATAATGTCATAATGGCATCTGTGTATGTGTGTGTGAAGTTTGATATTACTTAAAATTTTTAGCTAAACTTTATTTTTTAGCTACATGCCACACAAATTCAGATATTTATAATAATCAAATATTTCAAATTCATGTTTTTCCATAATAGTATTAATTGCGCATACGTGTGTGAGTGTTTGCTTGTGTATAAATGTCTTTCTTAGACTTGGAACATATAATTCAAGTTTTAAAATGATGTCACCTTAATGTACAACATGTAAATTTTCAGTTCTGAAATACAGAGTGTCATATTTTTCCTATCTTTTCTAAATATAAAATATTGATCTCAACCCGCAAATTTGTATTTTCATGGAGGCTGTTTTAAATTAAAATAACAAAGCATAATCCATAAAATTATGACTTTCATGGAGTATGATTTGTTACTAACATATGACATGAAGTTACAAATTGAGTAGCATTAGAAGGTAATGAAAATATCAGGTGAAATTTTATCAATCTGAATGATTTGCCTGTTACCTAGATAGAAGGCTATAGTTAACACTGTCATTATGCCAAGTCTTTGGAAATTATGAAATCCTCATTTACAGTGTATATTTTAGGTTGTCGGAAAGTACCTTGGGTAGCTCTTCAATTTGATTGGCATCTAGATAAAGCTCCTCCAATGTCCGTTCAAAGTTAAAGACCTCCTTGGGCACCTGCTGAAGGCTGCAGTGGGAGTAATCTAAAACTGAGATGATTTCTTCTTCACCTCGGAAACATCGGCACGGCACCAGACGGCCGATGATTTTCCGTTTGGTGGTCATTTCCAGACACTGCACTAGAGAAAAACAGAAAGAAAAAAAAATGCTTAGTTGACAGTCTTTTGAAGGCATTACTGTAATATCTAAAGCTAAGAAATTTAATTTTGGTTTATATTTTATAATTCTGTAATGCATTAAAATTTATATAGAGCATGCACATACATTACTCATTTAATCCTTAACCAACCTTTCAAGGTATGTGAGATACGGTTTATTCTCATTTAGCAAATAAAGAAATGGATTCAGAGAGGTTAAGAGACTTGCCATCATCACACGACTTTTTCAGTTGCAGAACTGGGCTGGAATACAATCCTTACTTTAAATTCACGCATATCTTCAATATACCATGCTTACACTTGCACTTGAAACACGGATCCATAATATATTTAAAACATTTTTTAAAATTATATATTTTATAAATTACAGTGTAGAACAGAAACCTCTAGATTCTGTTAAAATTATATATATCTCCCATTTCTGCAAAAATATTCAAGTTTCACCCTTGTATTTATGATGTCCTCTCATTGACCCACAAATTCATTCCATCAATAAGTAAGCACTTACAGACGATTGTTTGCACATGGTAATCTGTGGAAGGCTGACTAAAAAATATTAAAAAGATGACCTTTCTTCACTATTTCCCAAACTTCTACGTTTCTCATTTCTGGGAGCCTGAATCATGTTTTGTAAATTGTTTTACTTGACCTTACTCGAAATCCCTGATTGTGAGGTTGGTGCCTTTCATGTCTGTCCTTGGTGACATTAAATGGGACCTGGAATGGAAGACTATTGGGGAAGATGGAAATATCTTGAAAGACTCTCAGGTTTTTAATTTGAGTCACTAGTAGTCACACTGATCACCCAGCAGTGACACTATAAGGCTTACTCAAGAACATATACCCTCTGTCTCTCTGACCCCCACATAAGCGAGGAATCAATTGTCCATGCTTCTTGTTCTCTGGTGTCACACACTCACCTTTATGTTCTAGATCATATGGCTATTTCTTGATAGCTGTCTGTTGCTGACATTGCCCAAATTTATGATGAATCAAGGGGAAAAGAAAACACCCAGCCCTGGACCATGGTCTTGGGGAACATGTAGCTCAATTGGCATAATGAAATTTATAAAGAAACTGTTCTACATTCTACTTTGGTGACTAGCATCTGGGGTGTTAAAAGCTTGTGAGCGGCCATCTAAGTTACTTCACTGGTCTCACCCCATCTGGAGCAAGGGAGAATGAAGAAAACCAAAGACACAAGGGAAAGATTAGTCCAAAGGACTAATGGACCACAACTACCACTACCTCCGCCAGCACAACTAGATGGTGCCCGTCTACCACCACCAACTTCTCTTACAGGGGTCACAGTAGAGGGTCCCAGACAGAGCTGGAGAAAAATGTAGAACAAAATTCCAACTCACAATAACTAAAAAACAGATTTACTACTCTGACAGAGATTGGCAAAACGCTGAGAGTATGGCCCCCGGTCACACTTTAACTCTGTTCTGAAGTCACTCCTGAGGTTCACCCTTCAACTAAAGATTAGACAGGCCCATAAAACAAAATGAGACAACGGGCACAACAGCCAGGGGTAAGGACTAGAAGGTAGGAGGGGACAGGGAAGCTGGTAATGGGGAACCCAAGGTTGAGAAGGGGAAAGTGTTGACATGTCATGGGAGTGGCAACCAAAGTCACAAAATAATATGTGTATTAATTGTTTAATGAGAAACGAATTTGCTCTGTAAAGCTTCATCTAAAGTACAATAAAAAAAAAAGAGAAAATAAATAAATAAAATTCTCCACAATTCGAAAAAAGAAAGAAAATAAAACACCCAGCCCTGCATCTAAATCATTGGCTAGAGTGTCCACTGTCCACCAAGACTTTTGGAACATAATTCACTTAGGACTGCTTCCATTGACCCAAAATGTAGGTTCTTCTAGTTATCTTTGTATCCCTAATTTTACATGCAGAATGTGCTAAGCTTTTATCCTAGACCAATTTCTCTCTCCTCTACTCCCTCTGAACTCTTAGATTGTGCTTTATGCCATGACTCACAACCTCATGAAGTCTCAGCCTCTTCACTGAATGTTTCTTATCCCACATAATCTTAAATTAAACTTGGTTCTTTCTCTCAGTCATCACTTATCTTACAACATTTAAAAGTGGGCCATGCTGATTTTCTCGCACCTTACACATTCTGAGTTGAAAGGGGAGGCTGTTGTCCTCCTTGATCTCTAAAACCTAGTACTCCTCTCTCATCATGTGAAACCACTGATTTTCTGAGGATCTTGTTACCTGGTAATAACATCTTCTATTCTTCCTCATTCCATTCATTTACCAATCTCTTCAATATCCATTTTTATCCACTGATGACTTTGGCACCTAGTTCATGGACTATCTCACAATCCTAATTCCTTCCATTTCTGATTTCTGCTCCATACACATAACGACTTTCAATTTTTTTAAATGTTTTTTTCCTAGTATTTTTCTCTATATTTCTAAATAACTTACTTATAATGCTAATTATTGATTTTTCAATAATAGTTTCCTAGCAGGTAGTGTGGAGCCCTGGTGAAACAGTGGTTAACAGCTAAGGCTGCTAACCAAAAGGTCGGCAGTTCAAATCTACCAGCTGCTCCTTGGAAACCCTATGGGGCAGTTCTACTCTGTCCTAAAGGATCGCGATGAGTCGGAATCGATTCAACGGCAAGGGGTTTGGTATTTTAGTATGTAACGTAGTAGCCTTGGTGGCACAGTGGTTAAAGCACTCAGCTGCTAACCAAGAGGTCAGCGGTTCCACCCCACCAGCCTCTCCACTAGAGAAAGATGTGGCAGTATGCTTCTATAAAGATTTTCAGCTTTGGAAACCATAGGGGGCAATTCTACTCTGTCCTATAGAGTTGGAATCTACTTGACAGCAATGGGTTTGGGTTCGGGTTTAGTATGTAATGTGTGGATTCTTTTTTTTTAACCAAATTCTGATACTATTCTAACCAACCAAAATAGATATATCACAAATTTGTTTTAAATTAATAGCACTTATTTCATTATGGAGATAAATATACATACATATATATATACAATGGAAGTTTTTTTTATTGTACTTTAGGTGAAAGTTTACAGAGCAAATTAGTTTCTCATTAAACAATTAACACATACATTGTTTTGTGACATTGGTTGTCACCCTAGCAATGTGTCAACACGCTCCCCTCCTTGACCTCAGGTTTCCCATTTCCCTTCGTCCAGCTTTCCTGTCTCTTCCTGCCTTCTCATCTTTGCTTTTGGGCTGGTGTGCCCATTTAGTCTCGCATATATGGTTAAACTGCATGTGTTATTGTTTGTTTTAGAGACCTGTCTAATCTTTGGCTGGAAGGTGAACTTCAGGAAAGACTTCAATACTGAGTTAAAAGGGTGTCTGGGGGGCATATTCTAGGGATTTCTCCAGTCTCTGTCAGAGCAGTAAGTGTGGTCTTTTTTTGTGAGTTAGAATTTTGCTCTACACATTTCTCCAGCTCTGTCTGGGACCTTCTATTGTGATCCCTGTCAGAGAAGTTGTTGGTGGTTGTGTTGGACTCAGTCTGGTAAAGGCTGTGGTCGTTGTGGTCCATTAGTCCTTTGGACTAATCTTTCCCTTGTGTCTTTGGTTTTCTTCATTCTCCCTTGCTCCAGATGGGATGAGACCAGTGGAGTATCTTAGATGGCCACTCACAAGCTTTTAAGACTCTAGATGCTATTCACCAAAGTAGGATGTAGAATGTTTTCTTTATAAACTATGTTATATCAATTGAGCTAGATGTCCCCCGAGACCATAGTAGCCAGCCCTCAGCCCAATAACTCTGTCCCTCAGGGAATTCAGGTATGTCTATGAAGCTTTTATGACTTAGCCTTGGTCAGGTTGTGCTGACTTCCCCAGTTTGTGTACTGTCTTACCCTTCACCAAAGTTAACTCAAAAACAAATCAAACCTGTTGCCGTCCAGTCAATTCTGACTCATAGCGACCCTATAGGACACAGTAGAACTGTCCCATAGGGTTTCTATGGAGCAGCTGGTGGATTTGAACTGCCAACCTTTTGCTTAGCAGCCAAATGCTTAACTACTGCACCACCAGGGCCCTTCACCAAAGTTACCACTTATCTATTGCCTAGTTATAATTTGATCACATTTTATTTCTCGTGCATCTTTTTGTTTCCTTAGAGTTAAAAATTGCCTCATTGCTTTTTTCCTTGGTTGGTTTTTCTATGTACTTGTAATTTAACATGGAGCCTGGTGGCGCAAGCAGTTTGCAATCAGCTACTTACTGAAAGATTGGTGTTTCAAACCCACTCAGGGGCTCTGCAGAAGAAAATGCCTGATGATCAGCTTTTGTAAATATTATAACCAAGACAACCCTATGGAGAAGTTCTATTCTGCAACACATGGGGCCCTCATGAGTTGGAGGCCAACTAAACAGCAGCTAATGTCAACAACATCAAGTCACCAATTCAGCACTAGATTTCCTGACTATATCCTCTTGATATATCAAATGCATGTCATCTACAATTTATTCCTTCCTTCCTTTTTTTTTTTTTTGGAGACATCCTTTGAAAGTCCTATATTTTACTACTCTAGTCTGCATATCAGAAGAAACTCTGAAACTTGCTCTTGAACACTGAGTAGCTAAAATGAATGGAAGAAATGATGATGTAAAAGATCTGAACAGAATATTTCAAAAGGCAGCTTGAGAAGACAAAGTAAAGTATTATAAAGATATGTGCAAAGACCTGGAATTAGAAAACCAAAAGGGAAGAACATGCTTGGCAATTCTCAAGCTGAAAGACCTGAAAAAAAATCCAAGCCTCGAGTTGTAATATTGAAGGATCCTGTGGACAAAATACTGAATGACACAGGAAGAATCAAAAGAAGATGGAAGGAATACACAGAGTCACTGTACCAAAAAGAATTGGTCGACACTCAACCATTTCAAGAGGTAGGATATGATCAAGAACTGATGGTACTGAAGGAAGAAGTCCAAGATCACTGAAGACACTCACAAAAAACAGTGCTCTAGGAATTGACAGAATACCAACTGAGATGTTTCAACAAAAGGATGCAGCACTGGAAGTGCTCACTCATCTATGCCAAGAAATCTGGCCAACCAACTGGAAGAGATCCATATCTATGCCTCTTCCAAAGAAAGCTGATCCAACTGAATGCACGAATTATCAAACAATATTATTAATATCATACACAAGTAAAAGATCATTCAAGGGCGACTGTAGCAGTAAATTGACAGAGAACTGCCAGAAATTCAAGCCAGACTCAGAAGAGAATGTGGAACCAGGGATATCATTGCTGATGCCAGATGGATCCTGGCTAAAAGCAGAAAATACCAGAAAGATGTTTACCTGTGTTTTATTGACTAAGCAAAGGCATTCAACTGTGTGGATCATAACAAATTATGGATAACATTTCGAAGAATGGGAATTTCATAACAGTTAATTGTGCTCATGAGGAGCTGTACATAGATCAAGAGGCAGTCATTCAAACAGAACAAGGAGATACTGGTTTAAAGTCAGGAAAGGTGAGTGTCAAGGTTGTATGCTTTCACCATACTTATTCAATCTGTATGCTGAGCAAATAATCTGAGAAGCTGGACTATATGAAGAAGAATGGGGCATCAGGATTGGAGGAAGACTCAT
>NW_004443939.1:17012517-17025210 GCF_000243295.1 Trichechus manatus latirostris | reverse complement strand
TGAAGACTAAGGTGTGCCTGACCCAAGCCGTGGTGTTGTCAATCGCCTCATATGCATGCAAAAGCTGGACAATGAAGAAAGAAGACAGAAAAAGAATTGATGCCTTTGAATTATGGTGTTGTCAAGGAATATTGATATACCACAGATTGCCAAGAGAATGAACAAATCTGTCTTGGAAGAAGTACAGCCAGAATGCTCCTTAGAAGCAATGATAGGGAAACTTCATCTCACATAGTTTGGACATGTTTCAGGAGGGATCAGTCCCTGGAGAAAGACAACGAAGTAGAGGATCAGCGAAATAGAGGAAGACCTTCAATGAGATGGATTGACACAGTGGCTGCAACAATGGGCTCAAGCACAGCAACAATTGTGAGGATGGTGCAGGACTGGGCAGTGTTTCGTTCTGTTATACATAAGGTTGCTATGAGTCGAGGACTCTAGGACACCTAACAACACCAACAGTCTGGAGTGATTTTCTTTTCTAGACCTCATATATGGCTGACATCCTGGAATTTTTCCCTACTATCAATCTGTAAATTTAGCTCTTCCTTGCTTTTGTGTGTTATATCTGCTATTTTCTGGATCCCATGTCTTCTTTTTAGATTTATTCCTTCATTTTGGTGGAATACACTGTTGAGTACCTTACCAACAAAGGAAGCTTGGTGGGTACATTCTTTTAATTTATCCTTTTTTATTACTTCAGGATATTCATTTATTATGCCAGGTACTGATTCAATCTTTATTTTATAGAGCATCTTTCTTTATAAATTTATTTTTATTTTTTAAAATTATTATTTTGATGTTGTTGAGAATGTACACAGCAAAATATACAATTCAACAGTTTCTATGTGTGCTATTTAATGACATTGATTACATATTTTGAGTTGTGCAGCCATTCTCACTCTTCTTTTCTTAGTTGTTCCTCCCCCAATAACATGACCTTACTGCCCCTTAAGGTTTCTATCTAATCTTTTCAGTTGCTGTTGTCAATTTGATCCCATAATAGCATAATGCTGAAGGAAGATGATTTTTTATTAGTTAAGGTTAGGTATTGTTTGATTTCCAGAAGACTTCAGGAGATATTTCTGGTTTCACATTTAAAGATTATCTCAGGGCAATGTTGTCAGGGGTTTATCCCACCTTCATTGTTCCGGGAAGTCTGGAGTCCTTGAGAATTTGAAATTCTGTTCTGCATTTTTTCTCTTTTGATCAGGATTCTTCTATGGAATCTTTGATCAAAATGTTCAGTAATGGTAGCTGGAAACATCCAGCTCTTCCGGTCTCATGGCAAAGAAGGCAGTTGTTCATGGAAGCAATTAGCCACACGTTCCATATCCGCTTCTTACTCCTGACTCTCCTTTTTCCTCTGTTGCTCCAGGTAGAAACCAATTGTTGTGTCTTGGATTGCCACTTGCAAGCTTTTAAGACCCTAGGCACTACGCAACAAACTAGGAAGTAGAACAGAAGCACTAAATATGTTATCAGGCCAATTAACTGGGATGTCGCATGAAATCATGATCCTAAACCTCCCAAGCAAGAAACCAAATCCCATGAGGTCTTTGGTTGTATATAAGCAGCCTCAGTAGCTACTCATTTTTTTTTTTGTCATTGTTGTAAATATATCTATCACACAAATTTTGCCAATTCAACTGTTTACAGTTATACAACTTACTGACAGCAATTAGAATAATCAGCTGTACAACTCTATTGGTACATCTTTTTGAGAACTTGCATGCCTGAAAATGGCTCTATTTCATCCACAAATAATTGATAGTTTGGCTGGATACAGACTTCTAGTTTAGAAATCATTTTATTTCATAAATTTGAAGACATATTCTATTTATTATTTTCAGTTTTGAAGGTTGTTTTCTGGAAACTTTGTTCCATTCCTAGGCAAAATCCTTTTTCACACCCACCTTCCTCTCTACCCGAAAAAATTTAGGATTTTTTATTTTATTCTCGGTCTTTTGAAATTTCAGAATGACAATGTGCTTCAGTGTGTGTTTTAGCTGTTGTTGTTGTTGTTGTTTTTCATCCATTGTACTGTGTATTTGATGGACACTTTCACTTCAGAAACACTTATCCTGCAATCCTGTTCAATCTTCTGGTATTATTTCATTGATGATTTCCTCTTCTTCATTTATTTATTTTTTTCTTTTCTCTTTTTCTGGAATTCCTATTAGGACCTACTTCCTAGATTTATTTTATAATTATCTTCATTCTTGTAATTTCATGTCTTTGTCTTTTTATTCGGTTTTCTGGGAGATTTTCTCAGCTTTATCTTCTAAATCCATCTACTGAAATATCTTTACCTGATAGTATAGCTTTACTTTCAAAGAACTATTTATTGTTTCCTGAATGTTTATTTTCCATAGTATCCTATTTGTGTTTTGTCTTTTTCCCCTTCCTCTCTGTGTTATTTCTATTTTTTTTGTGTGTGTGTGTTCCTTTTCATCTTTCTCTTTCATATCCTTCCACAAATACATGGCAGATGTCCTTTAATATCAAACAGCAAAGCTCCAAATAGCTACTTGGAAGCATTATATATATGTGGGTAAGTGGATAGCTATAAAATTTTTATTTCTAAATAAGATCTACTTCTCTTATCATCTCCATTTTATGTTTCATGGGCCTCTCAAACCTAACATGCTCAAAACTGAAGTGATGCTCTTGAGATGTAATACATCATCATAGTCAGGAGCTTGAACTCTGGAGCCAAATGCCTGGCTGTGTGATCCTCAGCATTTTACTTTATTTCTATCAGTTTCTTCATCTGTAAAATAATATTTGAAGACTGAATGAATGAAGAAAGTCTAATTGCATTAGCTAGGACTTCCAGTATGATGCTGAATGGAGGTGATGGGAGGAGGTATCCTTGTCTTGTTCCTGATCTTAGGGGGAAAGCATCAAGTTTCTCACATGAAATATGATGTTGGCTACCGGTGTTTTTTGTAGATGTTCTTTATTAAGTTGAAGAAGTTCCCCTCTCTGATGGTTAATTTTTTGTGTCAACTTGACTAGGTTATGGTGTCCAGTTGTTTGGTCAAACACTAGCCTAGATGCTGTTATGATGTAATTACATATGATTAAATCCATTGGCCTTAAATAAAGCAGATTAACCCACATAATGTGAGTAGACCTCATCCAATCAGTTGAAGGCCTTAAGAGCAAAAAGGGAGTTTCCCCTAGGGTGTATTATGCCTCTAGACTATAAATAGACATCTTGCCAGAACTCCATTCTTCCCATAGCCTGATCTATGGATTTTGGGACACATAACTGCAGTAATCACCAGCCTGTCTCCTCACCTACAGATTTTGGACTTGCCAGGCCCTCCTTTCCACAATCACATCACCCAATTCCTTAAAATAAATATCTGTCTATCATCTCTATCTCCATCTCCATTTCTCTATTATCACTACTATGATTTCTACCTATCTATATTTAATCTTACTGGGTCTCTTCCTATAAAAAACCTTGACTAAGACACCTTCCTCTATTCTTAGCTTACTGAGGTTTTTTTTTTTTTTTTTTTTTTTTAAATCGTGAATTGTATTGGATTTTTGTCAAATGCTTTTTCTGTATCTATTGATGTGATCATATGATTTTTCTTCTTTAGCCTGTTGATGTGATGGATTGCATTAATTGATTTTCAAATGTTGAACCAGCCTTGCATACCTGGAATAAATCCCGCTTTGTTGAACTATGTAATTCTTCTTATACATGGTTGGATTTGATTTGCTAATATTTTGTTGAGTATTTTGGCATCTATGTTCATGAGAGATTTTAATCTGTAGTTTTCCTTTCTTGTAATGTCTTTGTCTTGTTTTGATATGAGGGAAATACTGACCTTATAGAATGGGCTAGGAAGTGTTCCCTCTGCTTTTATTTTCTGGAACAGATTGTAGAGAATTGGTATTATTTCATTCTTAAATGTTTGGCAGACTTCAGCACTGAAGTCATCTGGGTTTGATGTTTTCTGTTTTGACAGGTTATTAATTATTGATTTAATTTCTTTAATAGATATTAATACCCACCCAGCCACCCCCCAAAAAAACCCAAACCAGTTGCCCTCAAGTCGATTCTGACTCATAGCAACCCTATAGGACAAGGCTGTAATCTTTACAGAAGTAGACTGCCATATCTCTCTCCATCAGAAGGCTAGTGTGTTCAAACTGCTAACCTTTTGGTTAGTGGCTGAGTACTTTAACCACTGCACCACCAAGACTTTTTTTAATAGATATAAGCCTATTCAAATGATCTACTTCTTCTTGTGTGGGTTTTGGAAGATTGTGTCTTTTAAGGAATTAATCTCCTTTATCTAAGTTATTAAATTTGTGGGCCTAGAGTTGTTCATAATATTCCTTTATATTGTCCATGGGATCAGTAGTGATGGCCCCTCTTTGATTTCTAATAATAGTAATTTACGGTAATCTTCTCTCTCTCTTTTTTCGTATTTAGCCTGTCTAGAAGTTTATCAATTTTTATTGACTTTTTTCAAGAACTAGCTTTTGGTTTTTTTGTTTTTCTTGTTTTTACTGTTTTCAATTTCATTGGTTTCTAATCTAATTTTTATTCTTTTTTGTTTATTTTAGATTTAATTTACTCTTCTTTATCTGGCTTCCTAAGGTGGAAGCTTCTATTATTTTAGGTCTTTTTTTCCTTTCTAATATATGCATTCAATGCTATAAATTTCCCTTTATGTACTACTCTTGCTACATCTCACAAATTTTGATATATTGCATTTTCACTTTCATTTAGTTAAAAATATTTTAAATTTATTTGCAACTTCTTTTTGCATCATGTGTTATTCAGAAGTGTGTTGTTTAATCTCAGTATTTTAGAATTTTACAACCTACTCTATGTTATTGATTTCTAGTTCAATTCCATTGTGATCTCTGAGCATATTTTGGATGATTTTTATTCTTTTAAATTTGTTAAGGTCTGTTTTATGGTCCAGAATATGGTCTATATTGGTGAATGTTCCATGTGAGCTTGAGAGGAATGTGTATTTTGCTGTTGTTGGATGAAGCATTCTATTACTGTTAATTAGATCCAGTTGGTTAATGGTACTATTCTATTCAACTATGTCCTTACTGAATTTTTGCCAATTGGTTTTGTTAATTATTGATAGAAAAGTGTTGAAGTCTCCAACAATATTGGATTTGTCTATTTCTTCTTGCTGTTCTATCATTTTCTGCCTCATATATTTTGACCGTTCAAGATTGTTATCTCTTCTTGAATAACTGACTCCTTTATCATTATGTATATACTTCTTTATTCTTGATGATTTTTCTTGTTCTGTAGTCTACTTTGTCTGAGATTAATATAGATACTCCAGCTTTCCTTTGATTAGCATAAGTATTAGCTTTCTCTATTTACTTTTAATCTATCTGTGTCCTTACATTTAAGTGAGTTTCTTGTAGACAACATATAATTGGGTCTTGTTTTTCTCTTATCCACTATGAAAGTCTCTGTATTTTAATTGGTGTATTAGACCATTCACATTTAAAGTGATTACTGATATAGTTGTATTAGTATTTACCATATTTGTAACTGTTTTCTATTTGTTGTATTTGCTTTTTGTTTCTTTTCTTGGTTTTCTACTCTTTTTCTGTTTTCTCTGGTTTTAATTGAGGATTTTATATGATTCCATTTTCTCTCTTCTCTTGGCATATCAGTTATACTTCTGGTGGCCCTAGAGTCTACAATACATATTCACAGTTAATATAAATTCATTTTTTTCCCTCTGTTTTTATTGTGTTTTTGGTGAAAGTTTACACAGCAAAATAGGTTGTCATTTAACAATTTCTATACATATTGTTCAGTGACATTGGTTACACTTTCCACAATGCATAAACATGCTTCTTATTTCTGTTCTGGTTGTTTTTTTTTCCGTTAATCTAGCTTCCCTGCTCACCTCCACCTGACCTTTTCATCTTTATTTTAGGGTAAATGTTGTCTGTTTGGTCTCATGTAAATAATTTTTTTTAAAGAGAACAGTACTCATAGGTGATATTGTTTATTTTTTGAGCCAATCTGTTATTCAGCTGAAAGGTGACCTCTGGGAATGGTTTCAGTTCAAAGTTTAAAGGATACCTGTCATGGATTGAATTATGTCCCCCTAAAATATGTGTCAACTTGGCTAGGCCATGATTCACAGTATTGTATGATTGTCCACCATTTTGTCATCTGATATTATTTTCCTATGTCTTGTAAATCCTACATCTATGATGATAATGAGGTGGGATGAGTGGCAGTTATGTTAATGAGGCAGGACTCATCAGACTGTGTCTTAAGTCAGTCTCTTTTGAGATGTAAAAGAGAGAAGTGAGCAGAGAGACCAGAGGACCTCATACCACCAAGAAAGTAGTGCCAGGAGAAGAGAGCGTACTTTGGACCCAGGATACCTGTGTGGAGAAGCACCTAGATCAAGGGAAAATTGATGACAAGGACCTTCCTCCAGGGCTGACAGAGAGAGAAAGCCTTACCCTAGAGCTGGCACTTGAATTGAATTAGGACTCGTAGCCTCCTAGATTGTGAGAGAATAAATTTCTCTTTGTTAATGCCATCCACTTGTGGTATTTCTGTTATAGCAGCACTAGATAATTAAGGCAGAATTTGGTACCAGGAGTGGGGTGCTCTCTAGCAGACACCTACAATATGGAAGTGGTTTTGAAACTAAAAGGATAGAGGCTGGAAGAATTTCAAAATGCCTCATAGTAAAAGGCTAGATTGCCTTGAAGAGATTGTTGGTGCAACTATGGACATCAAAGACAATTCTGCTGAGGACTCAGAAAAAAATGAGGAGAGTTGTTGCACTGGAAATGGTGCAGACAATGAGAATCAGCAGCAGAAAAATGGCAGCAGCAGAACCAGGAGATGAGCATGAGACAGTGCTGGAGCCAACCCATGGAGCGGGAGGGCTGACTGCCTTTGGAAGGAGCCTTCCTGGCAGAGAGGAGTGTCTCCAAGCACTTATTGGTGGAGCTAGGCTTGCTGACCCATGGAGCAAGAGAGCTGAGTGCCTTCTGGCTGAAGTTTACTGGCAGAGTAGGGTGCCTCCAGGCTTTTATCAGTGGAGCTAAAAAGCTTTGAAACACTTACTCAAGAAGGGCAGACACAGGCAGCGAGTCCCGAGGGGCTGAGAGGTCAAGGATCTAGGAAGCAGAAACTGAAGAGACAAGAAATACAGGAAGTAGAGCTGCCTCAGTCTCAAAGGCTAGAGTTGCCACTCAGATGGACTAGGAGAATGGGGCTACCCAAATTCAAGGGAGCAGAGTTGCCTTTCCAGTGGGCCTGGAAGGCAGAGCTGAAGCCCAGGTCTGAGGAGCCTCCATCTAGAATCTAGAGACTGTGGCCAACACCCAGAATCTGGAGGGCACACCATTGCCCAAGTGGTCTCAAAGAATAGAGGATTATTTTCAAGACTTGAGAGCTAATGTAATGTGTTCTGCTGACTTGCTTGGTGCCTGTTATCCCTTCTTTCCCTCCAGTTTCTCCATTTGTAATGGAAATGTCTACCTTGTGCCTGTTCCACCATTGTACTTTGAAAGCAGAAAACGTCTATTCTAGATTTCACAGATGGAGAGAATTTTTGGATTTTAGACTTGGAGTTCAATTAAGACTTTTGCTATGATATGATAGGGCTAAGTTTTACATGCGTCAAGGATATGAATTTTGGGGGATCAAAGGGTAGGATGTCATGGACTGGGTGTCTCCCAAAAATATGTGTCAGCTTGACTAGGCCTTGATTTCCAGTATTGCGTGATTGTTCACCATTTTGTCATCTGATGTGATGTTCCTATGTGTTGTAAATCCCCTACCCCTCATTTCTTTGAAAGTTTTCTCTTAATCTTTAATATTCTGCAGCTTGATTATGGTATGTCTATGTGCTTATTTTTTCTTATTTATCCAGCTTGGTGTTCTCTGAACAACCTGATTCTTTGAGTTGGTGTTTGTCATTAATTTTAGAAATTTCTTAGCCATTATTACTTCAGATATTTCTTCTGTTCCTTTCTCCCTTTCTTCTCCTTTTTATATTGCCATTATGTCTTTTTTCTCTGTATTTTTCCTTTTGGGAAATTTCTGTTGACATTCCTTCAGTCTTACTGATTCTTTCCTTAGTTACCGTGGTTTAATTTCTAGCACTTTCCTTTAATTATTTCTTAGTGTTTCATATTTCAGCTTACATTTCTCACCTGTTCTTGCATGTTGTCCACTTTTTCCATTAGAGCTCCTGCCTATTAAACATAATTATTTTAAACTCTAGGTCTTTGCTTTTTTTTCCCTTGTTATTTTTCAGTTTCCTTAGTGATTCCTTCTTAATAGGGTCTAAATCTTGCAGTTTTTTCAGTTGTAATCCCTGTTATTATACAAGAGCCCTATTGATGTGGCGGTAAGGTGTGTCGGGGGGAAGGGGTAGCATTCTATAATCTTATGAAAAGGATTTAGTCTTTTAGGAGTCTGTGTCCCTGGACTGTGCCCTTTATAAGTGTTTTTCAGCTTTTTTTTTCTCCCTTCTTTGGTAAGACAGGAACACTAAAGAGGGTTGGTATTGGGTATTTCCCTTCATATAATTTAAAGTCTAGAGCAGCTGAAGGTGGCTATTTCCCTTTTCCTAGGTTGGTTAGACTCTGGTAATACTCAAGTCCCTTGAGGTCAGGTAATTGTTAAGGAGAACAGGGTGCTCTGGGCTTATTTCAAAATGGTTTCTTCTCCCCATGCTCAACCTGTTGGCAGCATGAGGAGACTTTTCTCTAGTCTTCACTCTGAAAACCCAGTGGGGTCCCTGGAGGCAAATCTCATGGAAATGTGGGAGCCTACTCACAGCTGGGTCTCAAGGATCTTCTAATCTGTCAAGCTAATCTATGCTCCGTTTTCACTAATTAGTCAACTACCCTTTAAGTTTTCCTATCAAGCTCCAGCAGTATAGTTTCTGCTTCCAGTAAATTGTGAATCTCTGTATTTGCCAGCCTCTTCAGTTCTGGGGGTGGCAGTTTGCCCTATTACCTCAATTCTCTGATGAATCTTAGAAGAGCTGTTAATTTTTAGTTTTCTAAGCTTTTTTCCTTTTGATAGGATGGAAGTAAGAACTTCTAAGCTCATTACATGTTTGGTTAGAAATCTATCTTTTTTTAAGTTCAAGTTTTACTCACCCTTCAGTTAAGTATTATAGTTTCTTCCTCCAGGTAGCCTCTCCCTATTCATCAAGGCAAGGCTACAACTAAATGCTGCAATTCTTCTTTATTAGATTTTAATTACTTACTCAATATCAATCTTGTTCACTAGATTATAAGTTCTATGAGGACAGGACCATTTTTAGCCTATTCAACAAGGCATATTTCTGGTAACTTCTCTGTAGTTGTTTAAAAGTAGATACTTTATAAATATTAACAGAATAATCAAATAAATATTGAGGTTAAAGACAACTACAATGACTTTTATTTGTACATGGTTGTTAGGTGCTGTCGAATTGGTTCCGACTCATAGCGACCCTATGTATAGCAGAACGAAACACTACCTGGTACTGCACGATCCTCATGATTATTGTTATGCTTGAACCCATTGTTGTAGCCACTGCGTCAATTCATCTCCTTGAGGGTATTCCTTTTTTCAATGACCCTCTACTTTACCAAGCATGATGTCCTTCTCCAGGGACTGATCCCTCCTGATAACATGTCCAAACTATGTGAGATGAAGTCTCACCATCTTTGTTTCTAAGGAGCATTCTGGCTGTACTTCTTCTGAGACAGATTTGTTTGTTCTTTTGGCAGTCCACGGTATATTCAATATTCTTCACCAACACCATAATTCAAAGCCATCAATTCTTACAATCATTGCAAAATTCAAAGCAATTTAAACCCCACTGCCTTATTCTTTTATGTGGAGTAGACAGTTCATATATTATTTTCATATTTTACTGATAAGCTAATTAAGGTTTTTTGTTAGCGTGTGACTTACTTAAGGTGACCAGAATAATTAGTAGACCTGGGATTGGATCTCATACGTCCTTACCCCAAAGACATTTAGTTTTCCCCTAGAAGACACTGCATTACATTGACAGCAATGTATATAGATCAGCATATGAGTATTTCCAGAGACATGAATTTACCAGGAGTTCTATTACACACGCATGTACGTATTTGACAGTGATTTACACATAGAGTACTGCATAGATGCAAAATAGAATGAAGTGCTGGCAGTAAGGATGTAACATTCTCTTATCTACTGATGGGTTTCAAGAATTCTGTATCAAAGGGATGGAAATATAGTAAGGTAGACTGAAGAAAGCGTTTCAGTAATTGAGTAGAGCACAACACACAAGAAAGCACCTATGAGTTAAATATATGATATGGAGAAGAACATTTTAGCTTTTTCCTATAACAGCCATTGCCCAATATGCTGCAGAGGCATGTCTCTTCATATCCAATGTATGGACTTTGGCTCAATAGCATTATGATTACCTGCGTTACCACATATACTCAGTACACATCCAAAACAGTACTCCTTTCTCAGTTTATCAAAGGGATTTAAAAAGGTAAGAAGAAGGTAGATATTTATCTCTTCTTGTTAAGGTCCTTTCAGTATTTTTCTTTAAATAAAGACAAGAAGCTTCTTTTCTGGATTCTTGCAATACTGTATGGATTCCCTTCTCCATTGAATCATATTTTTTCAATGTAAATTTAATAATTAAAGGGGATTTTTCTTTTTTTTAACCACAATGTGCAGTTAACAGCCTGCTTTGCAACACTCTCCCAGGGAGTCAAATGAATTTAAACAGCAGGGCTTGCTAGCATGGCCTAAACTAGGTGAAGACTCATCTTGTTAACGTTCTTCAAATTCTTTTTTATTATTAATTTAAACCAAAGAGATTTCAACAACTGGAGAATTATGCCTGCAGTAGTTCACTCAAGTAATAAGAAAGTAAGTATCAAAATACCCTACTTTTAATACCTTTGCATTCCTAGGATTTTAGACCAGTGCCTATTATCCTTTCCAAATACCTGGAAAGATAAAGAGACAAACAAAAGTTCAGTTTTTCCAAGATTTCTTGTAACAAATACTCTGGCTGTCCTCATCAGTTGGCACAGTCTTGCATTTCTCAAATGACAAATGATTTAATTTATGCATTGTGAAGCCCTTTGTTTCACTAAGTGTGTTACAGGGACATGGAAACCTGCCAAGCTCTCTCCATGGCCTACTTCAAGAAACATCTTTAAAACTATTACCTAATCTCAAGTACGTCTTTGAAACCTTCTTATCAAGACAATATACATGGTAATTCTAAGGACTACAAGTGGAACATCTGAGGTTTGTTTGTTTGAGTGTTAAAATAACATTTCAAAAATACTCAGATTCCACAGGTTTGTTTTCATCTGATCATAATACCTGAAAACCTGCAATTGCTGTACAAAATTGATGTTTATCAACACAAGGAAACCACTTTGTCTTCAGTAGGCTGTTATTAGGACAAACCCCCTCGTGGCCCTTGATGCTGATATTGTCATACCAGCAATCAGAACAAGAGTCAAGAGGGAAAGCACAATGCCTGGTACCAAGTAGGAGTTTAATAAATATTTCTAAGTTCTGCTTTAGACAGCTCATTTTTTTTTAAAGAACAGCAATGCTGTGTTCTTTTCTCTACACACTCTTCCCAGGGATTTTCATCCATTGACTTCAAAGAATCTCTTTCTATGAATGATTCCTAAATATGAGCCATCATTCCTGATTTCATTTCTAGCTGCTTAGTAAGCTACCCATCTTTAAATAAAACTCAACTTTTCTAAAGTGGAAATTGGAAATATTTATTAAATTCCTACTCTACCTGGTACTGTGCTTTTTATTTATTTAAATTTTTTTATTGTATTTAGATGAAGGTTTACAGAACAAATAGTTTCTCATTAAACAGTCAGTACACATATCGTTTTATGACATTGGTTAACAATCCCACGACATGTCAACACTCTCCCTTCTCAACCTTGGAGGACTTTTTTTTTTGGTGAAAATATACACAGCCAAAACTACACCATTTCAAAAGTTTCTACATGTACAATTCAGTGACATCAATTACATTCTTCCAGTTGTGCTGCTATTCTATCCTTTTTGAAATTATTATGTCACCATTATTTTCAACTCACTGTCCCCTAGGCTTCCCATCAAATCTTTTGAGTTGCTGTTGTCAAATTGATCTCACATAATTTTTTTTTTTTGTACCTTAGATGAAGGTTTGGAGAACAAATAGTTTCTCCTTAAACAGTTAGTATGCATACTGCCCTATGACAAAGGTAAACAACCCCACGACATGCCAACACTGTCCCTTCTCATTCTTGGGTTCCCTATAACCAGCTTTCCTGTCCCCTCCTGCCTCCTAGTCCTTGTCCCTAGACTGCTGTGCCTCATTAGTACTGTTTTGTTTTATGAGGCTGTCCAGTCCCTGGATGAACGGTGAACTTCGGGAGTGACTTCACCACTGAGTTAAAAGGGTGTCCAGGGGCCATACTCATGGGGTTTCTCCAGCCTGTCAGGCCAGTAAATCTGGTCTTTATTTTGTGAGTTAGAATTTTGTTCTACATCCTTCTCCAGCTCTGTCCAGGACCCTCTGTTGTGATCCTGGTCAGAGCAGTCAGTGGTGGTAGCCAGGCACCATCTAGCTGTACTGGACTCAGTCTGGTGGAGGCCTTCGTAGCTGCGGT
>NW_004443939.1:16975147-17012347 GCF_000243295.1 Trichechus manatus latirostris | reverse complement strand
CTTTTTGCTATTGTGAACAGTGCTGCCATGAATATGGATGTGCATATGTCTATTCGTGTGATAGCTTATTTCTCTAGGATATATTCCTAGGAGTGGGATTGCATTTTGTAGGGCTTTTTTTGTGGTGCTGACGTTTTCTTTGTTCCTCTTACTCTCCTGTGCTGACTTCCTTTTGTCTGTGGATTCTTTTTCATTCTTTTTTTTTGTAGGTTTTGTTTTTACTGAGACTTTATGTTTTTCTTCTTTATGATAAGTAGGTTTGTTAACTTTCTTTGTGGTTACCTTGAAATTTACCCTTATCTTCCTAGATTTGAACCAGTCTATTATTGCTTGGAATCACCTTGCCTTCCTCTCCGTTAGAAGGTTCTATACCTACACCATTTATTCCTTCTTTTATTGTTCTGATGCTGTTGTCATTTACAGATTTTTACTGTTCTGATGCTGTTGTCATTTATAGATTAACCTCTCTGGTTCCCTGTTGTAATTCTTTTGGTTTTGCATAGTCCTTAAGAGTTCATTTCCTAGCTTGGTATCTGGCTACTACAATCTTGTGTCCTATATTCAGCCTGTGGTCTGATGTTGTTTGTTCTCAGATCCAAGGACTCTCTTTAATAAGTCTTGTAAGTTTGGTTTGGTTTGTACATAGTCTCTTAATTTCTGTTTATCTGGAAATGATCGAATTTCATCATCATATTTGAAAAAGTTTTTCAGGATATATTATTCTTGGCTGGCAATTTTTTTCTTTCAAGGTTTTATATATGTCATCCCATTTCCTTCTTACGTGCACGTTTTCTGCCGAATAATCTGAGTTTAGTCTTGTTGTTTCTCCTCTCTATGTGACTTTTTGTTTTTCTCGAGAAGCTCTCAGGATTCTTTGTTTGTCTTTGGTTTTGGCGACTGTGATTATGATATGCCTTGGTGATTTTCTTTTGGGGTCTCTCCTATATGGGGTTTGTTGAGCTTCTTGGATGGTCAGCATTTCATCTTTCATGGTACTGGGGAAGTTTTCTGTCAGCAATTCTTCAATGATCCTCTCTGTGTTTTCTGTTTTCTCCCCCTGTTCTGGAACTCTGATCACTCGCAGATTTTTGCTTTCGATTGTATCCCACATAATTCTCAGGGTTTCTTCATCTTTGTTCATTCTTTTTTCTGAGTGTTCCTCAAACAGAATTATATCCAAGTGTTTGTTTTCAATTTTGCTGATCCTTTCTTCCATCATTTGAAACCTGTTCCTCAGCCCTTCTATGACACTGTCCATTTCTGAAATCTTGTTTATCTTTTGGGTTTCTAATTTTTTTTTGCATGATTTCTAGTTGTGAATTTATCTGGGCATTTTGTTCCTGCATTATTTTCCTGAATTCTTCCATTTTTTGTCTGTATTTTCCATGAATTTGTCTGTCTTTTCCATGAATTTGTCTGCCTTTTCCATGAATTTGTCTATTTTTTTTTCATTTTTGTCTGCTTTTTGCTTCAACTCTTGAATAATTCTGAATATTTAAGATTTGAGTTCCCTAACAGTTTGGTCTACTGCCTTTTCTTCTACTGTAAGGTCATCTGGTGTTTTATTTTGGATGCCTACTGGAACCATCCTGTTCTGTTTTTGTAAATGTTTTGATATTGACTTTTGTCTTTGGGGCACTCAGTGGTTATTTTCCTCATTTATTGACTGTAGATTTGTTTGTTTCATCCTGCTTTTTTTCTTATTTGGTTACATCTGAGCAGGTGGGCTGTGCATTCTTTGTTGTTCGCTCATCTGTGGGCATCATACTTTTCACCTCTTTCTCCAATGGGCAGGGTCAGTTACTCAGGTATGGTACAGCAGGGCAGGTCCAGCTGAAGGGGAGTTGCTGGGATGGGTTGTTTGTGGCACATTCCAGGGCTGACAGTGCTGACCGGGAATCAGTGCAGGGTATGTTCCAGTAGGCTGTGCCTGTGCTGCTTGGGAGTGTGATGTTCAGCACACGGTGCAGGTAGGCAGAAAGGAGGGGGTAGAATGTGATGTGTGGAGCTAAGATGGGTATGGGAAAGATGAGAGAGGCAAGAGAGGAACAGGAGCCAAAAGCATACACACAAACAAAAAAGAGTGCTAAGGGAGTTTGCTATTGGAGTGGAGAGATGAGAGACTGAGAAATGGGGGAAAACAAAAATTTAAAAAAAAGGATAAAAGAAAATATATATATAAATCAAGAAACTGGAAATGAAGAAAGACAAAAAGGGAATAAGAGAGAAGAAAACAAAACAAAGAATCAAAGGAAAAAAAAAAACAAAAAAACAAGGAAAAAGAAATGCCCCCAGGGATGCTCCTGTGCATTTGCACAGAGTAAGGGAGTAGCTTCTAAGCTGCAAGGTAGTGTCTGGCTAGAAGGGGCTCCCAAGCTGAAAAAAGAAAAAGACTACAAACAAATCAAAACAGAACAAATCAGAGCAAACAAACAAACAAAAAAGCCCCAGGGGTCCCACCAGCGTGGTGGCACAGGCCGGGAAGCAGTTTCACAGTTAAGCGGTGTTTCCCAGCCTTTCAGGAGGAAGAAAAGATGGCACACGGAGTCAGGTATTTGAGAGAAAGGAGGGGGAGGTGGTGAGAGGTAAAGAAGAAATCTAAAGTAGCAGAAAAAAGTAACACCAGCAGCCAACAAAAGGCACTCAGTGAGCCAGCCAGTGTGGGCGGGTGGAATCCAAGTAACACTGTGGTGAAGCTGGTGCTTCCTGGCCAACCGACTGTGGCTGCAGGAAGCAGAGGAGGCTAAATGGGGGTGAAGAAGGATGGGGGGTGGGAAAGCCTGTATTGCTGGTTTCCGGTTGTTCTGTCTCCTGCTGGAAGCTCCATGAAGCTGCTTTCTCGTACCCCCTGTTCTCACTGTTCTCCAATAAGAGTCCAAGATGGCAGATTCTTGCTGCAGTAGCTGATAGGGGACATCTGCATGTATCTCTCCTCACTCTCTGTTCTCAGTCAGTTTCTTATTCCATTCCGTGCTTGGCTGAGTTCTTTATCTCTTCATTTGATGCTTAGGGTTTCAGGATTGACATGTGACTCTGTTTGACTTAGTTTTTCTGATCTTTGCTGTGGAGAGATGGCATATTTCTTCTGACTATAGCGCCATGTTGCCTGGAAGTCTGTGCTTTTGATTTTTTGTTTGTTTATTTTAATTAGTTGTGCTTTAATTCTATTCATTCTATACCTTGGAGTATTTTTTTTTTTTAACTGTTCCTTCCTTCCTTCCACGTTAAATATTTTATGCTTTCCTCTCCCTTTCCTTTACCATTCAATCAATCTAGGTTAGACCATTACTATCTCCTAGTATTTATGCCACCAAAGCACACTACTTCTAGACATCTTTCTTATAAATTCGTTTATTCAATAAATATTTATTAAATATCTGGGTTATATGTTGGGGATAAAGCAATGAATAAAAGAGCTATGGTCCCTGCTATACTGAATTTACAGTAAACTGAAGGAGATAAAAAATGGATACAATTATACAAATAAATCTATAATTGTACATTATAATAATTGTTATAAAAGAATAGAGTCTTATCCATTTTATATGTTGACACATCTATTTAATATGATGATTGATCCCCTAAAATTCATGTCCATTCCCTTCTTTTAAATGCTTCATTGGCAGTACATTTTCAACAGCAATATTTCCCAGTCCATGTTTGTGGACTGTGTCTTCCTCTTAGAAATAAGCAGTGCTCAATAGCATATTAAGGGCTCAGAGAGTTACTGTGATAAAAAATATGCTTATTTTTGTTCAAATCGCTGTTTCCTATTTTTAAATTGGTTTAAATTTTTTTATAAAGTGGTTTAAATTTTTAATTTAAAATCTGTTTTTGTAATTTTAGTAAAAGCTTGTCTATAAGATCCATTAACTTGACATTCAAGCCCTCTTCAACCCATCTTTTCAGCTTTTTTATAGACATACTTCTATAAACATACTTCTTCAGTTCTATGTTCTAATTTTGCCACTTCCAATACTGAATTTTTTTAATGTATTTTACTCATCTATACAAATCCTATAAATCTTTGATAAAACCATTATATCTTCTTAAATCACAGTGAATGATTTTATTTGTTGATTATTATAACCTGTTTCCAAGTCTTAAGACATACAGTAGGTGATATTACAGAAATTTGTGAACTAAAACTTCTTGCAGTGCTAAACAGAATATTCTGTTATAATTTATAATCTTTTTCATCCCTTGTCTTCTAGTCACAGTGTGTGCTGTCAAACAAAACTCACAGGGTTTGAATCTAGATACTTATTGAGGCTCAAATTCTTCTTTTGCGAAGTCTTCTCTAACTGTTCTAGACTATAAATAATGTTCTTGCCCTTGTCCTCTTCTTCCTCTTCACCTTCATCATCATCATCTTAACCAAATCTATTCTAAAGAACATCAATCTAAAGATTATATAAAATCAATCTGGGAAAATCTGTTGAGGAAAAATTTGTACAAACCAGTGGTATATATAAACTTATGCAAAGTCTGTCCTTATAATATTAAATAAATGAAAAGCAATATTTCAGTACTTCTGCCCTTCTTTCCCCACATATCCTCTCTTGGAGTTTTTATCTACTAACATATTTAAGTATACAGCTCAGAGGACAGTAGAAAGTAAACTTCAAGACTAGATTAAAAACAGTCCAAGTTCAGGAATAAGTTTTAAATGGGTAATAAACTGCTTCAGTTGTTTCTTGAAGAACATAGCTTCCTGGCAAGTTCTAAACCTTAGTCAAGAGCAGTATATAAAAAAACGTATTTCTAAGCATTAGGATATTCTCAAAGATCTAACTTTCATAAGGTGGTAACTTAAAGTTATATTTTTCTGCAATCATATCTGAAGGCTTGTTTATAAAGAGACACAGAATAAGGGAGTGGAACAGTATTAATCAGATGTTGTTGTTCTTGTGTGTTGTTGAGTTGATTCCAACTTATAGTGATTCTGTGTGACAGAGCAGAACTGCCCCTTAGGGTTTCCTAGGCTGTAATCTTTATGGGAGCAGATCACCAGGTCTTTCCTCTTGTGGAGCTGCTGGTGGGTTCGAAATGCTGACTTTTCAGTTAGCAGCAGAGCACTTAACCACTGAACCACCAGGGATCCATATTGGTCAGACAGAGCCTGTTTAATTACTGGAATCTTAGTTTTGGGAGGAACCTTAGTCTAATCACTTATCCTATCCTTGATTAAATTACTCAAATGATATTCCTACAGCTTAATATCTCCTGAGACTTTTTTATACTGTGGTACAAGATAATGATTTATGTTTTTAATGGTGACTGAGTTATCACAAAAAAGATAATTTATTCAACATGATCTATTGAGAAGCCAGAGCTGTGTATAATACGGGGTTAGCAACTTAGCACTTAACTACTGTGCCACCAGGGCTCCGGAAGGAGCTATGGTAAGCTAGAAGGAAAGCATTTTCCATGCAGCTGTCTTGTCTCAGGAATCCCTTGTCTTTTGCGATGTGACACAATGTCAATATGGTGCCCTTCACAAGACATGATGAAAGATCTAGCTTTCCAAGCTGTTATAAACAACTTAGAGGAAGCATTTTTAAATGACATTCATGCTGCTTTATACTTTTTCTTCAATAATAAGTATAGATGACTTCTGATATTGTCTATGTTTATTAATACTTTAATTAATGTTAATGATGGTTCTACTTGTGCCTTCAGGTTATGAGAACAAATGCTACAATTCTGAGACTCCAAGTAAACAGGGTCTGTAGTGATAATCTTCTAATCAACTAAGTTGTTTATAATTGGAAAGATTTTCAGAGATTCATGAAATATATAACCCCCCTTGATTTCACCCTCAGGCTGAAAGAGGAATTAAAATGAAAGAAAAATTAATTTAAGAAGCTTTCTACAATGGAGTTAAAGACATATGAGAATGCACTTATAGATATAGCAATTTTAAATGAAAAAGTTTATGAAAACTTATAATGGCAGCATCACAGTTTCATTTCAATATTGAAGTATTTTGTTATGATGCTGAAGTTTTTTATCTAAATTTTATTTATTTTGTTGTTGTTGTTGAGAATATACACAGCAAAACATACACCAATTCAACAGTTTCTACATGTACAATTTAGAGACGTTGATTACATTCTTTGAGTTATGACTCTGAATATTTTTTCATTATTTGTCTATGATATGAGATCCAAGTACAATAATTTAAGTCTGAATATTTAAATGCTTATTCCTTATTAATTTTGTAAGATAATAAATGCCATTAACAGAATTTTTTTCAGTTAGATTCTTAACAAATTAAATTATGCAGGAGGTGATAAAAAGCAACAGAATTTGAGAGAATTAAAAGAATAAAATCAGGAGCAAAATTTTGCAAAGAGAATTTCTAAAAACTTTAAAGATGGTGGGTAGGCGCTTTGAAGGAAAAGAGCATGCCCAAATAATGGGGTTCTGGTGAGAGACAGAATGTACTTCACAAAGATCACAGTGCTACTAATCATTTCTAAGATTCAAATCTTAACATGTTTAAAATTCTTCACTGTCTGCTTGCTATGTTCCAGATCAACCTGAAACTACTGAACAGGGTATACGAGCCTCTACCAAAACTTTAGTCTCAACTCAGGCCACACCACACAAGCACCCTACCTTCCAATACCTTTGTGCCTTTGCATTTCCTATTTCTTTTTCCTGAACTATCTTGCCTGCTTACCTCACTTCAGTTACTTTTCCTCCTTATTTTTAATTAAGGTCAAGGATTATCCCCACAAAAAATCTTTCTTGACCATCCCCTTTCCAGCTTCTGATCAAAGGTTAGGTGGCTCCTCTTTGACAATGATAGAACCCAGGGTCCAACTGCAGCATAGATTTACAATTATTTCCTTGCTAATTTCTTGAGATAGCATGAGCTCCCACTAGACCATGGGCTCCATCTTTTATTTGTATTTCTGATATATGGCAGACATGAGTATGTTCTCAGTGAAACCTTTTTATTTATTATTATTTTTTTTGTACAGATGTATGAATAAATAGATGAAGCAAAGAAGGAAATTCTGTTTGGTCACCAATTGCTGCCTTTAAACACCATCTGTGGGAATGCCCTTCAGCACTCCTGGACAAAATCTTTTGTTAATATTTTTCCAATTTTTAGGTTATAGAGACATCCTCATTTTTATAATTGAGGCTCATTTTCGGGTATAGTGCCGGCACATTGTGTGAATAATCCAGAGTGGCCAGTTGTTGAGTTGATGGATCCATCATAATAAACCACGTGAGTATATAAAGGGTATAAAGGATCAATAGAATGTATGGCTTTTTAGTATGTAATCTTTCATTTGGCTCTGTGTGATTTCAGGGAAGTGTTATTTACAATAGCACGAGTAAATGAGGAAAAAAATATTTCCAAGATTTTGTTCTCCATTGTCACTAATGGCCCCTTTACAAATAGAAATGACTCTTGATAGCACTTCTGTTGGCTGACTTTGAGATTTTGTACCAATCCTTATAAAAAGAATATTTTTCTTACCGACACAGAATGCCACTGACTCAATAATTCTTTTAGTAATAAACATAGCTTCAATGTTTTATTTTCTTTCATGAATCCAGTTAGAACTCAATCCACCTCTAGCAATTATAATCAGATTAACATATGAATATTGTTAGAACAAATATTCTATTTCACACTTTCTAGATATATGGAGAACAAAACAAGATACATCAATGGAGATAAAATGCACCTGGTTGCTCATTAAGTAGTAACACTATCTCCCCAGGTTGGCTCTGAACCAAGGGCCAAATCTAATCTGAAGCAGAAAAGTAATATTAATGTTATCATTCTCCTAGACCAGCTGTTTACATTTTTAAGAATAGGAGAAAAGAACTCATTAAATGGGTCTATGTGCATTGTGAATGTGCATGTGTGTATGTGTGTTGAGGCTGAGATCATGCAGTGTCAAAATAGGCGAAAAGATGGGCACTTCAGGACAAGTGAATGTATCAGATAAAAAAGGGTAATCTTGTTATCTTCTGAGATTATGCTTTTCATGTATAATTTTAAAATATCTTACATTTTACCTAACCATAGTAAACAAAAACCCATTGCTGTCAAGTCTATTCTGACTCATATTGACCCTAGAGTAGAACTGCCCCGTAGGGTTTCTAAGGCTGTAAATCTTTTTTTTTTTTTTTCCTTTTTATTGTGCTTTAGGTGTAAGTTTACAGAGCAAATTAGTTTCTCATTCAACAATTTATATATAGATTGTTTTGTGACATTGGTTGCAATCCCAGGGATGTGTCAGCACTCTCCCCTTCTTCACCCCAGGTTCCCTGTTTCTGTTCTTTCCATTTTCCTGTCCCTTCCTGCCTTCTCGACTTTGGTTTTGGGCAGGTGTTGTCCCTTTGGTTGTTTATACATGATTAAACTAAGCAGCACATTCCTCACACGTGTTATTCTTTGTTTTATAGACCTGTCTGTCTAATCTTTGACTGAAGGGGAACTTCGAGAGTGACTTCAGTTCTGAGTTAAAAGGGCTCCAGGGGTCATAGTCTCAGAGTTCCTCCAGTCTCTGTCAGACCAGTAAGTCTGGTTGTTGGCTTTTTTACTTTTTGTGTGTGAATTTGAATTTTGTTCTACATTTTTCTTCCACTCTGTCCAGGACTCTCTACTGTGATCCTTGCCATAGTGGTTATCAGTAGTGTTAGCCAGACATCATCCACTTATTCTGGGCTCAGGCTAATGGAGGCTGTGGTACTTGTGGTCTGTTAGTCCTTTGGACTAATATTTCCCTTGTGTCTTTGGTTTTCTTCATTCTCGTTTGCTCCAGAAGGGATGGGAACATTAGATGTATCTTAGATAGCTGCTCACAAGCTTAGATGACACTACTTACCAAAGTCTGATGTAGAACATTTTCTTTATGAACTATGTTATGCCAATTTGAATTAGATGTCCTCTGAGACCATGGTACTCATCCCTCAGCCCAGTAACTTGATCCCTTAGGGTGTCTGGATGTGACTATGAAACTTCTATGACTTCGCTTTGTTCAAGTTGTGCTGACTTCTCTATATTGTGTACTGTCTTTCCCTCCACAGAAGTTATCACTTATCTACTACCTAGTTAGTGATTTCCCCTCTGCACCCCCATAATCATCAAAGCTTGCTTCTGTGTGTAAACCTTTTCTTGAGTTTTTATAACAGTGGTCTTACACAGTATTCGTCCTTTTGTGATTGACTTATTTCACTCAGCATAATACCCACCAGATTCATCCATGTTGTGAGATGTTTCGCAGATTCATCATTGTTCTTTGTCATTGTGTAGTATTCCGTTGTGTATATGTACCATAATTTGTTTATCCATTCATCTGTTGATGGGCATTTAGGTTGTTTCCTTCTCTTTGCTATTGTGAATAGTGCTGCAATGAACATGGGTGTGCATATGTCTATTTGTGCGATGGCTCTTATTTCTCTAGGATATATTCCTAGGAGTTGGATTGCTGGATCATATGGTATTTCTATTTCTAGCTTTTTAAGGAAGTGCCATATAGTTTTCCATAGTAGTTGTACCATTTTGCATTCCCACCAGCAGTGCATAAATGTTCCAATCTCCCCGAAACCTCTCCAACATTTGTTATTTTCTGTTTTTTTTTTTTTTTGATTGGTGCCAGCAATGTCGGGGTGAGATGGTATCTCATTGTAGTTTTGATTTGCATTTCTCTAATGGCTAGTGATCACAAGCATTTCCTCATGTGCCTATTAGCTGCCTGAATGTCTTCTTTGGTGAAGTGTCTGTTCATATCCTTTGCCTATTTTTTAATTGAATTATTTGTCTTTTTGTTGTTGACGTGTTGTAGTATCTTACAGATTTTAGATATTTGACCCTTGTCAGATATGTCAAAGCAAAAAACTTTTCCCAGTCTGTAGGTTCCTTTTTTACTCTTTTGGTGAAGTCTTTTAATGGGCATAAGTGTTTAATTCTTAGGAGATTCCAGTCATATAGTTTACCTTCTGGTGTTCGTGTATAGTTAGTTATGGTTTGTATCCTGTTCATGCCAAGGCTGTAAATCTTTATGGAAGTAGACTGCCACATCTTTCTCCTGCAAAGCAGCTGGTGAGTTTGAACTGTCAGCCCTTTGGTTAGCAGCCACGAGCTTAACCACTGCACCACCAGGGCTCCTCAACCATAGTAAAGGGGATATATAAAAGGAATATATTGATAATAATAATTTTTTTTCCAGCTTGTTTCAAAGTCATCATCAGAATTAGTGAACTCTGTTGTAAAAATTATAGTAGATAAAACTGGGTATGGTATAGAACTTAAAGATTATTTTATCATTTTTTTTGACATTTTCTGTTTTTAAATAGAAAAAGAGAAAACGTGCAATTTCAATATCAGAGTAACAGGTAAAATTTTTTTGTTTGTTTACTTGCTTTTTCTTGTTAGCAGTTTACATTTCATGTAGGCTCACAAGATTGCTTTCTCTAATGAATGTTTTTCCTGTCTACAGTCTTTCTTATTGATTGCTACTCTCACTGTCCTTTAAACTGATAACAATGTTTAACATATGCTTTCATTATTTTTCCCCCAATCTGACCTTAATGTACTATCATCACCCAGTTAGTTAATTGACACTCCTCCTGTCTCCTAAGCTTAACATTTAGAATCATCCATCACTCTATTTTCTATCATTTTCCACTTTCAATGGGTCACAAATGGGTCATATTCTCAAATATGGCTGCTTCTTTCTCTAATCATTTGCTGCGGTGTTGAATCATGTTCCCTTCTCCTGCTTTGACTCCTTGAGGAACTTCCTAATTGGTTTCCAAATAGCCTACACTTTAAATGCAATCAATCAACTTCTTCCCATGCAGCACATATCCAACAATGCTACTGTATTCTTCCATGCTTTTGCAACTGCTGTCTCTGCCAGGAATGATTTTCACCCTCTTCTTAACTTGGAAATCTGACTCTTAGTCATCCATCCTTAAAACAACACAAATGTCACTCTCTGTGCAAATCCTTTTCAACTCTTCCAGGAAATAAATTATTCTGTTCTCTTGCTCTCAGAGCACTTTCTCGCATTTATTGTGGTAAATTGTCAAAGCTCTATCCGAAGATTTCTCATGACCTCAATCTGTTCTTCCCTGAACAAGACAAATCCAGAAATTTTTTACTTTAGAAGCGTCTATACCCAGTCATCTGAGGACTCAAGTTTCTTGTTAAGTTTTATACGAGGAAAAGTCCACACATTTTCATGCATTCTAGTCATTATATACCATATTTTTACACAAATAATGTGCATGTTAAATTTTTTTTTTTGCCAACTGCGCAACCTTCCCCTACCCCCTACACTATTTTTGTAAGCATGCTATGTCTTGCATTGTATGGGCGGGCACACTGTTTACATGGGTGCACTATTTTCAAAAAAAATAATATGGGTGACGTCTAAATAATGAATTGTCTTTCTGATGAAATGACTTCTATAGAATATTTATGTTCTAAATAATATCCTGGCAGGCAATTATAAACATGACCAGACACAGACTTTGATTTCTTTAGCAATAGAATCTCTTAGTTATTCTTAGTAAATCCAAGGTTCAGAAATATTTTTCTGTTTAAGGTACAAAAATCAATTTTTTAAATTTTTTTGTCATTTCTACATTATAATTATGCTCTGTAAACAACAATAAAATGTTTGACAACGTTGAAAGCACTAAAATAATTATATTTTCAAGTCTCAAAACACTTGAAATAATGAAGGTCTATGATATATCTCCATGAAAAAACAGCCTTCTTTAATCTGAGAATGATTGACTATGCTAGTGCAGAATCTAGTAAAAATTATTAAATAAATGTTCTCATATACAAAAAATTATTCATATTTGGCTGCTTATATATATATGTGTGTGTGTGTGTGTGTATGTATATATATTCTTTTTTTTTCTATAAATCCATTTATTTTCCCTTGGAAATAAAATATTACTACATCATGAAACAACTGCATAAATGCATTCAGATACAAATTTCAAAAACTGTAATAGAAGCTCTTTAAATCCATGCAGTTGGGACCCAAAGGTCATTGTTTGGTTCTCAAAAAAAAGTAAATTAATATGGGGAAATAATTTTCTTAAAAAGTTACAAACAAGCAAACAAAAAAAAGTTACGAACATCTTAAACATGTTATTTTGACTTAAATTAGGTATGTCCCATTCATTCATGAATTTTCCTTGAGTATGAGTCTGCTGATAGGATCTCCATTTTTTTTTCTTGCATGAAAAAATACTAAAAATAGCATGGCATAATACACAAATTGCATTATTTCTGAATTTTAGTTTCTGTTTTTTTTTTTAAAGTAGTGAAATAGGCATTAATGTCACTTATGAAGCAATCTGAGTACAAATCCTTTAAATTTTTCAGGGTTTCCCCCCGATCTTTTACAGTTGCCTTGCCTATAATTTTAATGACTCGCCTTTATTGAGTCTTTTGTATGTATATATATTCTAATGACCATGATCATCTAATCCGAAGACACTAAACACACTCAAAATAAAACATATAAGATTACATAAAATGATTTAACTCATAAGAATATTTTGCCTTTAAAATTACTATTCATTCAGAAATATTTTCATTGAAAATATTCTGTTAGTTGGTTATATATAACTTGTATAAAGCAGCATGGCTATAAATATACTATAATAAGGTATCAGAAAACCTGCATTTTAATTCTAATTCTGAAACAAACCAGTAAGTGTCTTAAACTGTTTGATGCACAGTTTTCTCACAGGGAAAATAATAATATTGAACTGGAATTGCTCAGATACTTAACAAAAATAATAGCTTATGATTTTATTTAATATACATGTTGTTGTTGTTGGTAGGTGCAGTGGAGGTGGTTCCGACTCATAGCCACCCTATGTACAACAGAATGAAACACTGCCCAGTCCTTCAACATCCCCATAATCATTACAGTGTTTGAGCCCATTGTTGCAGCCACTGTGTCAATCCATCTCCTTAAGGGTCTTCCTCTTTTTCACTGACCCCCTCACTTTACCAAACATGATGTCCTTCCCAGCGACTGGTCCCTCCTGATAACATGCCCAAAGTATGTGAGATGAAGTCTTGCCATCCTTATTTTTAACGAGCATTCTGGCTGTACTTCTTCCAAGATAGATAGGTTCATTCTTCTGGCAATCCATGGGATATTCAATATTCTTCACCAATACCGTAATTCAAAGGCATCAATTCTTCTGCTGTCTTCTTCATTCATTGTCCAGCTTTTGTATGCATATGAGGCGGTTAAAAATACCATGGCTTGGGTGAGGCGCACCTTAGTCCTCAAAGAGACATCTTTGCTTTTTAACACTTTAAAGAGGTCCTTTGCAGGACATTTGCCCAATGCAATACATCATTTGATTTCTTGACTGCTGCTTCCATGGGTGTCGATTGTGGATCTGAGTAGAATGAAATCCTTGACAACTTTAACCTTTTCTCCATTTATCATGATGTTGTTTATTGATCCAATTGTGAGGATTTTTTGTTTTCTTTATGGTGATATGTAATCCATACTGAAGGCTGTAGTCTTTGATCTTCATCAGTAAGTGCTTCTAAGTCCTCTTCACTTTCAGCAAGCAAGATTGTGTCATCTGCATATCACAGATTGTTAATGAGTCTTCCTCCAGTACTGATGCCCCATTCTTCTTCATATAGTCAAGCTTCTTGGATTATTGGCTCAGCGTACAGACTGAGTAAGTATAGTGAAAGGATACAACCCTGACGCACAGCTTTCCTGATTTTAAAGCAGGAAGTATCCCCTTGTTCTGTTTGAACGACCGTCTCTTGGTCTCTATGCAAGTTCTACCTGAGCACAATTAAGTGTCCTGGAATTCCCATTTTTCACAATGTTAACCATAATTTGTTATCATCCACAAAGTTGAATGCCTCTGCATAGTCAATAAAACACAGGTAAACATCTTTCTGGTATTCTCTGCTTTCGGCCAAGATCCACCTGACGTTAGCAATGATATCTCTTTTTCCACGACCTCTTCTGAATTAGGCTTGAATTTCTAGCAGTTCCCTGTCAATGTACTGCTGCAACTATTTTTTAATTATCTTCAGCAAAATTTTACTTGCATTGATATAAATTATATTGATGGATAATTTCTGGGTTCTGTTGGATCAGCTTTCTTTAGAATGGGCACAAATATGGATCTCTTCCAGTTGGTTGGCCAGATAGCTGCCTTCCAAACTTCTTGGCATAGACTGAGCACTTGCAGAACTGCATTCGTTTTTTGAAACATCTCAGTTGGTATTCTGTCAATTCCTGAAGTCTTGTTTTTTGCCAATGCCTTCAGTGCAGCTTGGACTTCTTCCTTCAGTACCATCAGTCCTTGATCATATGCTACCTCATGAAAAGGCTGAATATCAACTGATTCTTTTTGGTAGAGTAACTCTCTGTTTTCCTTCCATTTTCTTTTGATGTTTTCTGCAACATTCAATATTTTGCCCATAAAACCAAACCTGTTGCCCTGGAGTCAATTCCAATTCATAAAAATCCTATAGTATGGAATAGAACTGCCCTATAGGGTTTCCAAGGAGTGGCTGGTGGATTTGAACTTCTGAACTTTTGGTTAGCAGCCAAGCACTTAACCACCAATATTGCAACTCGAGGCTTGAAATTTTTCTTCAGTTCTTTCAGCTTGAGAAATGCTGAGTGTGTTCTTCCCTTTTGGTTTTCTAACTGCAAGTCTTTGCACATTTCATAATAATACTTTATCTTCTCAAGCTGCCCTTTGAAATCTTCTGTTCAGCTCTTTTACGTCATCATTTCTTTCGTTCTCTGTAACTACTCTACATTCAGGAACATGTTTCAGAGTCTCTTCTCACAGCCCTTTTGGTCATTTCTTTCTGTCCCTGTCTTTTTAATGACCTTTTGCTTTCCTCATGTGTGATGTCCTTGATGTCATCCCACAACTTGTCTGGTCTTCTGTCATTAGTGTTCAGTGCTTCAAATCTATTCTGTAAATTCAGGTGGGATATACTCAAGGTTATTCTTTGGTTCTTGTGGACTTGTGTTAATTTTCTTCAGCTTCAGCTTGAACTTGCATATGAGCAGTTGATGGTCTATTTCTCATTTGGCCCCTGGCCTTGTTCTGGTTGATGATATTGAGCTTTTCTATTGTCTCTTTCCACAGATGTAGTTGATCTGATTATTGTTTTCCATCCAGTGAGGTCCATGAGTATAGTCACTGTTTATATTGTTGAAAAAAGTATTTGCAATGAATAAGTCATTGGTCTGCAAAATACTACCATGCTGTCTCCAGCATCATTTCTGTCACCAAAGTGACTTTTCTATCTACAGATCCTTCTTTGTTTCCAACTTTCACATTCTAATCACCAGTAATTATCAATGCATCTTGATTGCATGTTTGGTTGATTTCAGACTGCAGAAGTTGGTAAAAATCTTCAATTTCTACATTTTTGGCGTTAGTGGTTGGTGCTTAAATTTGAATAATAATCATATTAACTGGTCTTCCTTGTAGGCATATGGATATTATGACTGACAGTGTACTTCAGGATAGATCTTCAAGCGTTCTTTTTGACAATGAATGCAACCCATTCTTCTTCAATTTGTCATTCCCAGCATAGTAGACCATATGATTGTCTGATTCAAAATGACCAATACCAGTCCGTTTCAGCTCAGTTATGCCTAGGAAGGATCCCTAGAAGCACAGGGGTTAAGTGCACGTCTGCTAACTGCAAGGTCAGTGGTTCAAACCCACTAGACGTACTGCAGGAGAAAGATGTAGTGATCTGCTTCTGTGAAGATTATAGCCTTGGAAACCCTATAAGGCAGTTCTACTCTGTTCTGTAGGGTCACTATGAGTTGGAATTGATTCGATGCCAATGGGTTTTGGGTTTGGTAATGCCTAGGATATCAGTCTTTATGTGTTCCATTTCATTTTTGACAACTTCCAATTTTCCTAGATTCATACTTCATACATTCCATGTTCCGAGTATTAATGGATGTTTGCTGCTGTTTCTTCTCATTTTAAATCATGCCACATCTGCAAATGAAGGTCCTGAAAGCTTGACTCCATTCACATCATTAACCCTTCCATGCCCAGGGGTACATATAGCAACCATGAACTTTTTCAGCCTCTGGGATTTATTGGGAAGCTGCTATATCACTGACAGTGCAAGTTGCCACATGGCAGGGGCCTTTATGACTGTTTGAAACCAAAGAAATACATGTGTGCTGCAAATTACTGTTTTCACAGGGTACTATATGAGGTGTCTGAATTTGTGGTAAGAAAAACAGAAATTTTGAAAATTTTTATTTGTTACACACGTGTACCAGTTGACTCTAGTGTGTATAATTAGTGGTACTTTATATGTACCACTTCAAAGTGGTACTTTGACAGGCTTGTGGGAGGGGGCAAGAATGAAAATCCATACTACCTACCAGAAATTCAGACATACTCAATGATTCAGCAAGCCTGCATTTAAGAAAACACATGATATCAATAAAAAGTTCAAATTGGAAAATAACTGGGTCACCAAAGGGTTAAGATCAACTCTACTTTGAGAAGGCAGCTCTTCCCCAGTTGTATTTTGAGTGGCTTCCAACCTGAGAGGCTCATCTTCTGGCACTATGTCAGACAATATTCCACTGCTATTCATAAAGTTTCCATTGGCCAGTATTTTTAGAAGTCGATCACCAGTTACTTCCTCCTAGTTTGTCTTAGTCTGGAAACTCTGATGAAACCTGTCCACCATGGGTGATCCTGCTGATATTTGAAATACCGGTGGCATAGCTTCCAGCATCACAGCAACATGCAAGCCACCACAGTAGGACAAACTGACAGACAAGTGGTGGTTAATATACACAGCTATGCTATATTCAATTTATAATCTGTACAGATTTTAGACAGTTTTCCTTCTTAGTTTTTATGCTACATAGCATGCATAAGCACCCATATGTTCTTGCCCTTTTAAAATTATATTCTCATCTCCATTGTCTTCGCTAATCTTAGCACCACTTTCTGAATAATTTATATTAGCTGAAAAAAGAGAAAAGTTCTTTCTTCCTTTTTAAACCATATAAAAGAGATCTAGTGATCTCATTGTTATAAGAGATGCTCTCTCTTTCTGTTCCTCTATCATAGTGTGGTAGTCTAAATCATGGCCTCCAATGATGTCCACATTCTAAGCCCTCGGACCTGTGAATAAAAAAAAAAAAAAAACTTTGCCATTGAGTTGATTCCAACTCATAGTGACACTATAGGACAGAGCAGAACTTCCCCATACTGTTTCCAAGGAGTGGCTGTTTATTCGAACTGCCAACATTTTGGTTATCAGTCGAGCTCTTAACCACTGTGCCACCAGGGACCTGCGAATATATTATCTTAATTGGCAAAAGGGACTTTGTAGATTTAAGCTAAGAGTCTTGGAGAGATTATTCTGGATTATCTAGGGATACTCAGAGTAATCATAAGGATCATTATAAGAGGGAAGCACGAGGGTCAGAGTCAGAGAAAGAGATGTGACAATTGAAGCAGAGGTCAGAAAGAGAGAGACTGAAGATGCTACACTACTGATGTCAAACGCAGAAGACTTCAGAATTCAAGACTATTTCTGCTTGTCCAGCAATCATCTGCATTCTAGGCAGCAAGAAGGAGTAAAACGAGAAGGGTGAGGAGGCTGCCCCACTCATTGAGTCAGCTCTATTTAAGCAGCTTTCTCTGAAGCCCCTCACAACACCTTTATTTACATCTCATTGGCTAGAATTTAGTTATGTGACCTAGTTGCAATGATGTCTGGGAAATGTAGTCTTTGGCTGGGTGCGTTTTTCTCCTAAATAAAATCTATAATGTTTGGAATAACGGGAAAATATATATTAGATAATAATGAGAAGTTTCTGTCATTCACATGAATGCCCACATTATGTGTACTGTGTCTTCAGCATGGTACTCTCTGAATACAGTAATGTCTAAAGAAGTTACTGAATTGAGCTGGATTTAATTTACCCATCCACTAACAGCCAAAAGGCTATGCTAAACTCTTTTCTGTGCCTCTAGAATGGTATATCAATAGCTTTCAACATTTCCTGAGCACCTCTTTCATATGTTAGACCCTAGTTTATACTGGGGATACAGTGAGGTCAAGAAAGGTGTGATCTACCTTCATAGATTTTAGGGTCTAGTCAGGGAGATACCTATTGGTGAAATTATAAATAAAAGTATTCTAGGGGTTGTAAAGCTAAAGCATGGCAGGAGTTATCATTATACAATAATTGATGCCCCAGAAGTGACTGAACTCCTGAAGGAAGAGTGAGAAATTAAGATGCTCTTGTCTAGAACAAAACCTTGAAAATACTATATTTAAAGTGTGTATAGAAAGACTTCCCCACATGTCTATCAGTTTGTCATGCTGTGAGAGCTTGCGGGTTGCTGTGATGCTGGAAGCTATGCCAATTGGTATTCAAATACCAGCAAGGTTAGGCATGGTGGACAGGTTTCAGCTGAGCTTCCAGACTAAGACAGACTAGGAAGAAGGACCTGGTGGTTTACTTCTGAAAAGAATTAGCCAGTGAAACCCTTATGAATAAGAGTGGAACGCTGTCTGATACAGTGCTGGAAGATGAGCCCCTCAGGTTGGAAGGCACTCAAAAGATGACTAAGAGCTGCCTCCTGAAAGCAGAATCGACCTTAATAATGTGAATGGAGTCAAACTTTCAGGACCTTCACTTGCTAACGTGGCACGACTCAAAATGAGAAGAAACAGCTGCAAACATCCATTAATAATCGGAATGTGGAATTACGAAGTATCAATCTAGGAAAATTGGAGATCGTCAAATATGAAATGGAAAGCATAAACATCGATATCCTAGGCATTAGTGAGCTGAAATGGACTGGTACTGGCCATTTTGAATCAGACGATCATATGGTCTACCATGCCACGAATGACAGCTTGAAGAGGAATGGCGTTACGTTCATCGTCAAATACAACATTTCAAGATCTATCCTGAAGTACAATGCTGTCAGTGATAGGATAATATCCAAACACCTACAAGGAAGACCAGTTGATATGACTATTAGTCAAATTTACTCACCAACCACTGAGACCAAAGATGAAGAAATTGAAGGTTTTTACCAACTTCTGCAGTCTGAAATTGCTCAAACGTGCATCAGGATGGCAGTTAATAGCAACAAACAACATACTGAATGCTTTCAGAGGCTAGTAGAAGTTTGGCTATTATTTCTTCCATCTCCTCATGCAAGTCCTTGTTCTCTATTTCTGTGGCTCATCACTGTCAAATGTCCACTTTTCTCATCACTGATTCTCATCTCCACTGCATTTTGGTGATCCTCCTGTTCACTCTTGGGCTCTAACATTTCTTTTTTGTCCAGGTTTATTTTCTCCTTTACTTTTGGCTTCCTATTCTTTCCCTGCTCTTACTCATTCCCTCAGGTCTTAGGTTACATGTCATCTCCTCTGCAGAGCTATCCATGATCCTCCTGTATTGGACTATAGGGTTGTCAGATTTAGCAAAACAAAACGTAAAACAGGATTCCCAGTTAAATTTCAATTTCAGATAATCAACAGATAGTATAATCATTCTCCATGCAATTTAGGACATGCTTATGCCAAAAAATTATCCATCGTTCATTTGAAATTCAAATTTAACTGAGTGTTCTGTATTTTAACTGGCATCATTAGATTGGCTGACCCTGCTACATGCTCTTTACTTAGTGAACCTATAACAGCACTTTTTGCCTAATGTAGTATAATTGATTAAATGACTCCCTTTCCTGCTATCCTGTAGACTAAGATCCCAGTGTGCCTTTCATCATTGCAGCTCCTCCAGTGCCAAGGGCAGTGTCTGGCATATACCAAAAACCACACCAAACCAGATTCTGACTCATGTGTTGCAGAGTAGAACTGCATTTCATAGGGTTTTAAAGGCTGTGACTTTTCAGAAGGAGATCACCAAAAATTTATTCTGAGGTGCCTGTGCATAGGCTCAAATCACTAAACTTTCAGTCAGAATTTGAGTGCTTAACCACTTGTGCCACCCAGAGGCCCTTGTCTGATACATAGTGGGTGCTTAATAAATACGTATTGTATGAATTCATGAATGAATATTCCTATGATACTGCTCTGTTTTGGGGGTAGCAAACTTTGGTCTCTATACCAAAAACCAGACCCACTGCCAACAAGTTGATTGCAACTCAGAGCGACCCTATAGGACAGTAGAACTGCCCCATAGAGTTTCCAAGGCTGTAATCTTTACGGAGGCAGACTGCCACACCTTTGTCCCTCGGAGAGGCTGGTGGGTTTGAACCACTGACATTTTAGTTAGCGGCCAAGCACTTAGCCACTGTGTCACCAGGGCCCTTATTTGGCCTCTATAACCTTCATAAATCAATGTACTTCTTTCCTTCTATTTAGAAAACTAACATCCTACAGTAGAGCCCATAACCTCTCCATCTCTTGTTCTCGCCATTTGGTTGCTTTCTGAATTTGAGGTCTCTTTATTGGCCTGCTCATATCTGAGATTGCTGGGTAGTTATGACACCAGATGTTGATTAATGGATGTCTAGGGCATTTTTTACTGTAAACTTTCCGAGTGGATTCAGTTTGCTCAATGATAGTTTTTTGTTTAATAGCATAAGTCAGCAGCCAGTTTCTCCTCCGATGAATGACATCTTGAAAATTCAGATTTATAACCACTATTGTACACACATTAAACTTGTTATTGGCCAAACGTGACTTTCTATCTTCAATAACTAGCTCTTCATTAAATTAAATGAGATTTAAACTACTTGGTACAGCTAGCCAGTAAATTAGCCAGTTAACCAGTAAACAGCCCACTTACCCTTTGATAATAAAAATGCATATTTATTCCAAGCAACTGGGGAAACAAAAGAAAAACACAAAGGCCTATAATCAAATCAATTAACTTCCTAAAAGTGAGCTTCCAATCTTACCACAATCTTGCTCTCTCTGATGTTGTACCCATTCTGAGACTGTACACTTTAAGTCATTTTATAGTTGCTAAACAGCTTTTGTGATAGAAAGATGGCCTCAAACATTTCTGGTCCTTGGTTGGTTGGAAGCATGTCTTCTTTTAGATTCCTGAGCATACAGTAAAAAAACCAAAAACCAAACCCTTTGCTGTCGAGTGAATTCCGATTCATAGCGACCCTACAGGACAGAGTAGAACTGCCCTATAGAGTTACCAAGGAGCGTCTTCTGGTGGACTTAAACTGCTGACCTTTTGGTTAGCAGCCATAGCTATTAACCACTATACTACCAGGGTTTCTGAGCATACAGTAGGCTTGGTGAAAGTTCCATGGCTGTCCTCTTTTATGACTAACTCTTAATTACCAGCGCTTACCCTTATCTTGCCTGCCTTCTGCTAATCCCAACAAGGCTGGGGAAAGTATATTATTTATATTATAATATTTCCTAGCTGTAGCGCTTACAAGTCAGATAAAGAATGGACAGAGAAAAGCAACTCAATTTTCTTTCTCTATAGCCTTTATACATAAGCTTGACCTAATCTTAAGTGTGTTCTTTTTCCAGCAGCATCATTTCACCTCTGTTACCATAGTGACCAACCGCTGCTATCTTGCTTTTAGTCAAGTCTCTCCACTTGTCTTTATTGTTAATTATAGGAATTTTGCATTATACCCAGTATCCTAAAAACTGTTTTGGGGGCATAATTATAGTTTTATTTTCCTCTCTAAGGGAGTATATTTTTATACATTCATACCAATATAAAAATGAACTAAGGATATAAAAAAGAAATTTACAAAAGAAAAGAAAAAAGTATGAAACTCTGCTTATGACTGAAGTAATGCAAATTAAAACAGTAAGACTTTTTTTAGGCTATAAAAATTGTGAACAAAGTACACAGCTTTGATGAGGATACAGGAAAATGGATATTTCATAAACTACTGTGGAAGTATAAACTAGCAGAATTAGAACAATTTTTATGAAGAGCTCAAAATTTTTCCAAATTCTTTGACCCAGTAATTCCACTTCTAGAAACCAATTTTAGTGGGAAAAAAAAAAATTGCAACAGTTATATTGTTGTTGAGTGCCGTTGAGCCGACTCCGACTCATAGCGACCCCATGTGACACAGCAGAATTGCCCCATAGGGTTTTCTTGGCCATAATCTTTGTGGAAGAGGGTCGCTAGGTCTTTCTCCTGCAGAGCTACTGTGTAGGTTCAAACCATAAACCTTCTGGTTAGCAGCCGAGCATTTAACCATTGCACCACCAGTGTTCCTTGCAATAGTTATAAACAGTTATAAATATGAGTAGTTATAAACAGAAAAATAAATAGAAAAAAACAACTTGAGTTTTCTACGCTAAAAGATAAGTTAAATAAATTCTGGTAGAGCTAAACATAACTAAGTAAGCTACGCAATTGTTATGTATTTTATGCAAATGTTTGACCTGGAAAGATAGGAAATACAGTAATCAATTTAATGTACACTACAAGTCCCTTTTTAAAAGACATAAAAATGCTTTTACTAGAATAGTGAGCAGTTTGCATGTGTATACAGCAAAATGTTAAGAATGAATTTATCTGGATGGGGCAATTATAGGTGATTTTTATATTCATCTTTTAATTAATCTGATTTAAACATTTTCCCACAATAAGCTCCTATTATTTTATATAATTAACTATTCTTAATTCCTTCTAGGTCTTCTTTTTTATTTTTAATATTCAACTGAAACACTTGTGCTTTCTTCACACATGCTTGCCAATATTTTAAGAATTATTAGGGGAGGCACATAATTTTTCCAGCCTCATCCTGCTTGGAAATCCTGGTTCCATCTTGTTTTTGTTCACCTTCCCTGGCCACTGTCCTCTTTTTAACCCAGCTTGGAGTCTGTATAGGTTAGTCCCTTTTTCTTCATCCTCCAGACCAGTAGATACCAGACTTTTTCTTGATAATAGGCTTTTGCTTGGGGAAAACTAAAGGGATTTCAACACAATCCTGAATAGAAGAATTAAAACAGAATATGAGATTTTCTGAGGTTCCTTGGCTGTCCCCTTGATAGGGAAGATTTCTCACTTGACCATCTTTTTCCAAGTCCTGTTTGTTTCCAACCTATTAGAGTCTTCCAAGTCCATAGGTGGCACAGTGGGTTAAGCACAACCATTAACTGGAGGTAGGAATGAGTCGGAATCACCAAACCCAAACCAAATCCACTGCCCTCAAGTTGACTCTGACTCGTAACGGCCTTATAAGACACAGTAGAATTGCCCCATAGGGTTCCCAAGGCTGTAATCTTTACAGAAAGAGGCTGCAGCTAGTGGGTTGCAACTACCTATAATTTAGTTAGCAGCTGAGTGCTTTAACCACTGTGCCACCAGGACACTGGATGGCAACAGGTTTTGTTTTCTGTTTTTTTTTTAGTTCTCCAGGAAGTTACTCCTCCATATCCACCTGCTTTTTGAGGCTCCGGGGACCACTAAAGTTTTTTTCCCTCTCAAACTGCCAAGAGTTTAATTTGCAATTTCTGGTACTTTCTTAAGTAAAAGAATTTAGTCTTTCCACGTCTCATTTCTCTTCTACAAATTAACCCTGGGGACTTTACCTTTTAAAACTAAAAGATCCATCAGTATGCTGTTTTTGAATAAAAGTAGCCACATTTTTTTTTTTCTTTCAGATAGGTACTATTCAATCTCCCTAAGCAACTGGCTCAAACTGCAGTCTACTGAGATACCAAAATTTAAGAAAAACACATAAAGGCTTTTTTTTAAAGGTAGGCATTTGTTTTAAAAAACTTCAGGTTTTGATTTCATAAGATACTGGATGAATTAACAACAGGAAAGAAAGGGAGAAGCAAAAACTGGCAGAAAAAAATATTTTTAAAAACTAGGGTTGTATCATCATACTGTGAGGATGGTGCAGGACCGGGCAGTGTTTTGTTCTGTTTTACATGGGGTCGCTATGAGTTGGAACCCACTTGATGTCACCTAACAACAACAACATCATTATCAGAGCTCCTTTGAAACACTCAGTTGCAGATTGCTACAAGCTCTGGGGTAGGAAGAGCAGAATGACGAGAGGGCAAGAACATGGCCTATCAAATAAGATCAAGATTCAAATCCCAGCTCTGTTAGTTACTAGCTGTTTCATCCTTATTGTCTTCCCAGTAAAGTAGAAATGTTATGGCTAGTTGTCGTCGAGTCCATTCTGACTCAGGGTGGCCTTATGTATAACAGAAAAAAATATTGCCAGTCCTGCACCATCATCAAGATTGTTGGTATGATTGAGTCCATTCTTGCAGCTATTTTGTAGTGGCCTCCAACCTAGGGGGCTCATCTTCCAGCACTATATTGAACAATATTCAGAAAATAGGAATATTCCCTTCTAAATAGGACTGAGTGAAGTAATAACACAAAACTCCTTATTAGAAGTCAGGAAGTACATTTTCCTTTTTCTATGGTCTCAGTGAGACATAGATGGCTCTCTTCAAGCAACTGAATCCTCATTTTGGCACTCAAAACAGTTCCCAGTAAGTCCAGACAGGACATTTTGCCCTTTGGAATAAAATAAGGCAGTTTGTGCCTAACACAGTCAGATTCCCTGTTGGGCAAGTGAAGCATAAACCCACAATCCAATTCCCTAGGATGAGGTTGGGAAATAACAAGCAGCCCATAGCCTTGCTTTCCATCCCCTCCTACCTTAAAAAAACAAAAGTAAATTCCAGAGACTTCCAGGCAACATGGTGCTATAGTCAGAAGCACCATGCCGTTTCTCTGCAGCAAAGATCAGAAAAACTACGTCAGAGTCACAGGTCAATCCTGAAACCCTAAGCATCAAATGAAGAGATGAAGAAATCAGCCAAGCACCGAATGGAATAAGAAACTGACTGAGAACAGAGAGCGAGGAGACATACATGCAGAAGACCCTATCAGCTGCTGCAGCACAGATCCGCCATCTTGGACTCCTATCAGAGATCAGTGAACACGGGGTATGAGAAAGCAGCTTCACAGAGCTTCCAGCAGGAGACAGAAAAAACAGTAACCAGCGATATAGGCTTTCCCACCCCCCACCCTTCTTTGCCCCCACTTAGCCTCCTCTGCTTCCTGCAGCCACAGTCTCTTAGCCGGGAAGCACCAGCTTCACCCCAGTGTCGCCTGGATTCTATCTGCCCGCACTGGCCAGCTCCCTGAGTGCCTTTTGTTGGCTGCTGGTGTTGCTTTTTTCCACTTCTTTAGATTTCTTCCTTACCTTTCACCACCACCCCCTCCTTTTTCTCAAACACCTGGCTCCGTGCGCCATCTTTGCTTCTTCCTGAAAGGCTGTGAAACACCGCTCAACTTTGAAACTGCTTCTCAGCCCATGCCACCATGCTGGTGGGACCCCCAGGGCTTTTTTGTTTGTTTGCTCTGATTTGTTCTGTTTTGATTTGTATGTTTGCTTTTTTTTTTTATTTTCTTGGCTTGGGAGCCCCTTCTAGCCAGGCAGTACCATGTGGCTTGGAGGCTACTCGCTTATTCTGCACAGATGCACAGGCACATCCCTGGGTGCATTTTTTTTTCTTTTTTTTGGTTTTGTTTTTGGGTTTTTTTGTTTGTTTTTTTGTTTGTTTTGTTTTCTTCTCTCCCTCATTCCCTTTTGTCTTTCTTCATTTCTGTTTCTCAATTTATTCATTTTTTTCTTTTACCCTTTTTCTTTTTTTTCATTTTTGTTTGTCCCCATTTCTCAGTCTCTCATCTCTCCACTCCAGTAGCAAACTCCCTTAGCACTCTTTTTTGTTTTTATGTTTTGGGCTCCTGTACCTCTCTCCTCTCTCTCCTCTCTCATCTTTCCCATACCCACCTTAGCTCCACACATCACAATTTCCCCCCTCCATTCTGCCTACCTACACTGTGCACTGAACATCACACTCCCAAGCAGCACAGGCACAGCCTACTGGAACATGCCCTGCACTGATTCCTGGTCCACACTGTCAGCCCTGGTACGTGCCGCAAACAACCTATCCCAGCAACTCCCCTTCAGCTGGACCTGCCCTGCTGTACCATACCTGAGTGACTGACCCTGCCCATTGGAGAAGGAGATTAAAAGTATCATGCCCATAGATAAGAAAACAGCGAAGAACACAAAGTCCACCTACTCAGACATAACAAAATAAAACAAAAAAGCAGGATGAAACAAACAAATCTAGAGTCAATAAATGAGGAAAATAACCACTGAATGCCCCAAAGACAGCAGACAATATCAAAACATTTACAAAAACAAGACAGGATGGTTCCAGTAGGCGTCCAAAATAAAACACCGGATGAACCTCCAGTAAAAGAAAAGGCACTAGATCTAACTGATAGGGAATTCAAATCTCTAATATTCAGAATTATTCAAGAGTTGAAGCAAAAAGCAGACAAAAATGAGGAAAAAATAGACAAATTCATGGAAAAGGCAGACAAATACTTGGAAGATAAAGACAAAAAAATAGAAGAATTCAAGAAAATAATACAGGAAAAAAATGCTAAAATAAATTCACAACTAGAAATCATACAAAAACAACAACAGACTAGGAAGGCATCCAAAAGATAAACAACAAGATTTCAGAAATGGACAGTGTCATAGAAGGGCTGAGGAACAGGTTTCAAATGATGGAAGAAAGGATCAGCAAAATTGAAAACAAACACTTGGATATAATTCTGTTTGAGGAACACTCAGAAAAAAGAATGAACAAAGATGAAGAAACCCTGAGAATTATGTGGGATACAATCGAAAGCAAAAATCTGCGAGTGATCAGAGTTCCAGAACAGGGGGAGAAAACAGAAAACACAGAGAGGATCATTGAAGAATTGCTGACGGAAAACTTCCCCAGTACCATGAAAGATGAAATGCTGACCATCCAAGAAGCTCAACAAACCCCATATAGGAGAGACCCCAAAAGAAAATCACCAAGGCATATCATAATCACAGTCGCCAAAACCAAAGACAAACAAAGAATCCTGAGAGCTTCTCGAGAAAAACAAAAAGTCACATAGAGAGGAGAAACAACAAGACTAAACTCAGATTATTCGGCAGAAAACGTGCACGTAAGAAGGAAATGGGATGACATATATAAAACCTTGAAAGAAAAAAATTGCCAGCCAAGAATAATATATCCTGAAAAACTTTTTCAAATATGATGATGAAATTCGATCATTTCCAGATAAACAGAAATTAAGAGACTATGTACAAACCAAACCAAACTTACAAGACTTATTAAAGAGAGTCCTTGGATCTGAGAACAAACAACATCAGACCACAGGCTGAATATAGGACACAAGATTGTAGTAGCCAGATACCAAGCTAGGAAATGAACTCTTAAGGACTATGCAAAACCAAAAGAATTACAACAGGGAACCAGAGAGGTTAATCTGTAAATGACAACAGCATCAGAACAATAAAAGAGGGAATAAACGGTATAGGTATAGAACCTTCTAACGGAGAGGAAGGCAAGGTGATTCCAAGTAATAATAGACTGGTTCAAACCTAGGAAGATAAGGGTAAATTTCACAATAACCACAAAGAAAGTTAACAAACCTACTTATCAAAATAAAGAAGAAAAACATAAAGTCTCAGTAAAAACAAAACCTACAAAAACAAAAGAATGAAAAAGAATCCACAACAAAAGGAACTCTGCACATGAGAGTAAGAGGAACAAAGAAAATGTCAGCACCACAAAAAAAGCCCTACAAAGTACAATCCCACTCCTAGGAACATATCCTAGACAAATAAGATCCATCACACAAATAGACATATGCACACCCATATTTATTGCAGCACTGTTCACAATAGCAAAAAGCTGGAAACAACCTAGATGCCCATCAATAGATGAATGTATAAACAAACTATGGTACATACACACAATGGAGTATTATGCCACAATAAAGAACAATGATGAATCTGTGAAGTATCTCATAACATGGATGAAACTGGAGGACATTATACTGAGTGAAATAAGTCAATCACAAAGGGACAAATATTGTATGAGACCTCTACTGTAAAAACTCATGAAAAACTTTACACACAGAAAGAAACAATCTTTGTTGGTTACAAGAGATGGGAGGGGTGGGGGGGAACTAAACAGACAATAGATAAGTGGTAACTTTGGTGAAGGATAAGACAGTACACAATACTGGGGAAGCCAGCACAACTTGTATAAGGAAAGGTCTTGGACGCTTCATAGACACATCCAAACTCTGAGGGACCGAATTGCTGGGCGGAGGGCTGTGGGGACCATGGTCTGGGGAACATCTTGCTCAACTGGCATAACACAGTTTATAAAGACAATGTTATACATTCTACCTTGGTGACTAGCACCTGGGGTCTTAAAAGTCTGTGAGCACCCATCTAAGATACTCCACTGGTCTCACCCCTTCGGGAGCAAGGGAGAATGAAGAGAACAAGATACAAGGAAAAGATTAGTCCAAAGGACTAATGGACCACATGTACCATGGCCTCCACCAGACTAAGTCCAGTACAGCTAGATGGTGCCTGGTTACCACCTCTGACTGCTCTGATCGGGATCACAATAGAGGGTCCTGGACAGAGCTGGAAAAGGATGTAGAACAAAATTCCAACTCACAAAAAAAAAAGACCAGATTTACTGGCCTGACAGACTGGAGAAACCCTGAGCGTATGGCCCCCGGACACCCTTTAGCTCGGTGGTGAAGTCACTACCGAAGCTCACTGTTCAGCTGGGGACTGGACAGCCTCATTAAACAAAACGGGACTAATGAGGCACAGGAGTCCAGGGACAAGGACTAGAAGGCAGGAGGGGACAGGAAAGCTGGTGATAGGGAACCCAGGGTTGAGAATGGACAGTATTGACATGTTGTGGGGTTGTTTTCCATTCTCATAGGGCAATATGTGTACTAACTATTTAATGAGAAACTATTTGTTCTGCAAACCTTCATCTAAGGTACAAAAAAAAAAACCCAAAAAAACAAAACTATCTATGTGAGATCAAATTGACAACATCAACTCAAAAGGTTTGATGGGAAGCCTAGGGGGCAGTGAGTTGAAGATAATGGTGATGGAATAATTTGGAAAAGGATAGTGAGAATAGCAGCACAACTGGAAGAGTGTAATCGATGTCACTGAATTGCACATGTAGAAACTTTTGAAATGGTGTAGCTTTGGTTATGTATATTTTCACCAAAGAAAAAGGTTCTCCAAGGTCAAGAAGGGAGAGTGTTGACATGTCGTGGGTTGTTAACCAATGTCATAAAACAATATGTGTACTGACTGTTTAACGAGAAACTATTTGTTCTGTAAACCTTCATCTAAAGTACAATTTAAAAATTTTTTTAAAAAAAGTAAACTCCAGCCCTAACATTTATTAAAGGACTCTCAGATTCCTCAACTTTGATCCCAAACTCCAGTATAAGACTCGTACTTTCAAAACCTCTGTTTACAACTTTATGGTCTTAAATTAATTCAAAGGCTGATATACCAAAGACAATGTAAATGATGGTGATAATAATCACAATGGCTACATTAATTAGATGAAGCGCTACTATGAGTCTCACATCAAGGAGACAAAGCAAGCAGTTTTATTCCCTTTTTATAAATAAGAAAATTATATCCTTCGAAAAAGATTCAAGCATCGGATGGTTTAACTATAAAGGCTGTTTTTATCTACTACCCATACTCCCTTTGTAACCTGACCCTAAGAAAGCCAGTAAATTTCCATTAGTCCTTAACCTAGTCCAAGCCAGATTTGGCTCACCCCACATGCGAAGAAGCGCCAGCGGTGACCACTAATTGACCTCAACAGAGGGCGTAGCAACAGGTGGAGCGAATCAGAAGGAAAATCATCACCCAGACCCTAGTCCGAAGCCAGAGGTCCGACAAGAACCACATCACCTCCTGTTTCCTTGCTGCCTTCTATAATTTTCCCTCCCCGGTATGCCTGCGTGGCTGCCATCTTACCATCTTACTGCCCAAATCGCATATAAGCCCTGCTTCCCTGTGGCTCAGCGAGTCGGATCTGAGGAACTTCCTCCTGGCTTCTTGCTCTGCGCATTGCGATAAAGTTACTTTCTCTTTCTCAAAGACCCGTGTCCAGATCATTAGCAAGTCTGAGCACGCCGGATAAGGAACCACTTTCCTGGGTTCGGTAACCCCTTCTTGAGAATGGATCTTCATAGTAAAATTAACACAAATTTTCTGTAACTTTTCCAAAAGAAAAATTTTAATCTTTCAGGAGATGTTTTATTCTTCTGAAAGAGAATCATAATGGACAAACCGTGATGTCGTATTCTTGAAAAACGACTTTTGATTATTTAAAACGTCTCATTATCAGTCAAATACAATTAGATTATGTTGAAACAGGAAGAAAATATTAAGTAATTTTAATTTGTTTAAAAAACTAAAAGTAGAAAATAATTATAAATAACGTTCTTTGTTTTCTTTGTAGGAGGTAGATATATGGCAAAGTGACTTAGCAAATGTTGACATATTAAACATCCTAGAGTTAATGAATAAATTAATAATTGCCTATTCTTAGTGAATTCATCAGAAAAAATAATCAAATCTTATGGGAATAAAAAAAGTAAGCTATATAACACTTTTTTTTTTCCTTCAGTGTTTAATGTCACAAATTTCAAGTGTCATTTTGGGAAATAGAAATTATGAAATAATTTTAACATATGTCATGATGAGGCTTCCAGAAAGAAAACAAAATTATTTTTAAAATACACCCACTGCCATCAAGTTGATTCTGACTCACAGTGACCCCATAGAGTTTCCAAGGCTGTAAACCTCTATGGAAGCAGACTGCCACAACTTTCTCCTATGAAGTTGCTGGTGGTTTTGAACCATGGACCTTTTGGTTAGCAGTCAATCGCTTTAACCACTGCACCAACAGGTCTGCTTAAAACTAAACCTAATGTATTGTCATCAAGTCAATTCCACTCATAGCGACCCTGTAAGATAGAGTAGAACTGCCCCATAGGGTTTCCAAGGAGCGCCTGGTGGATTCAAACCGTTGACCTTTTAGTTAGCAGCCAAGCTCTTAACCACTGTGCCACCAGGGCTACATTTTTAAAATATGTAATTTTTATATTACTAAATGTATACATTTTCCCAAGTATCAAAATTTTGAGCATTTTTACTAGCCAAAATGAGGTAGACATGCAATTAAATTTCTATTGTATTCATTAAATTAAAAAAAGAATTAAAAAAATCCATGAGTCTATAGAGATGAGAGATGAGAGGCAAAGAGAGAGAGAGAGATAAAAAGGGAACTTCTTAAAAGAATGCTTCTACAATGTAGAAAGAACGATAGATTAGAATTTTGTCATTTTGTAATCTCTAATGTGAATTCAATGAAGGATCATGAATGGATGTTATAGCTGGTGAAAGTTGCTGGAGTCAGGGTATTCATACACTTTCAAATCCCACAGATGACCTACTAATTACAAAGGGGAAAATGTACAGTGGAGAAATTCGACAGTTAACACCTCAACTAAGTGGCCAAGCCAATTGTGAGACAAACCAACATAATGGGCCTTTTGATGTGATACGGTAAGAATCATACAGCTCCAACAATCTAGTAGTCTTGCCCAAGTAGGAAACCTAAATGGAATGAGGAAATGATCACCAAATCCAGAAACTGGATATTTTAAGACCACTGGCCAATACTTTTCCAAAAGTCAATGTCATGAAAAACTAACAAAACAAATGCAGAGAAGCTGTTGTAGATTAAAAGACTGAAGACACATAGCAACCAGATGCAATGCGTGAATATTGTTGGATCCTGAGTTCAAGAAACAAAACAGAGAGTCATAAAAGGCACTTGGGGACAAGTGGAGGAATTTAAGTACAGACTCTACTTTGGCTGATATTTTGGAATTATTGTAAATTTTCTTAAGCATAATAATGGTGTTGTGATTATAGAGGGAGATAGAGAGTGAAATAATTACAAGTGATGTATCATTATGGCCATAACTTACAGAGATAGAGATAAAGTTAATGTGACTGAATGTTAAAAATTGCAAATCTAAGTAAAGAATATATGGTTGCTCCTTTTTCTATGTTTTATCGGTATATGTTTTTAGAGAGAGAAAAATTTCTTGGGAATATTTTTATTATTTTCATGTTGTTTCTTTGTATACTGCCAGTGGATAAGCATGCTGTTTTTCTTTACAACTTTTAAAAATTATCCATCAGTCATTTTTTTCCATAGTACACTAAAACTGGAATAAAAATTAATCTGTGTCAAGCATAAGAAGAAATCACCAACAGGAAGAGGAAGTAAAGGAATAGAAGAGTTCAAAATGGTCATTCAAAAATTTTGCTTGAACAAATTCTATCCTTGAAAATCTATCCAGAATTAAATATGTATGAAGTCATGCAGGATTGCCTATACAAGCAATGAAATTTAGAATAACTGAAAGTGTATCTATGTAAGATTGGTTAAATAAATATAGAATAAAATTGCAATGGAATATTATGCAGCTATTAAAAATGGTGCTGTACCAGACTGAGTTCAGCACAACTAGATGGTGCCCAGCTACCACCGACTTCTCTGACAGGGATTACCACAGAGGGTACCAGACAGAGTTGGAGAAAAATGTAGAACAAAATTCTAACTCAAATAAAAGACCAGACTTACTGGTCTGACAGAGACTAGAGAAATGCCAAGAGTATGGCCCCTGGACGTCCTTTTAGCTCAGTACTGAAGTCACTCCTGAAGTTCACCCTTCAGCCAAAGATTAGACAGACCCATAAAACAAAAGAGACTAGAAGACAAGAAGCCAGGAGAGGACAGGAAAGCTGGTAATGGGGAACCCAAGGACGAGAAGGGGAGAGTGTTGACATGTTGTGGGGTTGGCAACCCGTGTCACAAAATAGTATGTGTACTCATTGTTTAATGAGAAGCTAGTTTGTTCTGTAAACCTTCATTTAAAGCACAATAAAAAAATGATGCTGTAGATGAATAATGATACGATGTTCATATTCATAATATTAGTCCTATTATGGTTCATATAGTTCTCACTCACTGAGAGATCATAATCATTTAAGCTCCGCATATTACTAGCTTATAAAGCAGAGTGGAATGCATTTAATAAGATAAAAATTATGCCATATATTGGTAAGATGAAAAGAAGTTTAACAAATTGCATATTCAGGGATTAGCCCATTTCCTGTGTGTGCGTGTGTGTGTGTGTGTATTCAGATAGATACCCAATTTTAATAGTGGGTATCTCTGATGAGCTTATTGGTGCTTCAATTTTTCTTTATTTTGACTACGTCTATTTTCTTCTGACTTTTCTACATTGATTGTGTTTTGCTTTAGTAATAAGATAAAAAGTTAATATAAAACAAAGGGAAGTTAAATATGTGTGACACTCCCAACCTTATTCTCCTGCTTTTTATGCCACTTTACGTGTAATGTCATCTTTTGCAACATTTTTTATCACAAACGAGAGCACCACTTTATCAATTCAAACTGCTATTTATGACCACCTGAAGACTGCAACTTGTCCAGCTTTCGCGTGCGTATGAGGTGATTAAAAACACCATGGCTTGAGTCAGGCACACCTTAGTCCTTAAAGTGACATCTTTGCTTTTTAACAATTTAAAGAGGTCTTTTATAGCACATTTGCCCAATGCAATGCGTCTTTTGATTTCTTGACTGCTACTTCCATGGCGTCGATTGTGGATTCAGGTAAAATGAAGTCCTTGACAAACTTCTATCTTTTGTCCGTTTATCATGATGTTGCTTATTGGTCCACTTATGAGGACTTTTTTTTTTTATTGTGCTTTAAGGGAAAGTTTACAATTCAAGTTAGTTTCTCACACAAAATTTACACACACATTGTTATCTGACCCTAGCTATTCTCCCTATATTGTGACAGCACACTCCTCCTTCCCACCCTGGATTTCCCATGTCCATTCACCCAGTTCCTGCCCCTTTGTGCCTTCTCATCTCACCTCCAGACAAGAGCTGCCCTTTAGTCTCATGTATCTACTTGAGCTAAGAAGCATATTCTTTACAAGTATCATTTTATGTTTTGTAATCCAGGCTAATCTTTGTCTGAAGAGTTGGCCTCAGGAATGGTTTTAGTTTTGAGCTAACAGAGAGTCTGGGGGCCATGGCTTCCAGGGTTCCTCCAGTCTCAGTCAGACCATTAAGTCTGGTCTTTTTACTAGAATTTCAGTTGTGCACCCCACTTTTCTCCTGCTCCATCAGGGACTCTGTTGTGTTCACTCTCAGGGTAGTGATTGGTGGTAGCCAGGCACCATCTAGTTCTTCTGGTCTCAGGCTGATGGAGTTTCGAGTTTATGTGGCCTTTTCTGTCTCTTGGGCTAATATTTTCCTTGTGTCTTTGGTGTTCTTCATTCTCCCTTGCTCCAGGTGGGTTGGGACCAATTGATGCATCTTAGATGGCCGCTTGCAAGCTTTTAAGACCCAAGATACCACACACCAAAGTGGGATGCAGAACATTTTCTTAATAAACGTTGTTATGCTAACTGACCTAGATGTTCCCTGAAACCGTGGTTCCCATATCCCTGCCCCTGCTACTCTGTCCCTCGAACTGTTTGGTTGTATTCAGGAAATTTCTTAGCTTTTGATTTAGTCCAGTTGTGCTGACTTCCCCTGTAGTGTGTGTTGTCCTTCCCTTCATCTAAGATAATTCTTGTCTACTATCTAGTTAGTGAATATCCCTCTCACTCCCTACCCTTGTAAACATCAAACAATGTTTTCTTCTGTGTGTAAACTTTTTCTTGAGTTCTTGTAATAGTGGTCTTATGCAATATTTGTCCTTTTGCGACTGACTAAATTCTCTCAGCATAATGCCTTCCAGATTCATCCATGTTATGAGATGTTTCATGGAGTCATCATTGTTCTTTGTGTAGTATTCCATTGTGTGAATATACTATAATTTGTTTATCCATTCATTGTTGATGGGCACCTACGTTGTTTCCATCTTTTTGCTACTGTGAACAGTGCCGCAATAACCATGGGTGTGCATACATCTATTCATGTGATGGCTCTTATTTTTCTAAGATACATTCCAAGGAGTGGGATTCCTGGATCATATGGTACTTCTATTTCTAGCTTTTTAAGGAAGTGCCAAATCGATTTCCAAAGTGGTTGTACCATTTTACATTCCCACTAACAGTGTGTAAGTGTTCCAGTCTCTTCACAACCTCTCCAACATTTATTATTTTGTGTTTTTTGGATTAATGCTAGCCTTCTTGGGGTGAGATGGTATCTCATTGTAGTTTTGATTTGCATTTCACTAATGGCTAATGATCGTGAGCATTTCCTCATGTGTCTGTTAGCCGCCTGAATGTCTTCTTTGGTGAAGTGCCTGTTTATATCCTTTGCCCATTTTTAATTGGGTTTTCTTTTTGTTGTTGAGGTTTTGCAGTATCTTGTAGATTTTAGAGATTAGACCCTGATCGGATTTGTCATAGCTAAAAATGCTTCCCCAGTCTGTAGGTTGTCTTTTTACTCTTTTGGTGAAGTCGTTTGATGAGCATAAGGGTTTGATTTTTAGGAGCTCCCAGTTATCTAGTTTCTCTTCTGGTGTTTGTGCATTGTCACTTATGGTTTGTATTCTATTTACACCATGTATTAGGGCTCCTTGCGTTGTCCCTATTTTTTATTTGATGATCTTCATTGTTTTAGATTTTATATTTAGGTCTCTGATCCATTTTGAGTTAGTTTTTGTGCATGGTGTGAAGTATCACTCTTGTTTCAAGTTTTTTGCAGATGGATATCCAGTTATGTCAGCACCATTTGCTAAAGAAATTGTCTTTTCCCCAATTAATGGACTCTGGGCTTTTGTCAAATATCATCTGCTCATAGGTGGATGAATTGACATCTGGATTCTCAATTCTGTTCCATTGGTCTATGTATCTGTTTTTGTACCAGTACCAGGCAGTTTTGACTACTGTGGTGGTATAACAGGTTGTAAATACAGGTAGTGTGAGGCCTCCCACTTTGTTCTTCTTCTTCAGTAATGCTTTACTTATCTGGGGTCCCTTCCCTTTCCATATGAAGTTGGTGATTTGTTTCTCCATCTCATTAAAAAATGCCATTGGAACTTGGAGTAGATTGCATTGTATCTGTAGATGGCTTTAGGTAGAATTGACATTTTCACAATGTTGAGTTTTCCTATCCATGAGCAAGGTATGTTTTTCCACTTATGCAGGTCTCTTTTGGTTTCTTGCAATAGTGTCTTGTAGTTCTCTTTGTATAGGTCTTTTGCGTCTCTGGTTAGATTTATTCCTAAGCATTTTGTCTTCTTGGGGGCTACTGTAAATTGTATTGATTTGGTGATTTCCTCTTCAAAGTTCTCTTTGTTGGTGTAGAGGAATCCAACTGATTTTTGTATGTTTATCTTGTATCCTGATACTTTGCTGAAATCTTCTATTAGTTCCAGTAGTTTTCTTATGGATTCTTTGGGGTTTTCTGTGTATAAGATCATACCATCTGCAAATAGACATACTTTTACTTCCTTCTTACCAATGTGGTTGCCCTTTATTTGTTTTTGTAGCCTAATTGCTCTGGCTAGGACCTCCAGCACAATGTTGAATAAGAGCGGTGATAAAGGGCATCCTTGTCTGGTTCCCATTCCTCAAGCGGAATGCTTTCAGACTCTCTGCATTTAGGATGATGTTGGCTGTTGGCTTTGTATAAATGCCTTTAATTATGTTGAGGAATTTCACTTCTGTTCCTAATTTGCTGAGAGTTTTTATCGTGAATGCATGTTGGACTTTGTCAAATACCTTTTCTGCATCAATTGAGAATATCATGTGGTACTTGTCTTTTGTTTTATTTGTGTGATAGATTATACTGATTTTTTTCCTAATGTGGAAACATCCCTGCATAACTGATATAAATCTTACTTGGTCATGGTAAATTATTTTTTTGGTTTGTTGTTGAATTCTATTGGCTAGAATTGTGTTGAGGATTTTTACATCTATTTTCATGAGGGATATTTGTATGTAATTTTCTTTTTTTGTGGTGTCTTTCCCTGGTTTTGGTATCAGGGTTATGCTGGCTTCATAGAATGAGTTTGGAAGTATTCCATCCTTTCCTATGCTCTGAAATACCTTTAGTAGTAGTGGTGTTAACTCTTCTCTGAAAGTTTGGTACAATTCTCCAGTGAAGCTGTCTGGGTCAGACCTTCTTTTTGTTGGGAGTTTTTTAATTATGTTTTCAGTCTCATCTTTTGT
>NW_004443939.1:16927235-16974423 GCF_000243295.1 Trichechus manatus latirostris | reverse complement strand
TTAAGCTTCTTTCTGGATGCTCTGTCCTTCACCAAAACTAGTGAGTTGAAGTCTCCTACTATTATTGTGGAGCTGTCTCTCCTTTCAATGCTGTTAGAGTTTAAGTATTTTGGAGCCCTGTCATTGGGTGTGTAAATATTTATTATGGGTATGTCCTCCTGGTGTATTGACCCTTTAATCATTATATAGTGTTCTTCCTTATCCTTTGTAGTAGATTTTACTTTAAAGTCTATTTTGTTGGAGGTTAATATTGCCACTCCTACTCTTTTTTGATTGATGTTTGCTTCATAAATTTTTCTTCATCTTTTGAGTTTTAGTTTGTTTGTGTCTTTAAGTCTAAGGTGTGTCTCTTTTAGGAAGCATATAGACGGATTGTGTTTTTTAATCCATTTGGCCACTCTCTGTCTCTTTACTGGTGCACTTAGTCCGTTTACATTCAGCATAATTATTGATAGGTATGAGTTTGGTGCTGTCATTTTGATGTCTTTTTTTGTGTGTTGTTGACAGTTTCTTTGTTCCACTTAATTTTCTGTGCTAAGTCGTTTTTCTTTATGTATTTTCTTTTCATCTTTTTCATTGTTGTTGATTTTGTATTTGCTGAGTTTTTATGTTTTTCTTGTTTTTTATTTTGATGTGTAGGATTGTTAGTTTCCTTAATATTTACCCCTATTTTTCTCAGTTTAAACCAATCTTTTATTTCTTTATATTGCCTTGACTTTCTCTTCATATGAAAGATTTATGACTACATGTTTTAGTCCCTCCTTTTTGTTTTAATGTTGTCATCATTTACATATTGACATCTCTGTTTCTGTATTTTCAGTGTTTTAGCTTTGATTTATCTGGGTTGATATCTGATTGCTCTTTTCTGTGTTCTAGTCTTGGGTTGTTATCTGATGTTGTTGATTTTCTAACCAGATGACTCCCTTTAGTATTTCTTGTAATTTTTGTTTGGTTTTTGCAGATTCTCTAAACCTCTGTTTATCTGGAAATGCCCTAATTTCACCATCGTATTTGACAGACAATTTTGTGGATATATAATTCTTGGCTGACAATTTTTTTCCTTCAAGGCTTTATGTATGTCATCCCATTGCCTTCTTGCCTGCATGATTTCTGCCAAGTAGTCCGATCTTAGTCTTATTAACTCTCTTTTGTAGATGACTTTTTGTTTATCCCTAGCCACTCTTAAAATTCTCTTTATCTTTGGTTTTGGCAAGTTTAATTATAGTATGTCTTGGTGACTTTCTTTTGGGATCTACCTTATGCGGGGTTCAATGAACATCTTGGATAGATATCGTCACATCTTTCACGATATCAGGGAAGTTTTCTGTCAACAAATCTTCAACAATTCTCTCTGAGTTTTCTGGTATCCCCCTGTTTTTGTACCCCAATCACTTGTAGGTTATTTGTCTTCATAAAGCCCACATAATTCTTAAGGTTTCTTCACTTTTTAAGTTATTTTATCTTATTTTTCCTCAAATAAGGTCGTGTCAAGTGCTTTATCTTCAGTATCCCAAATTCTGACTTCCATTGCCTCAATTCTTCTCCTATGACTTTCTATTGAGTTGTCTAATTCTGAAATTTTATTGTTAATCTTTTGGATTTCTGTTTGCTGTCTCTGTATGTATTATTGCAGCCTGTTAAATTTGTCATTATGCTCTTCTATAATCTTCTTAATGTCCTCTATTGCTTTGTCTGTGTGTTCCTTGGCTTGTTCTGGGTTTTGCATGATCTCCTTCCTGATCTCTTGAAGAGTTCTGTATAACAATCTTTTGTATTCTTCCTCCAGTAATTCCAAGAAGTTCCCTTCCTCAGGAAAATTTCTTGATTCTTTGTTTTGGGAGCTTGCTGAAGCAATCATGGTCTGCCTCTTTATGTGATTTGATATTGACTATTGTCTACAAGCCATCAATAAGTTATTATATTTATTTATTTTATGTTTGCTTACTGTGTCCTAGCTTTTTGTTTTGTTTTGATATGCCCAAATAGGCTGCTTGTGTTAGCTAGTTTGATTATTGGCGACTTTGAAGCTCTAACGTCCTGTCATCAGGTGGTTAGATCTGTTATTAAGTATGTGAGCCCAGGAGGACGTTTTCTTTTCTTGTATGGATTCAGCTCAGGTGTCCAGTCCAGGTAGTCAGTCAGCAAGTGTGTGGTGCAGGCTCTCTTCTACAGTTCTAGATGGGCGGGGTGATTGGTGTAGGCTCAGGTATCTGGCTGCAGTAGGGGGTCACGTGCTGAGCAAGGCAGGGAGCTGATGGCTGCCCTCGAGTGTCTGGGAGGAAAGTGTGTCCCTGTTTCCTAGAGTGTGTAGGTTAGTGGGTTTTGCAGCTGGACTATGGGCACCCAATGCTGTTGGCTGTAAGGACTGGGAGGCACCACTTATTTTTGGACCCCTGTTGCAGGTGGCTAGGTGGCGTGGTGGAGCCACCAGTCCTCAGCCCCTGATGTGGGTAGGTGAAGACCCTGCTTAATGGGCAGAATGGTGTCAAATGTCGCAAACCTCCCACTCCACCATATAGCTGATGTAGTTGAAGTTAGGCTTCAGGTATATACCCTGTTGTACTGTGCTAATGAGGGCCTATGCTGTTGAAATGGGCCCACTCAGGTCTATGCAGAAGTGAAAGGCATTCAAAGTCTGTGGACCCCTTATGCCTGTGCCTAGGCAAAGGAGCTGTGCCTATCCTAAGTTCCTGGCTTAGGGGAGCTGGCAGATGATTTTTTCCTGTTTGTTAATTTGTTCCCTCTTCAAGGTTGGGAGAATAGCTCAGAGCACGTGACAGGTCCTACTTCTGGGCAAGGGGACATGGCAATTGCTGAAGCTGGCCCAGGAACCAATGCAGCCAATCCCACCTGAAGGGTGCCGCCTTCTGCCAGGTCAGGTCTGGCAATTTCTTGCTGCTTCTGAACCATCTCTCCATTCCCCTGCTGCTCAGTCTGATTCCTCAACTTTTCCTTTGATGTTCAGGGCTTCTAGATTGTCATATATAAACGATTCACTTGTTTTTTCTGGTTTTTGTTGTAAGAGGGACCACAGAAGTGTCTGAGTACTCTGCCATCGTGGCCTGTCTCCCTGTTTTCTTTATGTTGAGGTGTAATCCATACTGAAGGCTATAGACTTTGACCATCATTGGTAAGTGCCTTTGAATTATAGTGTTGGCCAAGAATATTGAATATACCATGAACGGCCAAAAGAATGAACAAATCTGTCTTGGAAGAAGTACAGCCATGTTATAGATTGAATTGTGTTCCCCTAAAAAACGTGTGTCAACTTGGCTAGGCCATGATTTCTAGTATTGTGTGATTGTCCACCATTTTGTCATCTGATGTGATTTTCCTAGGTGTTGTAAATCCTACCTCTATAATATTAATGAGGTGGGATTAGCGATAGTTATGTTAATGAGGCAGGACTCAATCTACAAGATTAGGTTGTGTTTTAAATTAGTCTCTTTTGAGATATAAAAGAGAATCAAGCAGAGAGACACACGGATCTCACATCACCAAAAAACAAGAGCCAGGACAATATTGTGTCCTTTGTACCTGGGGTCCCTGGGCTAAGAAGTTCCTGGACTGGGGAAGATTGATGACAAAGACCTTCCCCCAGAGCTGACAGAAAGAGAAACCCTTCCCCTGGAGCTGGCACCCTGAATTCCAACTTCTAGCCTCCTAGACTGTGAGAGAATAAACTTCTCTTTGTTAATGCCATCCACTTGTTGTATTTCTGTTATAGCAGCACTAGATAACTAAGACAAGCCAGAATACTCCTTAGAAGTGAGGATGGTGAGACTTTGTCTCACATACTTTGGACATGTTATTAGGAGGGATCAGCCGTCAAGAAGGACATTATGCTTGGTAAAGGGTCAGAGAAAAAGAGGAAAACCCTTAACAAGATGAATTGACACAGTGGCTGCAACAATGTGCTCAAGCATAACAACGATTGTGAGGATGGCACAGTACTGGGCAGTATTTTGTTCTGTTGTACATAGGGTTGCTAGGAGTTGGAACCGATCTGACGGCACCTAACAACAACACTAACAAAGACTGCACCAAGAAATACTAAGCCTACCAGAGTTGCTTGGTGGTTTAGTGGTACACCAGTGAAATTAAGAATGATAAGAAAGCGTGATGGACTGATTTCTGATATGGAAAATGGCTTGTATGGATGCATAATCTGATACAGTAAAACTAATTGCCTTTGAACCAAAGACAACTTTAGCAAAGGCATTCTTTTCTCTGCAAAAAAACTGGTGTAGTGTTGAGAAATAAGTGGAAGAGTATTTTAGTGCTAGCCAAGAATGGTTTGATAGCTTAAAGAAGAGAAATGTTTGTCATCACATAAAATGCCAGAACTCAGTGGAAAGTTACAAAGACTTATGTTGGTGGCCCCGATTTACAACAATTTTCCACCATTATTCAGGAACAAAATCTAAAATAAACTGGAAATCACTTGTACCTAAGATAGATTAAATCAGGCATCCAGCTAATGCAAACAAGGAAAGATGGACTGGAAATAACAGATAATGTAATCATGTTATTATCCTTTATTTTTTTTTGAACTACTTAACAAAAATACTCTATTGACTTTATTTTCACACTCTTTTCTCTGTCTCTGGGTGAATAATGTGCCGTCTCATAGAATCTGAAGAAGGGCATGTTCACAGAGAAGTGGAACAAGGGCCAATTTTGAGCTTAATTGCATGTCTAACAGGGAACATCAAGTATCATCAGGAATCTTGCCAGAATTCCACTAAAGGGCTTTGGATTAAGAGTCAGAAGACCTAAATTCTAGTCCCAGTTCTGCCATTAAGTAGCTATCTGATCTAAGTCAAAAACTTCACCTTTTTATTTAAAGTTTCCTCATTTATAAATAGCAGCCAATCACTTAACCACTGTGCAACCAGGCCACCCAGCATATGAAATACATAGAATAGGCAAGTGCATAGAGAGAAAAGTTTATAAGTGGTTATGGAATGGGGAGGGGGAAATAAGGAGTTATTGCTTAAGGGATACTAAGTTCTTTTTGGGGTGATGAAAAACTTTTGGAAGTAGGTAATGGTGATGGTTGCACAACATTGTGAATGCAATTAATGTTACTGAATTGTACACTTAAAATGGCTAAAATGGCATATTTTTGTTGTATATATATTTTTTGTCACAATTAAAAAAGATGGTTTACTCTATAGAAGTATGTTTTGACAAACATGTATCTTCAAAGGCCCACGTTGGCTACACTCAAATCTTCATTCACATGTAATTTTTTAGTTCAAGAAAAATAAAGTATTTTTGTTTACAAAAAGGAGATAAACCAACTATCCATGTTTTAAATTTTTGAGTCAAAATATTGAAAGTATATACTAAGCCCGACTGAGCACTGCAGAAATTGTCTATATCTTCTTCAGTAGAGAGATCCATAATTAGATTTTGTTAAATCTAAATCTTCAGTAGATTATTGTCTTGGTTTGTCAGTATGAAATAATCTTTATTGCATTCCCTCAAAAGAGAAGACTAACATACAGAAGTTTAAAATAAGGTAATTAGTGGTTTTATAGTCCCTAACTTGGGATAAAATATCCAAATCCTTTATTTAAGCTTTTGAGTGGTTTTTTTTTTTTTGATTATCCAAAACTATTGGAATTCTCAGTGATTGCATATTTTAGTCATAAATGTACGCATTTTTATTTGGACAATTAGCTCTGTATATGTTTTCTATTTTTTATTAGATTGGATAACACTGTCCATTAAGTATATATATATATAGATATAAAACTTCTAAAACTCTGATTATCTGCCATAGTGTTAAATGTTTTCTTTATTTAAACAACAACAACAACAAAGCAATTTATCTCTTTTTGAAGTTATGTTTCAGACTTTTATAAAGAAAGTCAGTGTTTTTAAAATCAACTGATTATTGCTACTACAAATTAGATTTTGCACTTAAGGGATTATTTTTCTATTTTGTTATGTTTATTTATTTATTATGTTTTCTAGGCACTAAAAGTACCAAATAATAACTTCTTACTAATAGTAAACTAGATTTTTAAAATAATGTAGTTCTTATTTCGTAATTATTTATAAACTTCTCAGAACATCTGACACTTTGTTTCTGTCTTCAAAATACATCAATAGAGAATCCTTTGTTAGATTTGCTAACATTAACAGATGGAGACCACTTTGAATAAGTATAGCAGCGAACATTTTGTCCCAGCTACCATTTTTCCAATTTGTTATTTGATAGCAAAGTAACATGTTTCAAAATTACAATCCAAGTAAAAGATTCCCTTGAAAAGGATGTCCTTCTAACATTTTATCACGTCTCTTTTTACAGAAGACTAAGTAGATGCGGTTTGTTTTTTGTTAATGTCCTCCAAATGAGCCTATTTTCTTGCATTGGTTCCACAATTCACAACAGTGAATTTATACCAATGTCATTATCTAACTTATATGCATACCCTTTAGAATTTTGTTCCTCCTTCCTTGAGCACAGCTGCAAAACTTTGAGTCAAAGTTCACTTCTTCACTTGTCACATTGGTAATTATAATGGAGTTGCAGGCTACATGATTACAAATAAATTTTGGGTTTTTTTTTTTCCTGGCAAAATAGTTGACCTGCTTTCTTCAAATGAAAAGAAATGTAATTAAGTTTCACATCTCCTTGGCTAATAATCATGTAAGTAGCTGAAATCTGGTGTCTAGTATTCTCTTCCCAATTCTCTTGCTATCTCCATAACGGCAGATATTTTGATGTAGCAGTAACTGCCCAATCTGTCTTGTTCACAAGGAGTACACTGCACAGTAGGTAAAGCCAATAAACTGCAGGATGGCTTTATCCTTCCTTCCCTTGCTGCATATTTTATGGCCTTTAATGTAGCTTCATTCCTTGTTAAATGCATTTTCCAGGCAATTTGACAGATGGGACTGATTTTTTTTTTTTTTTTTTGGTGTTTATTTGGTATTTGCAAAGCAAGAACAAATCTGCCTTTTTCAAACAGTTTATAGTTAGAACTCAATAAAACTGTACAAGACTTTTGTTTGCTTGTTTTGTTTCGTTTATGTGTGTGTGGCTTTTTTTTGGCAAGTGGGTATTTAGTAGAACTTCATGGTTTCCAAAAGCCTGACACCAATATACCTTAAGTATTAAACTATTCCACTGATATTTTTTAAAGGAAAAATCAAGGTTTTATATATTCTGAAAAAAAGTAATAAAACTGCCAGTAAATACACATGCCAGGTGACTGCCAGAGACACTTGATGTTGCATTAAGCACCTACAGGGAACATAATGATGCAGGAAGATAAAAGTGGTTGACACGATAATATAAGTTCACGTTGACTCAGATCCCTCCTAAGAACTATTTTCACACCATCCCCACGCTTGGAGCTGCCATAAATTAATAATCACCAAAATGATTAACAGCTTTTATTTAACCTTTTTTTATATTCATGAGTATGAGATTATAGTATGGTTTCATATTTATATTTGTTCAGTTGGTTTATTTAGTATCTTCTTTTAAGAAAATGTAAGGCCTCACATTAAATATATAAAACCAGACTCTCCAGTGCAGTGAGAGACTTGCAATGATTATATAAATTCTTGATTTTTAATTTCTAATTTCTAAATTCCTTAACTTCGAGCCCCATGGAAAGCCTTTTTTCTAATGGTAATTGATTTAGGAAACGCAATTCTGTAAATGATGGTAATTTTTCACAAAGCATGTATTAATGGGGATGGCTATATCAATTCACCTAAGGAGCCCTGGTGGCATAGTTGGTTAAGTGCTTGGCTGCTTACTGAAAGGTTAGCAGTTCAAACCCACTCAGTAGCTCCATGGGAGAAAGACCTGGCAATTGGCTTCCATAAAAATTACAGCCTACGGCCAAGGAATCCCTATTAGGAAGTTCTACTCTGTTACATGAAGTCACTATGAGTCAAAATCGACTCAACAGCACCTAACAGTAACAACATACCAATCCACCTAGGCTTGCATCCATTCCCAGGTACAGGATAGACTAAGAGCAGCAATCCATGGAGAACAACATAGGAAAAGGGATCTACTTAAATAGAGGACAAAAAGATAAATGAAGCATCTATCTAAGAAGAAAATATGGCAGTAAAGGAGTCAGGCTGGCAAGAAGATGGTGACGGGGAAGAATTTGGAAGAGAGGAATAGTGGCTGCAATAACATCCTGTACGACAAATTATTTAAAAGTAGCCTCACCCTTCACACTTATTTTCTCCACTGTCTCCTCTTTTAGTCACCAATTGTCTGTCAGTTTGTTATACTGTGGTGGCTTGTGTGTTGCTGTGATGCTGGAAGCTATGCAACCAGTATTTAAAATACTAGCAGGGTCACCCATGGTGGACAGGTTTCAGTGAAGCTTCCAGACTAAGATTGAAAGCGAAGGGGACTTGAAGCACTAACTGATGAAGATCAAAGACTAGAGCCTTCAGTATGGATTACACCTCAACATAAAGAAAACAAAAATCCCCACAACAGACCAATAAGCAACATCATGATAAATGGAGAAAAGACTGAAGTTGTCAAGGATTTCATTTTACTTGGATCCACAATCAACACCCGTGGAAGCATCAGTCGAGAAATCAAACAACATATTGCATTGGGCAAATCTGCTGGAAAAGATCTCGTTAAAGTGTTAAAAAGCAAAGATGTCACTTTGAGAACTAAGGTGCACCTGACCCAAGCCATAGTATTTTCAATCACATCGTATGCGTTCGAAAGCTGGCCAATGAATTGATGTCTTTGAATCACCCTGTTGGCGAAGAATATTGAATATACCATGGACTGCCAAAAGAAGGAATACATCCGTCTTGGAAAAAGCACAGCCAGAATAGAATGCTCCTTAGAAGTGAGGATGGCAAGACATCATCTCATGCATTTTAGACATGTTATCAAGGGGAACCAATCCCTGGAGAAGGATATCATGCTTGGTAAAGGAGAGGGAAAAAGAGGAAGACCCTCAATGAGATGGACTGACACAGTGGCTGCAACAATGGGCTCAAACATAGCATCAAATTTGAGGACGGTGCAGGATTGGGCAACGTTTCTGTTATAAGAGGTCGTTGTGAGTTGGAACCTGCTCTACAACACCTAACAACAACAATAACTACTCTTCTAGGATGTTGTAGGGTGCTGCCCAGCCCAGATACTCTGCAGGACAGAACCACTAATTCTCTTGGCTGTCAGAAAGCTGCCTATTACTCACAGGTGCATTTCCTTCTGGGCACTCCCTTTACCGAAGGGAGTTACCACAACCACGATACGTGCCTCCAGTGACTGGTTGATGATGGTATAAGAGCCTTCTTCCTTGCCTCACTTTAGCATAATTCTGAGAGGCTTTTCCAGCTCCACAGCTACCAATAGGCTCTACTGCGGTTTCTGTTACAACCTCATTGTGGCTCAACTTCTCTCTCTACCCAATCCTGCTCTCTTCACTCTTTTTGTTTTTATTCCTGAGAGCACTCACCAAGAATCCTCCTACACCCAAATCTTACATCAGAGCCTGTTTCAAAGGAACCCAACCTAAGACACACTCAATTCCTTAATCCACTGTTATGAAGTTATTCCACATGTCACCAACGGTATCTTAACCACCAGATTCCATGAGCCCTAATTTCTTTGTAGCTTCTATCTAATAACTCTGTTGACACTTTTATTTTTCTTAGCATCCTTTCCTCTTTTTGTTTCTGTGAACCCACTCTACCCTGGTCCTCTTCCTACTTCTCTATAGTATTTTGACTTCACCAAGATTCTGCTCTCAGTTTTCTTCTTTCCTTGCTCTGTATTTTTTTTTTCTGGGAAATCTCATTTATACCACTGGCTTTACATTCCACCATCATAGTAAAACCTCCTGAATCCACATCTTTAGCACAGACCTTTCTCTTGCACTTCAGAAACCCATTTGGTATTGCTCCCTGAGTATTCCATGGGCTTCGCCTCCTAACCATTTTCCTTACCACCTGCCATGATCCTCACCAATCTACCCTCTACACTGCTGCCAGAGTGCTTGTAAAGGTGCCACATTCAATGGCACCAATACTGTTATTGCCATTGTTCTATTGTTATTGCTTTAAGGAGGTGTTCTGTTTATATTTCATAAACCTATGACTCTATAGAAGTTTTATTATGGTGGTAAAATTTTATTATGTTCTCTCCATCCAATTTCTCACAAGCAAACTCTTTCCCTCTTGTGGTATAGCAGAAAGAAAATGGTCCTTTGAGTCACACAGAAATAGATTGTAATACAGATTTTCCCTTTAGTAACTGTGGTAACCATGGAAAAGTCACTTAACAACTTGCCATCACTTCAATTTCTCCTCTCTCCTATAGAGATGTCATAAGGGTTAAATGAGGAAATGTGTGTATCAGTGTACCTGGACTACATAGAAGTTACTGAATAAATATCCATTTCCTTCTCTCCTGCCCCTCCTTTCCTCTCTAGGTTTATGGTTCCAGCTATGGTTTAAAAAACTAACCTAAGTTCTAAATTCCAGCTAGAAAGTGCTCTCCAGACCTCAGCTGGTGACTGGGCTCTTTGTTGAGCACTGAACATTTAAGAATGAAGTCCGGCAGACAACAGCACACCTCACCAAGCCTCAGAATACCTCAGGGCACAGAAGTCAGATTGCTGGTGCATGAAGAGATTCACCAAAGCAGCACAGGTCTGGCCAGGAGGCTGGGGTGTGCAGCTGGTAGCAGTCTCTGCTCTGCTCATCACAGCCTCGGGAGTCAAGCACAGTTTGTGCCAACCTATCTGCTTGCCGCCAGCTTCCCTCTCCTCTCCTGACCACTTGATGACTCACTTCAGCATTCCTATCATTTTCTTTCCTGTCATAATATTGATAACATTTAGGCACCTTAGTTTCATGCTGACATTTTAGTGCCTATACAGGATCTGAAGAATCTTGTCAACAATACGATTCTTTAGATCTTGAGTTTCTGTGCACATAAATGCCACACGCACCCTGTAGTAATTGGTTATTGATTTCAGGTTATTCACACAATGACCGATGCACTTTCACAAGGATACACACTTGGAAATGGTTTGAAATTAGTAAGTTTTTTTTTTTTTTTTTAATTATGTAGACTTATCTCACTTTAAAGAAACCAAGCATATAAACCAAATAAATGAATAGCTACTAATAGGTAATTCAAGGGGGCTTATTCAAAAATAGCAAGTTCCCACAGTGCATCAAAATTATTTGATTTACAAAAATTCAGGAATCACATAATTGTCCAATTTTTGTGGGTCTCTCTGCCATCCACAAGTACAGGTGCTGTGACTTCTCATCTCCAGGTAGGAAGGGCCTCCTGACTGATTTCTATGTCTCCTATTTATCCTTATTCCAATCCATTTCTCACATGGTTGTCAGGAGTCATCTTTCATAGTTGTAACCCTATCACTTTCCTGCACAAAATACACAAACACACAAAGGTATGGATTTTGCCTCTTTTATTCACTGCTGTATCCCCAGCACCTAATGCTCAATAAACAGTTGAATAAATGAACTCCAGTGTAAAAAAAAACCCTGGAGCCCTCGTGGCACAGTGTCTAAGAGCTGTGGCAAACTGTGGCTGCTAAATAAAAGGCTGGCAGATTGAATCTACCAGATGCTTCTTGGAAACCTTATGGGGCAGTTCTACTCTGTCCTGTAGGGTCACTATGAGTTGGAATCAACTCAAGAGCAACTGGTTTGGTTTGGGTTTTTGGTTACTTTTTCCCCAACACCTAGACAATCTAATGAGGCAAATATAATTATTATCCCATTCTACAGATGAGGAAACAGAGACAATAAAAGGATAAGTAAGATGCTCTATTTTACACAGCCATAAATAGTAATGCTGGGATTTTAAACTAGACAATGCAAATCCAGAGCCTGCATTTTTAACCACTAGACCCTGCCACTTACCATTACTTATATATATATATTATTATATATATTTGCTACTGTACATGCCAATCGCACACTGTAACTTTTAAAGAGTGTGTGTGTGTGACGGAGTGTCTCTAATATCAACTGATCTGAATAGTAATAAATATGAAAGTTTTTATTTCCAAATATTATTGCTAGTAATTCATGGAAGCAATCCAGTAAAACATGGAGGAAGGTAAGAAATAACCAAAGATTAGTGCTGGTAATTTATGTATTATTAGAAAAATGAAAACGTCCTGCGTTCTTCTTCCTTGGTATATTGAGATTTTTTTTCTGTTAACCGGTTAAGTCTCAGATGAGGTTGTATTATCTTTTGTTTATTGCCATCTCTTATCTAAGAAACATCATTCTCAGGATAGTTGTATAAAATTGTGACATTATCTAGGCATTCTAGTCTAGATATAAAATGTTTCCTAATCATCAAAAGTGATCTTCCATGATAATAAATTAATAAATTAATTAAGGCCAAAAATAATTAAATAATCAAGATACTCCCTCTGTTATATAATCTGTTAAGAACTACCCAACTGATTCCAGAGAATAAAATATTATTATAAATTAAATAAGGAGTTTCTGGGTAGTGCAAATGGTTAATGCATTTGGCTGCTAACTGAAAAGTTGGAGGTTTGAGTCCACCCAGAGGTGCCTAAGAAGAAAGGTCTGGTGATCTGCTTTTGAAAAATCAGCCATTGAAAACCTATGGAGCACAGTTCTACATGATGTCGCTGTGAGTCACAACTAACTCAGTGGAAACTGGTATATGAAAATTACATATAGAAGAATTACGGCAAAAATCAAAATAGATGATTCCATTACAAAAAAAAAATGTATTTTGCCTCATATAATTTAAAAAAAAGTCAAAAGCTGACATAAACAGATGGGATTTTAGCCCAACCTTAGCTGGGGAAATTATATTTGCAATGTATTTGAAAGAAAAAAGGGCCGGTATATGTAATATCTATCACCTGTCTGTCAGTTTTTCATAGTGGGCTAGTAGCTTGTGGGTTCCTGTGATGCTGAAAACTGTGCCACCCATGTTCAAATACCAGCTTCCAGACTAAAATAAACTAGGAGGAAAGGTCTGGCCATCTACTTCCAAAAAGTAGCTAATAAAAACCTTATGGATCACAACAGAACATTGTCTGACTCGCTTGCTTTGGACACATCATCAAGAGGGATCAGTCACTGTATCATGTTTGGTGAACTAGAGGGCCAGTGAGGGAAAGGGAGGCCTCAGCTGGATAGATTAGCACAACACCACAACAATGACTCAGACAGGCCTGCAATCGTGAGGATGACACAGGACCAGGCAACATTTTGTTCTGTTGCACATAAGGTCAGCATGAGTCAGAGTCGACTCAATGGCAGCTATTTATCTATTTTATCACTCCACACAATATACAAAGACAGTAATAAGTGTATAAGAAAAAGCCGTTATTAAAAAAAGACAAAAGATGTAAATATACAGTTTACAGGAAAGCATATGACTAATATACATACAAAATAATGCTGAAAAATTAAATGGACCAAATACTTCAAGTAAATGCTCAAAATTATCAGACTAGATTTTTTAAAAATTTTTTATTGTTGTAGTTTAAATGAAGTTTACATTTCAAGTTAGTCTCCCATGCAAAGATTTATACATACACTGTTATGTGAGCCTAATTGCTCTCCCCATACTGTGACAGCACACTCCTCCTTTCCACCCTTGATGCCCCATGTCCATTCAGCCAGCTCCTAACGCTCTCTGCCTTCCCATCTCACCTCCGGACAGAAGCTGCCCATTTAGTCTACTGTATCTACTTGAGCTAAGAGGCACACTCCTCACGAGTATCACTTTATGTCCCACAGTCCAGTCCAATCCCTGTCTGAAGACTTGGCCTCGGGAATGGTTTTATTTCTGGGCTGATAAAGAATCCCGGGGCCATGCTTTCTAGGGTCCTCCAGTCTTAGACCATTAAGTCTGGTCTTCTTACTAGAATTTGAGTTCTGCACCCCACCTTTTTCTCCTGCTCCATATGGGACTCCCTGTTGTGTTCCCTGTCAGGGCAGTCATTGGTGGTAGCCGGGCACCATGTAGTTCTTCTGGTCTGAGGCTGATGAAGTCTCTGGTTTATATAGCCCTTTCTGTCTCTTGGGCAAATTCCTTGTGTCTTTGGTGTTCTTCATTCTCCTTTACTCCAGGTGGTTGGGACCAATTGATGCATCTTAGATGGCCGCTTGCAAGCTTTTAAGACCCCAGATGCCACTCATCAAAGTAGTATGCAGAACATTTTCTTAATAAGCTTTGTTATGCCAATTGACCTATATGTCCCCTGAAAGCATAGTCCCCAGACCCCTACCCCTGTTATTCTGTCTCTCAAAGTGTTTGATTGTATTCAGGAAACTTCTTAGCTTTGGTTTAGTCCAGTTGTGCTGACTTCCCCTGTAGTGTGTACTGTCCTACCCTTCACCTAAGGTAATTCTTATCTACTATCTAGTTAGTAAATAACCCTCACCCTCCCTTCCCACACTTGTAGCCATAAAAGAATGTTTTCTTCTGTGTTTAAACCTTTTCCTGAGTTCTTATAATAGTGTTCTTACACAATATTTGTCCTTCTGTGACTGACTAAATTCACTCAGCGTAATGACCTCCAGCTTCCTCCATGTTATAAGATGTTTCATGGCTTCATCGTTGTTCTTTATCGTTGCGTAGTATTCCATTGTGTGGATATACCATAATTTGTTTATCCATTCGTTCTTTGATGCGCATCTAGGCTGTATCCATTTTTTTGCTATTGTAAACAGTGCTGCAATGACCATGGCTGTGCATGTATCTATTCATGTGATGGCTCTTATTTCTCTAGTATATATTCCAAGGAGCGGGATAGTTGGATCGTATGGTACTGCTATTTCTAGGTTTTTAAGAAAGCACCAAATCGATTTCCAAGGTGGTTGTGCCATTTTACATTCCCACCAATAGTGTATAAGTGTTCTAGTCTCTCCACAACCTCTCCAGCATTTATTATTTCATGTTTTTTGGATTAATGCTAGCCTTGTTGGGGTGAGATGATATATCATTGTAGTTTTCATCTGCATTTCTCTAATGGCGAATGATCGTGAGCATTTCTTCATGTGTCTGTTAGCCACTTGAATATCTTCTTTGGCAAAGTGCCTGTTCATATCTTTTGCCTATTTTTTAATTGGGTTATTTGTCTTTTTGTTGTTGAGGTTTTGCAGTATCTGTAGATTTTAGAGATTAGACGCTGATCAGATATGTCATAGCCAAAATTTTTTTCCCGGTCTGTAGGTTTTCTTTTGACTCTTTTGGTGAAGTCTTTTGATGAGCATAAATGTTTGATTTTTAAGAGCTCCCATTTATCTACTCTCTCTTCTGTTGCTTGTGCATTGTTACTTATGGTTCGTATTGTGTTTATGCCATGTATTAGGGCTCCTAGCGTTGTCCCTATTTTTTCTTCCATGATCTTTATCGTTTTCAATTTTATATTTAAGTCTTTGATCCATTTTGTGGATCAGTTAGTTTTTGTGCATGGTGTGAGGTATGGGTTTTGTTTCAGTTTTTTTGCAGATGGATATCAAGTTATGCCAGCACCATTTGTTAAAGAGACTGTCTTTCCCCCAATTAACGGGCTTTGGGCCTTTGACAAATATCAGCTGCTCAGGTGGATGAGTTTATGTCTGGATTCTCAATTCTGTTCCATTGCTCTATGTATCTGTTGTTGTACCGATACCAGGCTGTTTTGACTACCATCACAGTATAATAGGTTCTAAAATCAGGTAGTGTGAGGCCTCCTACTTTGTTCTTTTTCACGAGTAATGCTTTATTTATTCGGGGCCTCTTATGTCTCTGTATGAAGTTGGTGATTTGTTTCTCCATTTCATTAAAAAATGTTGGTGGAACTTGGATCAGGGTTGCATTGTATATGTAGATCACTTTGGGTAGAACTGACATTTTGACAACGTTGACTTTTCCTATCCATGGGCAAGGTATGTTTTTCCACTTATGCAGGTCTCTTTTGGTTTCTTGCAGTAGTGTCTTGTAGTTTTCATTGTACAGGACTTTTATGCCTCTGGTTAGATTAATTCCTAAGTATTTTGTCTTCTTGGGGGCTATTGTAAATGGTATTGATTTGGTAATTTCCGTTTTGAAGTTGTCTTTGTTGGTGTAGAGGAATCCAACTGATTTTTGTATGTTTATCTCGTATCCTGATACTTTGCTGAAATCTTCTATTGGTTCTAGTAGTTTTCTTGTGGATTCTTTGGGGTTTTCTGTGTATAAGATCATATTATCTGCAAATAGAGATACTTTGACTTCTTCCCTACCAATTTGGTTACCCTTTATTTCTTTTTCTAGCCTAATTGCTCTGGCTAGGACCTCCAGCACAATGGTGCATAAGGGTGGTGATAGAGGGCATGCTTGTCTTGTTCCCATTCTCAAGAGGAATGCTTTCAAACTCTCTCCATTTTGGATGATGTTGGCTGTTGGCTTTGTATAAATGCCCTTAATTATACTGAGGAATTTCACTTCTATTCCTATTTTGTTGAGAGTTTTTATCAGGAATGGGTGTTGGACTTTGTTGAATGCCTTTTCTTCATCAATTGATAAGATCATGTGGTTCTTGTCTTTTGTTTTATTTATGTGATGGATTACATCGATTGTTTTTCTAATGTTGAACCATCCCTGCATACCTTGTATAAATTCCACTTGATCATGATGAATTATTTTTTTGATATGCTGCTGAATTCTATTGGCTAGAATTTTGTTGAGGATTTTTGCATCAATGTTCACGAGGTATATTGGTCTGTAATTTTCTGTTTTGTGGTGTCTTTACCTGGCTTTGGTATCAGGGTTATGCTGGCTTCAAAGAATGAGTTTGGGAGTATTCCATCCTTTTCTATGCTCTGAAATATCTTTAGTACAAGTGGTGTTCACTCTTCTCTGAAAGTTTAGTAGAATTCGTCAGTGAAGCCATCTGGCCAGGGCTTTATTTTTTGGTTGGGAGTTTTTTAATTACCTTTTCAATCTTTTCTTTTGTTATGGGTTTATTTAGTTGTTCTACCTGTGTTTGTGTTAGTTTAGGTAGGTAGTGAGTTTCTAGAAATTTGTCCATTTCCCCTAGGTTTTCAAATTCGTTAGAGTACAATTTTTTATAGTATTCTGTTATGATTCTTTCAATTTCAGTTGTGTCTGCTGTGATCCCACCCATCTCATTTCTCATACAGGTTATCAGACTAGATTTTTAAAGACAGTCTACTACATTTTGCTTACAAGGGACTATAAATATAAGAACCAAATAAAGTTGAAAGTAGAAGGATGCAAAAAGATATGCCATGCATAATGATAAAAGGGTCATTCCATAAGGAATGCAAATGTTAATGATGCTTATCTCAGTTGAGTGGTTTTTCAAGTGATTTTTACTTTTTTGTTACACTTTTGTAAATTATCTGAGTTTTTTACAATGAGCATGCATTATTTATATAACCTGGAAAAATACACAGTAAAGCTATTTTTATTGTGGAACATAGGGGAGAAAGCAATACAAAGATTTAAAAGTAATCCCCTTACTAAAAAAAAAAAAAAATGTCTAAGATTTGGTGGCATTTATGCCCCGATTGCAGCTATGAAATTAAGTCCACAGTACCAGGGCAAGAAATGCAAAAATAAGACTAATGAAAATCAGGAAGAAAATCTTACTGTTAAACGATCTCATTTTCCTCTTAGCCCTCTTAAGGATTCTGGGATTGTCAAATAAATCTGAGTGTATTTTCTGCAAGCAGATGATACAATACCACCCATTGCTGCTGAGTCAACTCCGACTCATAGGGACCCTATGGCAAGCCTACGTGATGTAAAAGCACGTTAAAAAGAATGTGGGAATGACCCAAAGAGAGGAAATCACTGATTCATTCATTCATTTAATAATTACTTGTAAAAACCTGCTATATGCCAGGTGGAGCTCTGGTGGCATAGTGGTTAAGAGCTATGGCTCCTACCCAAAAAGTTGGCAGTTGTAATCCACTGACTGCCCCTTGGAAACTGCCCTAGGGGGCAGTTCTACCCTGTCCTGTAGGGTCCCTGTGAGTCGGAATCACCTGGATGGCAATAAGCATACGTCAAGTACTGACTGAAATGCTTATTTGTCAGGCTAATACAATATTTGTCAACCTAATGTGGGAAATCATTTATAAGCTTAGTAAATGCACTAATACATACATCATATATATTTGATAAGATTACCCAAGAATAGTATTTCCTTTAGAAAACCAAAAGAACCAAACCCATTCCAGTCGATTCATTGAACTCATAGTGACCCTATAGGACAGAGTAGAACTGTCCCATAGAGTTTCCAAGGAGCGGCTGGTGGATTCGAACTGCCCATCTTTTGGTTAGCAGCCAAGCTCTTAACCACTGCACCACTAGTACCTTAAGAAAGGTACATTAAGTTGTAGTGTTGTTTTGTTGTTGTTAGGTGCTGTCCAGTCGGTTCCGACTCATAGCGACCCTACACACCACAGAACGAAACACTGCCCGGTCCTGCGCCATGGTCACAATCATTGTTATGCTTGAGCCCATTGTTGTAGCCACTGTCAATCCATCTCGTTGAAGGTCTTCCTCTTTTTTGCTGACCCTGTACTTTACCAAGCATGATGTCCTTCTCCAGAGTCTGATCCCTCCTGACATGTCCAAAGTATGTAAGATGTAGTCTTGCCATCCTTCCTTCTGAGGAACATTCTGGTTGTTCTTTTTCCAAGACAGATTTGTTTATTCTTTTGGCTGTCCATGGTATATTCTATATTCTTCACCAACACTACAATTCAAAGGCACCAATTCTTCTTCGGTCTTCCTTATTCATTGTCCAGCTTTTGCACGCATATGATGCAATTGAAACTACCATGACTTGGGTCAGGTGCACCTTAGTCTTCAAGGCGACATCTTTGTTTTTCAACACTTTAAAGAGGTCTTTTGCAGCAGATTTGTCCAATGCTATGAGTCTTTTGATTTCCTGACTGCTGCTTCCATGGGTGTTGTTTGTGGATCCAAGTAAAATGAAATTCTTGACAACTTCAATGTTTTCTCCGTTTATCATGATGTTGCTTATTGGTCCAGTTGTGAGGATTTTTGTTTTCTTTATGTTGAGGTGTAATCCATACTGAAGGCTGTGGTCTTTGGTCTTCATCAGTAAGTGCTTCAAGTTGTCTTCACTTTCAGCAAGCAAGGTTATGTCATCTGCACATTGCAGGTTATTAATGAGTCTTTTTCCAATCCTGATGCCCCTTTCTTCTTCATATAGTCCAGGTTCTCGGATTATTTGCTCAGCATACAGATTGAATAGGTATGGTGAAAGGATGCAACCCTGGCGCACACCTTTCCTGACTTTAAACCATGCAGTATCCCCTTGTTCTGTCCAAACAACTGCCTCTTGATCTGTGTATAGGTTCCTCATGAGCACAATTAAGTGTTCTGGAACTCCCATTCTTCACAATGTTATCCATAATTTGTTATGGTCCACACAATCGAATGCCTTTGCATAGTCAGTAAAACACAGGTAAACATCTCTCTGGTATTCTCTGCTTTCAGCCAGGGTCCATCTCACATCAGTAATGATATCCTTGATTCCACGTCCTCTTCTGAATTCGGCCTGAATTTCTGGCAGTTCCCTGTGAACATACTGCTGCAGCTGCTTTTGAATGATCTTTAGCAAATTTTACTTGTGTGTGATATTAATGATATTGTCCAATAATTTCCACATTCTGTTGGATCACCTTTTTGGGAATAGGCGTAAATGTGTATCTCTTCCAGTCAGTTGGCCAGGTAGCTCTCTTCCAAATTTCTTGGTATAGATGACTGAGCACTTTCAGCACTGCATCCATTTGTTGAAACATCTCAATTGATATTCCCTCAATTCCTGGAAACTTGTTTTTTGCCAGTGCCTTCAGTGTAGCTTGGACTTCTTCTTTCAGTACCATTCGTTCCTGATCATATGCTACCTCTTGCAATGATTTACATCTACCAATTCTTTTTGGTATAACGACTCTGTATTCCTTCCATCTTCTTTTGATACTTCCTGCATCGTTTAATATTTTCCCCATAGAATCCTTCACTGTTGCAGCTTGAGGCTTGAATTTTTTCTTCAGTTCTTTCAGCTTGAGGAGTGCTGGGTGTGTTCTTCCCTTTTGATTTTCTATCTCCAGCTCTTTGTACATGTCATTATAATACTTTATTTTGTCTTCTCGAGCTGCCCTTTGAAATCTTCTGTTCAGTTCTTTTACTTCATCATTTCTTCCTTTTGCTTTAGCTACTCGATGTTCAAGAGCAAGTTTCAGAGTCTCTTCTGATATCCATTTTGGTATTTTCTTTCTTTGCTGTCTTTTTAATGACCTCTTGCTTTCTTCATGTATGATGTCCTTGATGTCATTCCACAACTCATCTGGTCCTCGGTCATTAGTGTTCAATGTGTCAAACCTATTAAGATAGTCTCTAAGTTCAGGTGGGATATACTCAAGGTCTTACTTTGGCTCTCATGGACTTGTTCTAATTTTCTTCAGTTTCAACTTGAACTTGCATATGAGCAATTGATGGTCTGTAAGTTGAATTAGTGATTCAAATTATAGGAAATTTTGGGGTGTTTATAACTGATGGTATAGTAAGAATAAGTAAATCTGAAGTAATACAAAACAGAACAATAAAACTATCCAAAAATAAATCTGAAAAACAGAATTCTATCTTTGGGATTGATATAGATACTAGATAAGGTAAATAATAAAGACACTATCTAGAAAATAATTCATAATTCCATCTGGCCTTCAAAGTTGAATTATTTCCATTAGGATTCTCAATGACTGACTAATTGCAGTGTCCTAAGCTTTTTCTGCCTCTCAGGCATCCTCCACCTAGACCTTTAAGCAGTATTTAACACTGTTGATCTCTTTGACTCTCTCTGCTTCCTTAAAAGACAAACGAAAACAAAAATATTTGAAGCTAATTTTCCTCTTCTGACTATTCAGTTTCTGTGGCTGATACGTCTTCCTCCTTTTGCCCCTTGAATATTGGTGATCCTCAGGATTCCACCTGTGGAAATGCTCCCCTTCTTCTCTGTATATGTTTTCTAACTGATCAGATTCTGGTGGCTTTGACCACAATCTCTATTCAGATGAATCAAGGCTATTTATCTCCCATCCATAGGGCTCCAGTTCTGTATTTCCACCATCTTGCTATGTGAGAGGCGCCTGAATTTCAGGTTCTAAACTTATGTTATCATTTTGACATCTTCCATCACTTTAACTGCCCTTCCTTTAATGTTTTAAATCTCAAATAATGGGATCACCTGTTTATATAAACCGAGTTTCTGTAGACCTCAGTGAAGAAGATATTTCTCTCAAATCAAAATCTTCCTCTCCATCTGTGCTGTAGCCTCTTTATTTTGGACTCCTACTTTTTCCCACCAAATTGCTGCAAACATCAGTTTTACTGGTCTCCCACCCCCAGACTCTCTCCCACACAAACTAGTCTCCATACTGTTATCAGATTTTTTTCCCTTTTTTTCTAAGTCTGCTTTGAAATTCTTCAATACTTTTTAATGTATGATATTCTTCATTTCCTTCTAAACTAAAAATAATCTTGGTTATGACCAAAGTATTTCTAAATACCTCTTCACAGTTTTCTGTCCTTCAATATAAAGATGTTGTTGTTGGTGGTAGGTGCTGTGGAGTCGATACAGACTCATAGTGACTCCAGGCGACAGAGTAGAACTTCCTGTAGGGTTTTCTAGGCTGTAATCTTTATGGGAGCAGATCTCCAGTTCTTTTCTCCCGTGGAGCTGCTGAATATGTTTGAAATGCCAACTTTTCAGTTAGCAACTGAGCATTTAACCTTTGTGCCACCAGGGCTCCTAATATGAAGACAGCTCAGATGAACTGTTTTAAAAGCCTTGAATTTTGAAGATACTTTCATATCCACTGTATACTATAAGCCTTATTACTTTAAGACAATCTAAGATAAAAAGCCTAAATTTATAAACCAAGTCTATTAAGGGTTAATATTTTACCTTATAAAATGTTTTCAGACTCTACTAAGCTATTGTTTGGCGTTCTTCTTATCAAAATGTGTGATTCCAATTGCATAAATATTTGAGTGTTTATATGTGAGGTATTTATCATTCACAACTTAATTGTCATTCATAAAGTCTTAAAAAAGTTTCAAAAGGAAGAAACTTCTGTTAGCTTATATAATTCTTTACTGTACTCTTAAGTAACCGAAACACATTTTACACATTTTCTGTAGTTATAGAAATTTTTATAGGATTTTAAACATAAAAATATTTATGTACCATTCTAAAATATTTTGAATATGGATACTGCTATCATTTTTTATACATTTCTGTTTGCAGATATATTTTAGTAATCATCACTATTGAAAAATATCTGTTAAACTAAGAACTAATTCCACTAAATTTATCTTGAAAATATCTGCATATGTATGTATTTCTATATATATGAATTTATGTATCCATGTGATTTTTAACTTGTCAGATTGGTTTCTAATTGTAAACTAGTTCCTTTATCCATATCAATGGAGGATTTGATGCAACTAATTTCTAAAAATTCTTTTAGCTTTAACATTCTCTGATCCTATTCAAATATTCAAGATATTTGAGGACAAAGAATCAAGTCCAACCACTTTAATATGGAGCAATGAGATTTTCAAAGGTTCTTCTTGCCATTCAGATAATCTTATTTACCCTTCCTACATTCTTAAGTCCTTTTTTATCCATTCACCAATACATTACATGCTTTTATCATTGAACCTCCTGCTTCATTTCTTGAAAATGTCAGGGAGTACTGATGATGGAAAGCTCCTGCTTTGTGCCTGGATTTCATTTGCTGTCACCTTGAAATTTTGAGATGTAACCTTCAAAAGTGAATGTAATTTCCCTATATTTTCAAAAAAAAGTATGATTATAAAATAATTTCTATTAATGGTTTATGAGAGAAATTAATACATTTACCTAGTGATTAAATATGTCACAAGACATATTTAGGGAGATTCATTTACCTTTTTTTTTTAAATGAAGGAATACGTTATTGAATTGGGGCTTTATGAATAAGACCTGAGAAAAGATATAAAATTTAAACTCATACTTCTGACCGAAATCGTGTCATTAGTACTAACAGAATATGAGTTTCCTGAAATCCATAGTTACCATTTTTTCCTAATTATTTTTGTGATATAAGGTAACACAAATACTGCTAAGAATAAATTTAAGATTTCCAGACTATTTGTTCATTACTAAGTAAAATTCCCAGAACACTACTGTATTCTGTATATTTAAGCATAGTAAAATAACATAGTATCTACTTGCTAGTTATTCCTGTCTCTGCAGACTTCTAGGTTGTGACCACTTTGACTTGCATTTTTTTCATGTAGCGGGCTCCTTTAAAAAAAAAAAAGAAAATTTAAAAAGTTTTAATTAACTGCACTTATAAATTGACAAATGCATCTAAATGAACAAAAATAAGCAAGAATGAAATGTGAAGAGCTTAATCAGAAGCTTTTCTAATTGTCAGGTTACATATCCTATCAGAACAAATCCACAAACACTACCACTTTAAACATTTAAGTTGTGGGTATATAAATTCAGTGTGGAACAAAAACATGATACAGTTGCCCAGCATTCTTTCTTAAAGCAACACTTCAATAGCTATAAGGAAAAAGCTGTGTATAGTGCTCTTCTATCTCGCCTGTTTTATTCCTAAGAACTAAACAATAAATATAAAATGTATTTTCCCTTGTTTTATCAGTAATGGTCTAGGCAAGTAATAGCCTTTTCACCATGTTGAAATCCTAATTTCGATCTCGTTTTAATAATACTTTTGTTATCAGTCTCATTTTAATAATACATTTGCTATCAGAAAATTACTTCAGCCTAAACACACCGTTTGCTAAGCTTTAGTTATAATACTGCACATTTCATATAAGTAAATAATTGCATCAATTAAATAAACTTATAATCTCTAGCATTTTAACTGCTATTTATATATTTTCACCATAGTTTTTATTTTCCAAAATATCTTTTAGAGTCCTCATTTCAAGAACAATTTTAATGTCTAAGTCATACTATGTACCCATAAACCCGTTGCCGTCAAGTTGATTCCGACTCATAGCAACCCCGTAGGACAGAGTAGAACCGCCCCATAGAGTTTCCAAGGATGCCTGGTGGATTCAAACTGCTGACCTTTTGGTTAATGGCCATAGCACTTAACCACTGTGCCACCAGGGTTTCCATGCTATGTACAGTTGGTTTTATTAAGCAGATATTGAATATTTTCTTGATTCTTTTAAATTTTTGATTGGAAAATTGCACTAAATAATAATGACAACAAAGTTTCCCTTTATAAGCTCTGCCTGACTCTGTACACTGGCCTAGGGGCTCCTCTCCCCTGATATTGGAGATTTCCTACAGTCTCGATTTACATATTTTACAATCATGTAGAGATTCTTGGATTTTATAGATATAAAGGATTTGCGTTTAGTATTCTAGTGAATAATTTTAATGTATCGTTTTATTTCCCATACCTGTCATGGGCTTATAAATGCATAAAACACACATTTCAATGTAAAATAAATGTGTATATCTGCATTAGTCCTGTGGAACTCACTTTTTAAAATAAATTTTATTGTTACAAATACATATGAGTATTTTCAGTTCAACTATTTTAATTATAATACATTGAGTAAATGAAGCTATGATTCTATCTGCACATGTAATAACTGGCAATGTTAAAGCACTTTCCTTTGTTTTAATCATCACTAGGAATTGGCCAACTGAGGGTTTAAGATGTAATGGTAAGAACATAAAAATTTATGAACTCAGAATAATTAAGGGTGAAGGTTACTCTAACCTGTAAGACTCTAAATTATAAAATGTTTTAAAAGAAATTCTCTTTTTATAATTTGCAACAGCATGTTGAATATCAATAATATGTGATAATAACATGAGGGTAATAAAATATTGTTCAAATAGAGGTTCTTTGGGATCTATCCCATGAACAGATAAGTGGTTATCATTCATGTACCAAGCATTTATAGATAAATGAGTACTTATAAAGTGCTTGAAAACAATTTGCATCCTTAAGAGATGTTTTCCAACAACCTGGTTTACACCATTCATTTTGCATTTTATTATTACAATTATTATTGTTGTTAGATCAAGAGTAAAGAGCTAACAGACGTGATCAAGAAACCACTGCCAATATTATTTTTTTAGAAAAAGGAGACTTGGAAAAGTGGCAGAAAATTGCAGAGTTATAAAGGTTGAGCCAAATTTTAAAAACAAGAAAAGCTTTAAGTTAAGTGTTAGGTTAGTAACTTTTACACCAATTCCTGCTAAAAAAGTTCAGAACGGATGTTGGAATACATGGAAGAAAGTGGTGATCACCAAGAGTCAATGTGGATTAATGAAAACTAAGTTTTGCTATAACCTATTTTCCCATATTGAAAAAGGAAAGTGGATTGAAACAAACAGGATGCAAGTTACTGAATAAATGTAAAAATTTAATATGTAAATTACTTCAATTTCACAAATGCAGGGAGACACAGCTTAACAATAATACATATTAGAAAAAAATCACAAAACAAACAAAAACCCCAAAATACAAAGAAATTGATGGAAGAACATAATAATACATAATCACTTTTTCTAAATATTTGAAGATTTTCATACAGAAGGTCAATTACTTATTATAATTTGAAAATAAAGAACTAGGTTCAAAAATTTACTATTAAAAGGAAGCATGTTTAATACAGAATGATATATATATAACAATTTTTACATACTGGATTGACCAGTTACCAGATTTTATTTCTCTGAATACTTCTTCAATGACTTCTCATCATCTTTCCTTCCCCTGAATTAGGTGTTCCCCAAATATTTGTCAATTCCCCTGACTGATTTCCTTGATGCCTGTCTTAAATTCAATACATTGAAAGGAAAATACATTTAAATTTAGAACAATAGATATTTGTATTATATTACTTTTAAAATAAGTAGACTTGCTCTTATTTCTTGCCAGTCACTGGAATTGGGCCCTGCCAAAACCCGCAATGAGTTGGATTGACACAATAGCCCCAACAATGGACTCAAACATACCAAATTCATGAAGTTGGCAAAGGACCAGGCAATGTTTCCTTCTGTTACACATAAGGTCTCCATGAGCTGGAGCCAACTTGACAGCAGCCAACGACAACATAGCTAGTGCAATATGCACCCTTTCAGAGCAGGGAGGTGAGTTTAGGGAGGCACACATGCTTTTAAACACAGTATTTTATTTTTCTCTTACAAGAAACATAATACACTTAGTCACAGGTACTATCACATTTTTAAGGTCAACATTAAAGAAAAAAAAAAGTAACGTTTGTTTAAAATAGACAGGAAAATACCAGCCTTAATACTTCCCTTTTTATAAATGACTTAAAATAAAATGCTTAAAAGAAAAATACATTTTAAAATTTTTTGTTTTTCAGTGCTATGCTATCACTGTCCCAGTTGGTACATAGTACATTGGCCAAGTGCCTGAGCCTCCAGGTTAAAGTCCATTCAGAAAAGACTTATTGGTAGAGCTTATATATAGATGTATTGTTTGAAAGCTTTTTGAAAGACTTCTTGCTCTGGGCTATACCTCTTGTTTTGTGGTATTTCTGGCTTCCAGTTTTTTAATCAACATTCTTAAAATATAACCTCCTCACTCAGTGCTTTCATTGTATGTAAATGGTGACACAAAAGAACCCCACTCATTTGAGGCATTAGGTAGAAGCTAATTCTCATTAGGATGCACTATTCATCATTGTAGCCCTTTGCTCCTACACGTTCTCTATCTTTCTGGGGTCTGTGACGCATTTGATTTCAGTTTGACCTGCCTCTTTGACATGCTACTCAAAAGTGGAAAGTACATATTAAAAGCCCTTAGGGTATAAGTTCCTACTTAAAGCCCGGTCTCCCAGGGCAAGAACCTGGTTCAGTTACTTCTAATCAGTGTTTATCACTCTGTAGACACTGCAATACTTAACAAGTGTTGCTACAGCACACAAGCTATGACTGCATAGTAAATAGGCCAGATTTGGATGCCAAGTACTACAGCTTCCAGCTTTACATTTCAATTATATTTAAATGAGATTGCCTAATGCAAGTATTTAAACATTCATTAAAATTAACCTTTCGAATCCAGAGGGCACAGTGGGTACTTCTGATAATACCAAAGTTTTAGATTTGGGTTTCTAACCACTTCATAAATGAAAATTTCAGGGGGTCTGAAATTGTCAAAAATGCTTTGAAATAGATACTGAATTGGCTCACAGACTTAAAGTCAGTCACATGGTAAGCATTCTCTTGGTATTTTTGTGATGATAACTAATTGTCTTTGATTCTTTGATACCAATAATGTTCTAGGAGCTAATGAAGTACAGGCACTCATATCACAGAAACTTAATAAGCACTAACCCAAGAATTATGGTAGAAATCGTATTTAGCTTGAGTTACTTAGAATCTACTATATATTTAAGGCCACTAGCATCCTCAGAAAATTCATCATGATTTGTTGTCATATCTCGTAGGTGCCCAAACTACAAGAATCACAGTTACAGGGCATGCCAGAAAGCATGAGAGCATACATTCTAACAATGAACTTGTGTGATCTGGGTGGCATGAAACGGTGTCCTCTCAGGAGGCAATGTGAGTCATTCGAATTTAAAAGCAGAGCTTTAAAGTCCAGATATAAAGACCTTTAGGAAACTAGAGGGGAAAACAGAGCTCCTAGTATGAAACTAAGGTCTTCTGGGTATCCAGCCTCTGTGGGGTCTGGGGATTCAATAAATAAGCCTCACAGAAGGGGCAGATACCCAAAAGTAGATTTAAATATCATCTGAGACATGATATGGCAGAAGTGCGCCTATTGTGCTGGGGAAATACAGAAGACGGGCAGTTATCACAATCTGGGGATTCATGGAAGACTTCTGATTGAGTGATCAGACAGTGCTTGGAATGCCCCAAACATTTTACAAACTATACTGATTTTTAATTAAATTTCAGTCAACTAAACCAAGATTCCTTAAGTTTCTTTGATCCATATGGTTTTACTTTAAAGCCAGTAAGAAACAAACAGGGGAAAAAAAAAAAAGAGAGAGAGAGAAACAGAGATTGTGGCTCCCTATAAGGCTTTTATTATTTCTTTTGCATCTGCTCCCCTCTTAAAATCTCTTAAACCCTGAGAATGGCACACAGGGGTGGGAGCGTGAGGGGTGGGAGTGTGAGAAGTGGGAGTATGAGGGGTGGTGCATAGACAAATATGGAACTGCTTGGCCTGAGGGGCCCAGGTAGAGACAGACGCTTTGCATCTGTAGTGAAGACTCTGCACTAGATGGGGCCACTTCTGCCTTTTCCCTGCTCTAGAGGTCTCCTGCTTTGACTCTTTTTTAGATCACATTCTATTAATATCTTAAGTAATGCAAAGTTAAGTCTTGCTTTATATATCAACACACATCTTTGCATAAGTCAACAGTTTTTACCTTATTATTACAAACAATAATTGATATTCAATAACAATATTTCTTATACATTTTGAAACAGAAGTGAAGTCATAACTAAGGAAGGCCCACAGGAAGTACATCTTTACTTGAAACAGTTTCCTACCAGAAGAATTGTTTCTTTAGTCTTTATGATAATTCTGTTAGGTAGGTATCGTTGCTCTCTTTTCATAGATGGAAACTGGAATTTGGAGTCAGATATTATTCATTCATTCATTCACTGAACAAATAAAGAGCTTCTATTTGCCAAGCAATGTGGGACTAGAGACACATCTTTCCATCAAAGACTTCACTGCCTCAGTATAAAGAAAGCTATGTATTCACCACACCATTTTTTTGTCCTGGACACATGGGAAGACTGGATTTTTTTGCCCCTCTCTCACTTGCAGCTAGATTGAGGTCATGTGACTGAGTTTGAATCAATGAAAAATGAAAGTAATAGAAGTCATTTCCAGGCCTAGCCCTGGATAAAAGTATCCATGGGATCTTTTGGTTCTCTCTTTCCCTGGTAAGCTGTGCCGACCCAGATGACATATCTACAATGGAGGAGGGCTTTCCAACCTGCATTGAACTGCAACATGAAGGAGAAATAAACTTTTATTGTGTTAAGTGGCTGAGATTTTTGGTTTAATTTGTTACCACCAAATAGTCTATTCTTCCTTATCTGATATAAAGTTTAACGGGGGGGAGGGACAGAAGTCAAACAACATGGTAAAAAAAATTGCTTTGGAGGGAACAAACTTGGGTGCTCTGATTGGAAATAACAGGGCATACCTATCGTAGTAAATCATTGTTCAGAAATATTCACTCTCTTCCCTCCACTTCCATGGGAAGAATATATGTCATTGCTCCATTGATGTTGTGTTTGGCTGTGTGATTTGCTTTGGGCAAAAGAACAGGTGAAAGTAATGGTGGGTCAGTTGCGCCTAGGCCTTAAAAAGCAGCCTAGATTAGCTAACTTCCAGACACGAACAATCGCAATTGAGATTAATAGAGCCACTGAGCCAACCTCAACCTGGATCAGTATACCCCAGCCATTCCCTAGATTTGGGCTAAATAAATGTTTATTGTTGTGTGCCATTCAGGTTTTGTGATTGTTTTTTATGCAGCATTATTGTAGCAATAGCTAACTGATACATCTTCTCAGATGAAGTGATCAGGGAAGACCTCACTGAGAAGGTAACATTTAAGTGGACATCTGAAGAATGAGAGGGAGCTAGCCATGTGAGCAGCTGATAAGCAAATTCCAGAGAGAAGAGCAACACTCAAAAATGGTAAATACAATTGGATGAATGACCTGTTGCTTAAAACCATACGTGAAAATGACTTTCATGTTGCTTATTGTCAACAATGAGTTCAATATGAAAAAACAGTGTCATCTGGCCTTTAAAAAGTCCTATCTAAAAAGGCTGCATGAATGTAAATATAAATTCTAGAGCAGTCAGAGGAGTGGGTGTAGGCAATGGTGAATGCTAGACCCTGTTTCTGAGGCCGAGATGACTAGAAAGTTCAGAGTAATTGGTACTAGGGTAAAATTCCTTTCATCCATGCCTACATGAGGAATTTGTTTCAGATGATTGAGTCCACACAAAAACCACACAACTACACAAGCAAAACAGAATCAGTAAAGAAGCCAGAAACAAGAGAAAAAGAAAATTTATTCCTACCTATATTTGCTAAGGATGTGTACATGCTTTCATTCGCACTATCTCATTTAAGCCTCACAACAAGGTGATTAGCATGACTGGGGAGCCTGACAAAAGCATGAAAAGAATTTAGCATTCAGTCATGCAGTGAAGAAATTATTGAAAGAAGAGAGCTGCAGCTAATTCATTTAAGAAATAACTAGGTATGGATATGAACACATTTCTCGGGGGAGAAAGTGGTAGAATGTATTGATTGATCAAAAATGCTTGCAGCATTTGCCGGTATCTTTCCCTATCAGGCTCCTCCAATGGAAGGATTATACTTTCTGCCCTAATGATGTCAACCTTGGCCATGTGACTCACTTTGGTCAATGGAATATGAGCCAAGGAGAAGTTTTAAGAACTAAGCCTATGGTTCTACTGGCACTCTTTTCCCTCTGCCCTGAGACTGACAAATCACAACCTGGGACTCCTAAGAGAAGATGGAACAGAGCCCTAGCCAATATACAGCCAATATGTAATGGCAGTGAAAAATAAACCTTTGTTATAAATGCTGAGGTTTATGGGTTGTTTATTACTGCAGTAGTAAAGGCCATTTGAAGTCTCTGAGTCATTCAAATGTTAACACACTCGGCTGCTAACTGAAAGGTTGGAGGTTTGAGTCCACTCAGAGGCACCTCAAAAGAAAGGCCTGTGATCTACGTCGCAAAAATTAGCCAAACTCACTATGAGTCAGAACTGGTTTTTAAAATGGCAACTGGTTTTTAAAGGTTGTGTAAAAAGAAGTGGGTAGAAATGTCTTTCTAATTCTGGGAAAGTTTACAGATTAAAAATTGAGATCATGAAGAAAACCAAACACATACCACTCATAATTTATTTTTAATGTAGGAAAAATCTAAAATGGTTTTTAAAATGCTTACAACATTCAAAACAATTTGGCATCTTAGGGATTCTCATAGACTAGTCTTATGATTCCAAAGGAAATTTTGTAGTTGAGAAATTAAGTATTGAGTTATTTTTCATTAAAATATGTAAGATAATTTTATTTAGTTGGTTAACAACAGTATTGTAATGTTTAAGAGAACATAAAATTTACTACATTTATACATTTAATTAATTACGTTTACAAGAGTGGTTTAAATCTTTGGAAGGTTTTGCTTGATACATCAGTGCTTTCAGGTTTTAATTAAGAAAATCAAATGTATTTAAAAAAGTTAACAAAGTTTGCAAATACAGTTTTAAAATAGGTGTTAAATCTTACCAGATTTATAAATAGAATAATTACCTTTTAAAAAATGGAAGAACTAGGTTTATTAAAGTTAATAATTTTAACTTTATAAGATATAAATTATTTTAAAATTGCAAATAGCCATAAATAATGTTTACTATATACAAAATCCATCCTAGAATATCAAAAATTCACAATGGCAAAAGCCTATGAAGCAGTAACATATTTCCTATTGTATAGATGAAGGCTATAAATGGAGGCTCAGAGAAATTAAAAAAGTTGCCCAAAGCCAAAATTCTGATGATTTACTCAATTTAATGATGCTACAATTTGCAAAATAGCTTTCAAATGCGTCCCAAAAGGTACTTTATTCTCTTTTTTTTTGTTGCTACTATTTGGCATGCTTATTTATAAATGTTTTCTAAATAAGCAAGTATAAATAAAATCTCAGCTATTATAGATGTTTGCATACTAGAAGAAAATTACTCATTGGTTGAATTCTTTTGAAAAGTTTTTCTTCTCCAACTGGATAGATTATTCCCAAAGATGAGAAGAGGTTTATTCAGATTATTCCCAAAGATGAGAAGAGGTTTATTCTATATAAAGTGCCTACTAAAAAACTGTACACATAGCAAGTGCTCAGTTAAATTCTCACTGAACTAATTAATAAAGTATACAAAAATAGGCATTTTATTTTATTATTATTTTATTTCTCATTCTCTATCTCCTAAAAAGAACTTTGGGCTTATAATAAAAGATAATCATAAACTAATTTTACATTAAAAATATTTAGGGCCAAGGAAAAGAAAGAAAAGACCTTAATCGTAAGATTTATATGTTTACTGTGACTTAGCATTCAATGTATCTCTTTGGTTCCTGGAAGCAAGGCAACAAAGAAAAGCGATAGATTACAAATTTTCTTTATCTATTACAAGGAAGCACACCAATTCTGGAACAAAATTCATAAAGATATTTAACTTGTTGATTTATGTGTTTTGTAATCTAGATCACACACAAAGAAGAGTACTGGCCAAATTGGTTACTTGTTCATACTTAGGAAATAACATAGATTATATATGATATACAAAAATATAAAGTATATATATGTAAAATATATATGCCCATAGTCTTACACTGTGAAGTATTTTTGTTAGTTAAGATATTTCAAAATTAACTTAATATATATTAGTAAATGTTATATATACGCACATACACAAACATATATTCACAAAATTTTTGTATCTGAAGCAACACTTAAGCAATCTGTTAAAGCATTCCTAAAGGTTAGAGATTTTAATTTGTTTTTAAAATAGAACAGATAGTTTGACATGTAATTTGTGAGAAATCATAAGGTGCTCCAAAATTATGCCATTCTTGGATAAATTAGCTAATCAATACAGTTTACGACTTAAAAAAAAAAACAAAAAACAAAAAAAAAACTCCTTCAATTCTCATAGTCCCATCACCCTGAATAAAAATATCACAGAAAAGAAAATTTTGCTAAGTTTTAGATTAAATGAGTTCTAGGAAATCTAAAAAATGTATCTAAAATGCTTAGATTTGAAATTGAAATACAGCAGCAATTTTATGGAACAGAATAAAGCAAGATTTATTTACCTTGTCTTGAAGCATTAAATGATTAGAGAAAATAAGAAATCTGTTTATTGTATAACCCTTATGCTGTAAAAAATGACACCTGGGGAGACTCATTCCTGTGAGATTTTTGAAGATAAAATAAAACGAACTAGGACAAGGTAAAAGTGAAATGTGTTTTATGAATCTAAGGTAAAAGCCATTTAAAATTTTTACTTTTTTCCCTTCAAACTGTTCCAGGGTCTCACAAGAACTAAAAAGCACTAAGTAATTAAACACTGGAGTCTATGCAGAGAGATCAGTGAGCCAGGGAACAGGCCACCTAGTGAACTTTGCTTAATGATGGTGTAGATAATACATAACACGAGAAATATAAATTATGTCTTTGTAATAAACATTGCAATTGATCTGAGGAGGAGAAAACACATCTAGATAATGGCTAGTCATAAAACTGCTCACTCCTTCCTGCCTGTCACCGATTTATTTTCAAAACACAAAAAGTCATTATTGCTATTAAGTACACATTATACCATGTCTTGAATAATGTCATATTTCACCTCATCAGAAATATTCATGTCAATAATAAGTTTCCCAAGTGTTGTAATTGTATATTCGATTAAAGATAATTTTTGCATCCTTCAGATTGTTTAAGTTTACCTCCCTATCACATTCATTCTTGACTGTATCCTTCACTACACATTATGATTCTTAAAAGTTGCTAACAGCCTGTGAGTCAAGAATTAAAGGGTTAGTCTTTAACAGTCTCTTTTCCCTTTTTTCCTCTTCCCAGTTAATTTTATAACAAGTTTAGTTAAAAGTTTGGCAAAGGGAAAAAAAATCCTGACAAACAAAAAGCCTCAGAAAAAGCTTAAAAATCATTTTGTGGCCAATGATGCAAGAAAGATTGTTCTGCCATGGATTATCCCTGATAATACTGTCTAGCCAAAGTATTATTAATAACAGGATGGCAGCAAAAATGTTGCTGATCACAAAAAGCTGTCGTGTTTACTGTCATCTCCAGCGCTTAGCTCCAAAAGAGAGCAATAAGAACCGATGCACTTTATGATGTGTTCTATCTTGCTTGACAGTAAACTGATATGCATGTGACATACTGTAGGTGAAAATATGTTCTTGATAAAACATGGCGTGTGATGACCTGTGAACAGATAGGTAACATTATTCACTCTTGGGGCATTCAGCCAAATGGCACAAAGAGTCACATACATTTTCACTTTTCAAATTAAAAAGTCGGTATTTGGCTTTGTTTTTGACTACAGGAATCTTTAAATTTTACACAAAGTATAACACAGTAATGCCTGGGTTGGTGACATCTGTTATAAATAATGTTACAAATGAACTTACAAACAGAATGTAGATACACTGACTTTTTGAACTTTATACTGTGCAGACCCACCATCAATTAAAATATGTAAAATGTAATCTTTCCTTTAGCCTATACCATACTGATGGTAAAGGAGAGAGTAAGCGAACATGAGGGAAACCCTCAGTGAAATGGATTGACACAACAGCTGCACAACAATGGGCTCAAACATACCAACGATTGTTAGGATGGCGCAGGACTGGGCAATGTTCATTCTGTTGTACATAAGGTCAGCATGACTGGGAGCCAACTTGACAGCAACTAACAACATACAGCACTAGAGATACCATTTTATAATCTTTGAGTACATATATCATCTGTATACTAATTTAAAAATAAATTGACAACTGTTTTAAAATCGCATGTTCTGATTGGACAGTTAAGTTTTCTTTGCCATCATAAAACCAAAGAATCTTCCAAAAGGGTAAGAATGTACCACATGTTATCTGGACTTTTATTATAACACACATTCTACATATAAAAACAGCTTCATGTGCATCAAAATTTTAGTTATTAATGTGTCTGTCAGTAAACTCCAAGGAACATGAATTCATAAATATGCCATAGACTTTAAAATGCTATCAACTTCATGACTTTTCCTTTTCATTTAATATGGAAGATAAAAGAACAAAAATAGAAGTGTATGCATTTTTTTAAGAAGTCTTTTTCTATTCATTAATTAATTTATTCATTCAAGGAATAAGTGTTTACCAAACATCTCCATGTAGGCACTGGACTCAGCATTGGTGATACAGATGTGAGCAACACAGGCAGAGTCCCTGTCTCCCTGGAGCTAAGAGTCTAAAAAACCAAACCCGTTGCTGTCAAGTCGATTCTGACTCATAGCGACCCTATAGGACAGAGTAGAACTGCCCCATAGAGTTTCCAAGGAGCAGCTGGTGGATTCGAACTGCTAATCTTTTGGTTAGCAGATGTAGCTCTTAACCACTACACCACCAAGGTTTCCACTCACAGTGTCACTAAGAGTCTAGCACAGCAAAGTTAACAACACAACATTCTCGTAGTAGTATTTCTTCTCTTTTAGAGACTTTTTGTACTAACTTTATTTCAACGATCTTGAAACATTTGAAATGTGCTGGTGTTCTAAGTGATATATTCTTCTTTTAATACACTTCCTTAGTTCCTTTATATGGGACATTTGATTTGGCAGTTTTGAGAGGAAGCTTCTTGATGTTTGGTCCATGTCTTTTAGTCAACATTTTGAAGCCACAGTATAGTTTTATCTAGTACAATAAAAAAATAATAATAATAACTTGGACCTAATGCAAATCACTTGTGGTTTTGCATCCAGGACTGTAGCAGGTCAAAAATCAAGGGTACCATAGATTAGAGCCAAAGAGGAAGCCACAAGGGGGTGCAGGAGGGTCTTGAGCTCCAAGCTGCAGTGGACATGTCCTGGGGGTTTGTCTGGGGCACAAGGACTCCTTCTTTCTAAGAATGACCTTGATATATAAAACACCATGACCCTAGTCTTCAGATGACTGACCAGAACTAGACTGGTCAAGTCCACTCTTTGCTGAGAAATGAAACTGGAAATGGAGAGAGAATCTTTGGAGCTGAGTCACATTAATGGTGGCACTTAAGAGAGAATAACCATGAACTTCTATGGTGCAGTTTCCTAGAATATTCTAGGCATCTTCCTCTTCCCCCACTTGGCTTGAAGGAGGTAGTAAGAGGTATTGCTAAGCTCAAAGATCAGTTTTTTCAGGGATCAGCCAGTATTGCTATTCTACCAAGTAGTGACGCCAACCTTAATATAGGTGGAAATTTCTCATGGCCTCAATGGTTTACTCTGGTTTCCCATACAATGCTGTAGGGGCAGAACATGAAAGGGTCAGGTTAAAGTGGGTTTCTGTTAAGCCAGCAGAAGAACTGGACGTATTCACAAGTATAGCAGACGCTTATATAGAGAGATTTCAGTGGAGGTATATGGAGATTTCAATGGAGGCAGCAAGATACGATAGGTGTGATATTCCAATGCCAGATCATGGATGCAGAATTTACAAAGAAAAATAATAGCAACTGATTGTATAATATTTACTCTGTGCTAGGCATTGTTCCAAGTGCTTTACATATACTAACTCATTTAATCCTCATCATTGTCTCTGATGAGGAAACTGAGGCACAAAGAGACTAAGTAATTTGCCTGAGTCACAGCTAGTAAGTAGTAAAGCTGTCATCCAAACACAGGCAGCTTGGCTCCAGGATCTGTGTTCTAAACTGCTCATGACTCTACTATACTAGCTAAATACTGATTCTGCAATTTTTGGATTCCTTAGATGGATCAATGATTTAAAAGGTATCAGAGTGTTGAAAGAGAAGGAGAGTTTGTGAACAGATTTCTTTGGAATAGCTGTTGCCATGTTGTAAGTACCCATATTGTGAGTGGATGATGCTAGTCTCATGAGGAAGGCTTCCATGGAAACCCTCAGAAAGCTTGAAATATATTCCCTGCAGCTGAAAACACAGAAGACTGGTGCATGACTCATGCCTAGAGAGTCAATACAGCATGTGCAGCAGGTTATGGGTGGCTATGTGGCTCCATTGGGATCTGCCTGCATGCTTAGAGTTTGTCTGAGCAACAGATGTGTGAGTGCACCGGTGTGGTGTCATCTTTGGTCCTATCCAATATAGCTTCCTGAAGGAAAAGATGAACCCCACAGGCAAGAATCTGGTGGTAAATGCTGGATTCCTAGGATTGGCAGAAGGAGTTGCATGGACACTTAAAAAAGAGATATATCTGCTAAAGTCAAAGGAGGTTCTGCCAGTCAAGGAATTCTTCAAAGAAAAACCACTCTTAAGAGAGAGTCAAGTCGTCTAGCCAAATAAGAGTTTCCCCGTCTCCTTATAGCTTCCGCAGCTCCTTCTTCAATTTTGAGGGGCTCTGAAAGAGTAGCTAGGAAGTCAGAGAGAAGGTGAAGGAGGTGGGGGTGAGAAAACCTCACCACATCTTCTTACCTAAAGTCAGACAAACAGATAACTACAGATGGAGTGGAGGTGGAAGATGAAAAGTCTTAAGTTTGAATGACGATTAAAGCATTGATCAATATTTTGGACTGAGATAGTCTCATTACCAAATTGAGGCTGAGTTTTGTGACTTAAAGCAATCATAGAATTGTTTATTACCTCAGGGTGGGCCAATAGTATCATAGGTGGAGAAGATTATGGACAGAGGAAGCTGAAAATACAGTTGCATTTTGATTATGCTATATAATATAGTTGTTTAACATCTCAATTATACACAAATGTCTAGAATAGAAGTATAATTCAATGACTTGGTTGTAGGGATAAAAAAAAGATGAGAAATTTTTTTCAGATTTGTGGATATTCTTGGGGACCAGAAATAATAAAAGAGAGCCCAATGGAGTTCTTCAATTATGGGAGGCTTTTTCTTCATTAGTTAATAGCAGCTTTGGATGGAGCCTTTACTTGGTGGGCATGGTTTGGAAGTTATTCTGGATCATATGTTTTGACAGCAGTCATTTTGGCCAGACACCAGAAAGGTGGGTCTCAGTATAAGAAAATATTGGGGGTTGAAAACTAAACTAAGTTAAAATAGGACAATCCTCATGAACTTATGGTACCTCATGGATATGTGAGTCTTATCAGGAGAAGTTCTCTGCGTTGGCCTTTCAATGCTGAAAGAGACATTGTAGGTATTGATGTGCAGTCTCACCATGACATCATAGGCGCATATGGATTTCTGTCGCAGCTGGTGGATGGTTTTAAGTACCATTAAAGTAGGGTTGAAGGGGGCACACTTGTTCCTCATTTCTCATGTTTCTGTGAGGAGAAATTTCTCCTAAACTTCCTGCTCTGTGGTCCCTTTTTCTCTTCTCCATGAACGTAGAAATAGTTATCTGATTGGTCAGTTCTGAAGAAGACCTGAACGTAGATGCAAAGCTCAGCCCCTTCTCCTCTTCCTCCAAAAGCCTACCTGGGGACATTTTGTTCTGCCCTTGAATGCCTCAGTTTTATAACAGTAGGCCCCATGATATGAGGCTAGGTGGGCTGAGTCTTAGGAAGATCATTCTAGCCACACACTTAAGCCACATCCTCCAACGTCAGATTTATCAGTTACAAACATAAATAGACAAAAAGTGGACTTTGGTAACTCAAATAGCACCTGGAGAAGTTTTTGTTGGGAACAGTGGCTATAGGCTTTCAGCTTCAACAAGTGGGCCAGGCAGGATTTTGACTTTTGGGTTTGTTGTAGTTCTCAGCAGTTTTATTCTTCAGCAAGTGGTTGTTTTGCACAGGCAGGGATGTATTATCAGGGAGGTACTGTCTCTTCCAGCCTGAAGATGCTAGTCACAGTGTTTGAATTACTGTAATTGGACCTTGACCTTTGAATTGGATAATTACACAAGCACTGTCCATGGCTTTATAATTCAGAGACCCTTCCTTCAGGATTCACCCACTGAAGAGTGGTGCATTGATTAATAAACAAACGAAAAACAACGAGGAGCCTTAATATGAAGAGAATTTGTTGTCTTCTGGGTGGAATTGAAAAAGATAACAAACAAGTTGTTGCAATTATTGCATACCCAAAGGCTAAGAAAAGAAATAAAGCCTTTGTCTGGAGCACTTGGCCTTTAAGAATTGAGTTTCCGTAGAGTATCCAGGAGTAATTAAATTGGTGTGAAAAGACGTATGCTTCAGTTTTATTATCAGAACAGAAGCAGTGGAAAAATAAAAACAAATAAAGGAAAGCCGGTTGGGTATTTTGGAGAAAAAAGAGAGATTTCCTTAGGAGAAACACTGAGATTTTATGGACAGAATAGACAGATATGAAAAGGAAAATGGGATCTCAGAGGTCGGGAGAAACAGGTATTAAAAGGAAATGGATAGACCCAGATCTGACTAATCTTAAAGAGGAAAGCAGAAAAGTGGGAGATGGTTTAGTTGTTACCAGGTCAAACAATTGTGAGAGGAGCCTAAAGAAATTTAACACAAGAGGAGAAACAATTTTGGAGAACATTCTGGAATGAATCCCTTAATGGGGATATGTCAGGGAAACTACCGAGAATATGATCTTTTAAAGCTATATAGAGAGCCCAGGGTGACAGTAATTGGGTAACTACAGATTGAAGACTGGGGACACGATACCAACTGTCCAAAAAATCAGGACAAATTTAAGGGGGAGAAAGCAGAAAACCAACAAAAAATACTCAAAGCATTCTTAGGTGAGTTTCAAGGGATAAAAACCATTATATCTGATGGTACAAGTATTGCTTTGCCCTAAGAAAATCCTCCAGAAATTTATGGAACTAGGGTTTTAAAGGAAGATTGAGCAAAGATGTGGCATATTATAGGAAAGATAGAAAGAACAATAAAGATCAAGTCCAGAGCTTGATGCTAATGTTATGGGAGATTTCCTTCTGGATGGAATTATCTAACCCAGGAAGGTGAAGTTGGATTATGATTTGTTTGAACAGAGGAGGCTTTTGGAAAACTCAGAATTTACTGATTTCTTCTCTCGCATATGGGAGACCTCACGAGACAAAATTTAGATAAATGTTAGGAAAATATATGTTTGTGTTAGAAAACAAGGAAAAAAAACTGAAAAACAAAGTATTAATAAATAGGATTAGCTTTACATTGTTAAAAAAAGATATCAAATAACGGAGCAATTTAAACTCTTGGAAACTCAATTCAGACTCCCTAAAATAGGGTTACCAGATTTAGCAAATAAAAACAAAATATTCCCAGTCAAATTTGAGTTTCAGGCAAGCAATGAAAGTATAAATGCACTCCAAATATTGCATGGGATATACTTATACTAAAAAAAATTATTTGTTACTTATCTGAAAATATAATTTAACTGAATGTCTTGTATTTTATCTAGCAACCCTACCCTAAAAGCAATAGAAGAGAAAAGAGGGAGATGAAGCACATATGCCTATTTCAATTTTGTGAAACAGATGTGGCACAAAGAAATTCTACTCAAGGCCTGCCTGGAACAGTTAAACATTGAGGAAAGAGAATTTCTTGAAAGAGCAGACACTTGTCTTCATTAGGTCCCTAGAGGCTCATATTTCTGAAGTAATAACAGCTGTTTCAGGTCAGGGATATGCTGAGGTTAATTCTCCAGATGAAATGGAGCAGTCATACAGGCCTAAGCAATTCCACAGCAATGTGCGCGGCAACAGCCTCTATGGACCAGGACCAGAGAAGCCTGCTCAACAGACTTTTTAGACATTCTTTCATTAGACAGACTCACATCCAATCCAACCTGGGTGCTCAAAAGGCAAAAATAAAAGTTAAAGGTTTGGAAAAATTACATGGGAAAGAAAGGCATTTCAAACAAGCTCTGATGACTAGGATGTCCACCACTGCAAATTTCTTAACTTTGCAAAAGGGCAAAATTATTTGAACAGCCTCTCTTTGAGAGAAGAGACAGTATATAATAGGTCATGATTCCCCCAGATCTCATAGATTCATTGCACCAAAATTAACCTTTGGATGGGAGAGTTCTCCCAGTGGAGCTTAAATGTACAAGTCACGGATTCTGAACACTTGGTATAGACTGGTATAGCTAATTCCTTCACCTCCTTCAAGTCTTTGATGTGTCATCCTTTGTATGAGGCCTCATTCTATTCTCCCTACTTGAAATTGCCCTCAAATTCTGCTCTGCTCTTCAATCCCTGTAACTTTCTTTTTTCCATCCTTTCAAAGTGGATGTTGTTATTGTTGTTAGCTGATATGGAGTCAGCTACAACAGCTGTTGTGGACTCATAGTAATCCCATGTACAGCCAAATGAAATGCTCCCTGGTTTTGCATCATTCCCATAATCTGTTGCAGATCAGACTGTTATGATCCATAGGGCTTTCACTCACTGATTTTCTGAAGTAGATCGCCAGCCCTTTCTTCCTAGTCAGCCTTAGTCTGGAAGCTCCACTGAAACCTGTTTAACATCATAGAAACAGGCAAGCCCCCACTGACAGATGGTAGTGGCTGCCCTTGAGGTGCATTAGCCTCATGGAAGGATCTCTCACAGGGAAAGCACAAATTCTACCACTGAACCAAGTATGCCCAATTCTGGAGTTCAGTATGAAGAAGCCCATTATTGCCAAACATCTAGGCTAAGTCCTCCAATCTAGTTTTTAAAAGTAATAAAGCTGATGCTTGATCTAACTGCCTGACATTTTGTCAATATCTCAATTGGCTCCAAAATTGTTCTGGAATACGGAAATTATTTATTGGATGCCTTTAAACCCCAACAAGTATCATGGTATAAATCAAGTTGTCTCTTTTACAATTCATTCTTTTTCTTTTTAGCAAACTTTTCTTAGAGTGACGGCTATATATCAAATGTGCTTAAGCTAGTGATACACAGATAAATGTGTCTGCTTGCCCTTAAGCCACTCAGAAGCCACTGGGGAGGAAATTGACATGTAAGCAACAGAATAAAATACAGTGAGATAAGTACAGTATTAACAATTTGTACAAAGTGTTTCAGGAACAGATAAGAGGGGGCTCTGCCTTCTGCCAGGGAGGGGAGGAAGTCAACAGAGAAGCTTACATAAAGGGGCTATGAATTAGCAGAGTAGTTACTTGAAATGAGAGGGAAGGTGTGAAAGGGGCTGAAATTTTCTTTGAAAAAGTTCTTCACCAGATAATACAGCCAATCCTTCCACAAAAACATGTGGCATGTAAAATTTGTTTTTCACACCCGCATGTATATACTGATTTTCTAACTTTTCCCTTCTCTTTTCAGACATCCAAAGATCTCAGGCTGTTGGATTCTTTCCAGTTACTGAGGCAAGTGATCAGAAAACACTTTCATGCTAAAGACTTTTATGACTTGACTGGAGTTACTCCTCAGAAACGTTTGCATTTTAAAAGAGGTCCAGTGGGAGTTCAAGCCCTAACACAAATGAATGATTCGCTAGGCCAGACATGTTAGGAAAATAAGTGCTGCTGGAACTTTTAAAAAATGTAAGCTGTAGAATCTCAGGAGAATTTGGTTGCAAAGATACCTAAGGAAGGAAATTGTATAATCAGCCACAAGATGGCCTAAACCTATGGACCTTCCGTAGAAGAGCTTAAAACATACTTTTGATAAGTTCTTTGCCTGAATTCTTTTACTACTTTAAATAATAAAGTTATCTAAAATATTTTAACTCTGTTCTAAGTTTGCTTTAGTTTGGTTTTAATTTTTCTGATCTTTAGGCTGTGAATCTAATTTAATATCCCAACCAATAAAACCCATTGATGTTGAGTCAATTCTGATCCATAGCAGCCCTATAGGAGAGAGTAGAACTGCCCCATAGGGTTTCAAAGGCTGTAAATCTTTATGGAAGCAGACTGTCACATCTTTCTCCTGAATTTAATGTAATATCCCTTTAATCTTATTTTTTTATGCTAAGATAATTAGTCAATTAAGTATATTAATTTCAGGTGTGTAGAAAAAATTCAACTGAGTACAACTTCAATTTTTAATTAATTGTTATAACCACAAGCTAAGATATTAATAGAAAGCATAACATTTATTAAGATTTTCTAGCTAACTATTAAGGACAGTGAGAAATCACTGACTACTTATTCCCTTGGTTTTGTTGTAGGACTTAAGAAATGGTCACCTTGAAGAAGGACCCAAGCAATGAGGAGTGAGGAAGACAGGTCTCCTGGAACGAATGTACCTACGCAAAGAGATGAAGTCCCTGGGTGGTGCAAATGGTTAATGCGCTCTACTAACCAAAAGGTTGGAGGTTCTAACCCACCCAGAGGTGTCTCAGAAGAAAGGCCTAGCGATCTCTTTCTGAAAAGATCACAGCCTTGAAAACCCTATGGAGTGTAGTCCTACTCTGCAACACATGGGGTCACTATAGGTTGGAATCAACTCAATGGCAACTGGTAGTAGTAGTATTAGTAATAGTAATAAGTAAAGACACGGAATCCCTGGGTAGTGCAAACAGTTAACACACTCAGTTGCTCCCTGAAAGGTTGGAGGCTCAAGTTTACCCAGATGCATCTTAGAAGAAAGATCTGGTGATCTACTTCCAAAAAATCAGCCATTGAAAACCTTATGGAGCGCAATTCTACTCTGACACACTTGGAGTCACCATGAGTCAGAATCTACTCAATGGCAACTGGTTGATTTTTAAGTAAAGAGAGAAGCAAAGTAGTGCAGTTAGTGTGGTGTGGTAGGCACATGAATGTTCACTTATAATTATTTAAGTGGTACATACATGTTATGTGTGCTCCTTTGTGTGATATTTTATGTTAAGAAATTGTTTAAGCGTTAAGCCTAAGGCAAATCCTAGAGAACTAAGATGAGGACACAGCATGGTGTAGGCCAACAGCGATGAATTGCAGGAAAAAGGGAGCTTCTAGAGCCAATATTAGGTTTGTATCTTAGCTTTGGCACTTACTAGCTATTGACATTGCACTGGTTATTTAACCTGTCTGAGCTCTTGTAGCCTCATCTGTAGAATGTGATTAATAATTGTTTAAGGTTGAAAGGAAGAAAGGCTGGGCCTATAATGGAAGGGAAATGCAGGGGAAATAGATCTGTTTCCGAAACAGAAAGAAACTGGATTGTTAAAAAGTTAAAGAAGAAACTGAAGATAATTTCAATACAAACTGTCCACAAACTGCAGGGCTCAGCTAGCAAAAGAGAGCATTGAATGATATATAGGGACAGACTGGAAGTCACCTTAATATCAGTGTCCAGATTCCTGATCTTCCCAGTACCACCTCCTCTGGCCCTTGCTCCCATTCACAACCCTAAAATATTTTGGGATTGCTCTAAAATATGTAGACAAATATATGTAAACAAATGTATAGCACAAGCAATAATATGGCATATAGTGTTAAATAACCTTACTTGCTCTATTAGTTAAACTAAAAAAACAAACAAACAAACAAACAAACCCATTGTATCGAGTCGATTCTGACTCACAGAGACCCTACAAGACAGAGAAGAACTGCCCCATAAGGTTTCCAAGGAGAAGCTGGTGAATTCGAACTACTGACCTTTTGGTTAGCAGCCGTAGCTCTTAACCACTGTACCACCAGTTTTGCTTAGCCAAACGGCAAAAAACAATCTGAGATTAATTTTAACACCTCACTTTCTGTATTATTTAAGGGACACTTAGAAAAGCCTACTGCTTAGGGTGGAGATATCCAATACATAATCCCTGGCATAGCTGACAAGATTCTGATTTGATTGAATAAAAATGTATCTGGGACTTAAATTTCCAGGATAGAAAACCTGACTATCTTCTAGGAAAATTCTATGTCTCAAGCCACTATCTGGTAATATTTCCAGGGGAGAAAGTGGCTGCAGCACTTGGAGGGTTGTAGTGGATGGTTGGGTAGTTGTGACCTCAAGGAGATGGGAATGGGTTAGGTTTAAAGGCCTTGTGGTAAATATCCAGGCCTCAGGATAGGATGCCATTTGATGATACGTAGAGAACTAGAGGGACTCAGAGGAGGTTACCGACCAACATCATAGATTGTCACTTACCTGTCAGTTCTGGTATACTCTGTAGCAATTGGGGAAAATTAAAGGGGGAGGAACTAATGCTCTTATAAAAGTGAATTCAGGCTTGGGCAACAAGTTTGAGACAAGAAGGCTAGAAAGATCAAGGGAAATGAAGGCCATATTATGCTTAAATTTTTAAAGAGACCCTTGTATTCCTCTCCTCTCCTTGACCCTATGGAGGCCAAGACTTCCTGGAAAAGAAGTAGTCCCAATACTTACTTTTCTAGGTTGTTTTGAAGATGAATGAAAACAATGAATTGGAAGTACAGCATGCAGGAAGGGTACTGAATACTGTGGCAGACTCCCTGGCAACCATTCCATTTCAGTTTTTTGGTGTCCTTGATTATCCTAAACCAGCTCTTGAAAATTACTGGTTTAGTGTAACAATGTTAAGCCAATGAGTGCACAGCATTTCCCTGGTGTAGAGAAATAGTACAGGATTGAGACTCTAATCCAGTTCAGGTAAATGAAATGATGGGAAAATTTTTCTAGTGGCTTCTGGGATGCTTTCTAGCTTAAAAAGAAGTCTAGGAAGAGATAGTGTCATTTCCTCTACACATCATCATACACATTAGTGGGGTCTATAACTGTAGGAGCAGCTTCACACTAGCCTGAGGATAAAGCTGACACACAGAGAACAGCAGAGCCCTGAAGCCTGCCTTATGCCAGATCTTCTAGTTATGCAATCAATTTTCCTCAGAAGATATGAGATGTCTCCTTTCCCATCACTGCCTAAGCTCCTAGCCACGTGAGTGAGATGACAGTAACACCAAGTCATCATCATAGTTATTATAGTCATTGGATATGGTTTAGAGATTGAGACCTGATGAAGAACACAAGTATCTGGAGACCTAGCAGAGACCTGAGATGAAGTCACCTGGAAGATAGAGAGATATCTCCAGAATCTTTTAACCTAATGCACCCCACTTCTTCTATTGACTAGTGTTCTCTACTTCTTTTATGGTATTTATCATAAAGTGCCTGAGGTTTTGATTGGTTTTCAATCCTTGATTCACTGACTCATATTTAACATACAATTCTTAACCAGATGGTTTAGCACTTTCCTCCGTTCTCTGCAGAGAACTAAAATGGGAAACACAATGTCAAAAGAATGGGTAGTTAAAAAGCAAGAGCAATCACAGCAGAAGTGACAGCTGACAACTTGACAGGGAGGGAAGCACGCAGACAGAATTTTATTACCATATTTTACAGTAATGGGTGTTTATAAAGCTATCCTTGAATCATCAGGAAAAGGTTAAATTATGTTCAATAACTTCTAAGATGAAGGTAGGAACATGATAAATCATAATGATTTTTACTAAACTGGTTAATATTAGAACACTCTAACATTTGAAAGGGTAACAACCAGCTATCTGAAAACAAAATAATTTTTTAAATGTTATCTCTTGATAATGTTATAGTGTTTATATTAAGGTAGAATATAATATTACTGCCAAAAGGAATAATTATGGTACTAGGAATTAAAATTTTATTAGAAGATAAAGCTTAAAAAAAACTCTTCCATGTATTTGTGTTATTATTCAAAAACTCAAAAGACAGAGTTTATGCCATTTTATGGACTCAGGTTAATTGTCTGTATGAAAACAGTATTTTATTGTTTTAATATCAGGCCACAACTACTATGCTACCAAGAATTTCTTAGCTATTGAAAACTAAATAAGGCTGAGTAAAAAATAATAGTAACAAGACAAAGAGACACAAAAGCAAAGATAATGAAACAAAGTAAGAAAACACAAATTATAAAAATTTGTAAAAATAAATTTTGTTTTTCTTTCACTGTAAGAGTAATTAATATTAAGTGTAGAAAATATAAAAATGCTTGAAAGTAGAAGGATAAAAATATTGCTAGTGTTACTACTTTAATAAAACCACTGGAAACATTTTGAGCTATTTTTATGGAGACGTTTGCTACCCATGCTTTTTTATGTAGTTGAGTAAATAAAGCATACTCACACATACGCAAATATACACAAACACACACAGAATGTAATGATTTTTAAAAAGTAATATATATTTTTCTTAAATATTTAAGTAGTACATGTTTCTCGAAGAAAGACTGGGACTTACAGAGAATATGAAACAGAAAATAAAAAAAATCTCGAGTCATGATTTTACTGTGAGATAACCATTTTCCAATGAGGCTAATTTAATATAAAGATTAAGTAAATTGCCCAAGGTCACATGGCCAGTCAGGAGCAGGGCAGAGATTTGAACCTAGGTCTGACTTCAAATATTGGACCCATGGCCCTTTCACCTCACTATCTCTTTTTTCTTTTTTTTTTT
>NW_004443939.1:16897970-16927135 GCF_000243295.1 Trichechus manatus latirostris | reverse complement strand
CACAACATATCAACCCTCTAACTTCTCAACCTCTTTTCACCTCACTATCTCTTGATTGAGAATCCTCTAACACTGAGTTTTCATAATTCTAAGAGGTTCCATTTTTGCTGTAGTCTGTATGTGTTACAGATTCCTTTACAATACAACTTTAATTCTTCCTATATATTAATCTCTTGGTGAGTACAAGTAAATTTAATTAAAAAATTAACAGCTTTTGTGAGGTATACTGACACTATAAACCGCACATACTTAAAGTGTACGATTTGACGTTTTGACATATATATACATGAATCCACCCCGAGAAAAAGGCTTTGGAAGAAAGGCCTAGTGATCTGCTTCGGAAAAGTCACAACCATTGAAAACCCTATGGAGCACAGTTCTACTCTGACACACATGGTGTCGTCATGAGTTGGAATTGACTCTAAGGCAACTGGTTATACATCTATGAAACCATCATCATGATCAAGATAGTGAACATATCCATCATCCCCCAAAGTTTCTTCATTACCTTGTATAATCCACCCATCTTACCCCTCCTCATCACCTCCCACTTCCCCAGGTAAACTCTGCTGTGATTTTTGTCATTATAGGTTAGTTTGCATTTTCAAGTGTTTTAAATAAATGGAATTATATTGTATGTACTCTTTTCGATCTACCCTTTTTTCACTAAGCATAATTATTTTGAGATTCATCCACATTGTTTAATTTATCCACAGTTCATTCTTTTTTATTGCTGGACAGAATTCCATTGTATAGATATAACACAATTTGTTTACTCATTCACATGATGAATGTTTGGATTGTTTCCAGTTTTTGGCTATTACAAATGAAACTGCTATGAATATTCATGTACAGATTTTTGTGTAGACACATGCTTTAAGTTCTTGTGGGTAAATATCCAGAAGTGGAATGGCTGGATCTTATGATAAGTATATGCTTAACTTACTAAGAAACTGTTAAACTGTTTTCAAAGTGGCTGTAACATCTTACATTCCCATGAGCAGTCTATGAGAGTACCAGTCAATCCATACCTTGCCAACACTTGTTATGCTCAATATTTTTTTAATTTTAGCCTTTTTTAATTAGAATGTAGTGGTATTACAATGTAGTTTTAATTTTCATTTCCCTAATAACTAATCATGTTTAGTATCTTTTGTGTACTTATTTGCCATTCATATATATTCTTTGGTGAAGTGTCTGTTCAAATCTTTGGCCCATGTTTTATTGGGTTGTTTTCTTACTACTGAGTTTTGGAGTTCTTTGTACATTCAGTCATAAGTCCTTTATCAGATTACATGCTTTGAAAACATTTTCTCCCAGTATATGACTTGTCTTTTCATTCTTTAACAGTGTCTTTTGAAGAGTAGAAATTTTAAATTGAACAATTTATTCATTTATTCTTGCATGGATTGTGATTTTGATATCATATATAAGAAATCTTTGCCTAACCAGCATAACAAAAACACTAAGTATTTTCCAAGAAGTTTTATAGTTTAGGTTTTGCATTTAAGTACCTTGTGGGGATATGTGCCATTAAAATATGGATGTATAAAGGCCTCTATGCTGCACAACATGTTGAGACTTGTCCCCAACATGTTGAGACTTATCACGACTTATTTTTCCAAACCTGTTACTGATTGGCTTGTTTACCTGAATTCCTCCTCCCTTGCCCGAAACTTATTGTTATTCACCCAAAGCCCATTGTTCTGTTATTTGCTTCACTGTTTGCTGTATTGACTATAAAATAAACTCCTGGGACTGAAGCCGAGCTTCGACTCCTCAGAGTGACCCTCCTGGCCCCACTTCTCTGTAAGAGTTGTGGCATTGGTTATTGTCTCCACCGCCCCGACAACCGTCGCTGCTGTGACGGTTCCTGGTGCATTCTTAGCTAAAATTTGTATGTGATGTAATGTATGGATTGAAGTTCATTTTCTTTTTTTTGCATACGGATATCCAATTATTCCAGAACCATTGATTGAAAAGCCTCTCAATTCTCCACTGAATTGCCTTTACACCATTGTCAAAAGTCAGCTGTTCATGTATGTGTGGGTCTATTCATGGACTCTATTGATATAATTATATATATTTACACTATACCATATTTTCTTCATTATTGTAGTTTTTAATGTCTTGAAATCAACCAGTGTTAACCCTAAGTTTGTACTTTTTTTTAAATTTTTTTTTGCTATTATATGTTCTTTGCATTTCCACAGACGTTTTAGGTTTATCTGGTCAATACCTACATACACACACACAAAAAAAGTCTACTGCAATTTCGATTGGAATTGTGTTAAATCTGAAGTCATTTTTGGAAGAACTTACATTTTAATGAATCTTCTGCCCTATGAACAATGTATATCATTTGTTTATTTGTAATTTCTCCCAACAATATTTTGTAGTTTTTACTGTACAGATCTTTCACATCTTTTGTCACATTTATCCTTAAGCATTTCTTAGTATTTAAAAAATTTTACTTCCAACTATTGATTGCAAGTACATATAAAAATGATTTATTTTGTATTGATCTTGTATTCTGTGACCTTGCTAATGTCACTTATTAATTTTAGTAGCTTTTTTGTAGATTTCAGCAGACTGTCACCACAGAAGATAACATCATCTGCAAATAAATGGTTTTACTTCTTTTTCAAACTGGTTGCCTTTTCTATTTTCCTTGCCTAATTGCAAAGGCTGGAATTCCCAAAACTACACTGAATATAAGTGATAAAGCAGACAGCCTTGTGTTGGTATTGACTTTAGAGAAAAAACATTCTTTCTTTCAACATTAAATATAATGTCAGCTGTAAATTTTTAATAAACACTTGTTGCCATGAGGTCAATTCCAAATAATGGTGACACCACGTGTGTCAAGTTAACTCAGCTGCTAATAGAACAGTTGGAGGTATGAGTTCAACTAGAGGTGCCTGGAAAGAAAGGCCTGGCAGTATACTATCACAAAATCAGCCATTGAAAACTCTATAGAGCACAGTTCTTATCTAACACACATGGTGTAGCTATGAGTTGGAATTGACTCCACAGCAACTAGTTAGATTTTTTATAGTTGCTCCATATCAGGTTGAGGAAGTTTGATTCTATTACCAGTTTGCTGAATGTTTTTTATCAGGAACGGATGTTAGTTCCTCAAAAAGTTAAACACAGAATTACCAGTGACCAGCAATTCGCCTCTCAGGTATATTTCCAAATGACTTGAAAGCAGGGACTCAAGCATCAATGAGTCATTATTCTCAAGAGCCAAAAGGTGGAAACAACATATGTCCATCAATAGAGGAATGGATAAACAAAATGTGGCACATATATACAACGGGCTATTATTCAGGCATAAAGAAAAATGAAGTTCTGATACATGCTATGTCATGAATAAACCTTGAAAACATTATGCTGAGTGAAATACATCAGATACAAAGGGACAAATATTGTATGACCCCACATGAAATATCTAGAATAGACAAATGCATAGAGATCAATGTTTATTAGTGATTACCAGGGATTGGTGAGGAGGATGGAGAGTTCTTGTTTAAGGGGCACTGAGTTTCTGTTTGAAGTGACACATAACTTTTTGGAGTGATGAATAACCATTTGGGGTGATGAATAGTACTAATTATGTGTATGTGTATTTATTCCTGAAATGTTTGAATTCATTATGAAGGCATTTGGGCCTAAAATTTTCTTGTGGGAAGGTTTTTAACTACCAAATCAATTTCTTTGTTAGGTATAGAGATATTCAGGTTATCTATTTGTTCTTGAGTAAGCTTTGGTAGTTTGTGTCTTTCAAGGAATTTGTCCATTTCATCTAAGATTTTTAACATAATAGAGTTGTTAGTTGTTGTTGTTATTAGTTGCTGTTGAGTCAATTCCAATTCATGGCAACACTATGAGTGCAGAGTAGAACTGCTCTATAGGGTTTTCAAGGCTGTGACCTCTTAGAAACAGATTGCCAGGCCTGTCTTTCGAGACACCTTTAGGTGGGTTTGAACCACCAACCTTTTGGTTAGTAGTCCAGTGCTTAATCATTTGTGCCATCCAGAAACTCTTGCAGTTGTTAGTAATAGTCACCTATTATGCTTTTTTAATTTTAATATGTAGTAATGTTACTTTTTATTTTCTGATGTTAATTTTTGTCTTTTTTTTCCTAATTTATCTGGCTATAGGTTTATCAATTTTTTTGATCTTATCAAAGCACTAGCATTTGGTTTCATAGACTTTATCTATTGCTTTTCCTTTTTATGTAACTGATTTCTACTTTGATATTTACTACTTCCTTCTACTTATTAGGTTTAATTTGTTCTGCTTTAGCTTTTTCTTAAGTGGAAGTTAAGGTCATTGGGTTGAGACCTTTCTTCTTTTCTAATATGTCAATTATTTACATTTTTCACCCAAATTACTACTTTAGCCATGTCCCATGAATTCTGATATGTTTTGTTTTTATTTTAAATAAGTTCTAAAATTCATTTTGAATTATTCATTGACTCATTGTTTATTTAGAAGTGTGTTACTTAATTACCAAATATCTGGGTTTTTTTCAGATATCATTCTATTACAGATTTCTATTTTAATACTAATGTGCTCACAGAACATACTTTGCATGACTCGAATCCTTTTAATGAGTCTTGTTTTACTGTCCAGAATATGGTCTATCTTAATAAATTTTCTGTGTGCACTGCTGTTGTTATGTGGAATGTCCTATAAATGTCAATCTGGTCAAATTGGTTGAAAAGTGTTGTTCAAGTCTACTACATCCTTGCTGATTTTTGCCTATACATTATACCAATTTTTGAAAGAAGAGTATTAAAATCTCCAACTATAATTGTGGATTTTTCTTTTTTTTTCCTGCTGTTATATCAGTTTTTGATAAATGTATTTTGAAACTTTATAATTGAGGTCATAAACATTTGGGATTGTGGCCTCTGGATGTAATGACCCCCTTATCATTATGAAATGAACTTCTTTATTCCAGGTAATATGTTTCTCTCTGAAATCTACTATATATTAATATAGTCACTCCTGATTTCATTTAAATAGTGTAAGCATGATAAACATTTTTCCATGTTTTTATATTTAGCCTTTTTGGTATCTTTATATATTAAGGACTTTTTTTTTTTTTTTAACAACATATGGTTGTGTCTTGCTTTTTTATCCAATCTGACAATCTCTGTCTTTTAATTGGAGTATCTACACCATTTACATTTTATATAATTATTGATATGTTGGGGCCTACGTTTGCCCTTTTATTATTTTCTGTTTGTTCCCGCAGTTTTTCTCATTCCCCTTTCTTTCTTTTTTCTTGCCTTCCTTACTTGAACATTTTGTTTTCCAGCTCTATTTTGATTTATTTATAATGTTCTTGAGTATATAACTTTATATAGTTTTCTTAGTGGTTGCTCTTATTGTTGTTGTAGTTGCAGCTGAGTCAATTCCAACTTGAGGAAACCCTATGTATGCAGAGCAGAACTGCTCCACAGGGTTTTGATGGCTGTGATCTTTCAGAAAGCAGACTGCCAAGCCTGTTTTCTGAGGCACCTCTGGGTGGATTTGAACTGCCAATCCTTCAGTTAGTAGTCGAGTGTTTAACCATTTGTGTCACTCAAGAATTCCTAGTGGCTGCTGTAGGTATTTCCATATACGTATGTAACTTATTACAGTCTACTATCATTGTTTTACTACTTCAGGTGAAATATAGAAACCTTACTTTCACTTAAGTCCCTTTACCTTCTCTATTTTTAAAATATATTTTCTTAATTATTTCCTCTACATACATCCAAAAATGTTATAATGTTTGCTTTAACCATTAAATATAAAATAAAGGAAAGTCTACTATGTTTAGTTCTATTTTCATCCATTTGATTGTTATTCTTTCCTTTCTGAAGGTCCAAAACTTTTTCTGTTAATTTCTTTGTGTTTGGAGAGTTTTGTTTAGCCACTTTTTAGGGGTAGGTCTGCTAGCAACAAATTTTCTTAGTTTTCTTTTTCCCTAAAAATTGTTTCATTGGATATAAGTTTCTTGGTTGACATTTCTTATAACACTTGAAAAATGTGTTGTCACTTAAACTCTGGCTTCTATGATTTCAGATACAAAATCTTCTTTCATTCAAATTAGTGTTCTCTCTTTTTGTTTTAAAGATTTTTTTCTTTGTCTTTAGTTTTCATAAGTTTAATTATGATATGTCTTGGTGTGGATTTTTTTTTTAAGTTTATCTTTTTTGGGGTTCACCCAGCTTCTTGAATTTGTAGATTTATGGCTTTTGCCAATTTTTTGGAAGCTTTCAGCTATTACTTTGAATGCTTTTTTGATCTCATGCTCTTTGTCGTCTCCTGGGAATCTGAAGATACAAATGTTAAATATTTTTTTATTTTCTTACAGTTCCATAAGGTTCTGTTTATTTTTGTTTAGTACATATTCACTTCGTTGTTCAGATTGAGTAAATTCTATTGTTCTGTCTTCAAGTTCGTTTATTCTATCCTCTGTCATTTCCATTCTGTCATTGAGCCTGTTCAGTGAATTTTATTTTGATTATTGTATTTTTCAATTACAAAATTTTCATTCAGTTCTTTTTTTATAACTTCAGGTGGTGTAGTGGTTAAGAGCTACAGCTGCTAACCAAAAGGTTGGCAGTTCAAATCCACCAGGTGCTCCTTGGATACCCTACGGGGTAGTTCTACTCTGTCCTGTAAGGTTGCTATGAGTCAGAATTGACTCAACAGCAGTGGGATTTCTTTATGTATATTTTCTATTTTTTCATTTGTTTCAAGAGAATTTCTAAATTTTTAAAGCGTTTTTATGACTTCTGTTTTAATTTCCTTGTCAGATAATTCCAACATCTAATTCATCTTGATATTGGTGTGAACTGATTGTCTTTTCTCATTCATATTATGGTATTCTTGGTTCTCAGTATGATAATTATTTTCTATTGTATCTTGGACATTTGCATTATTATTTTCAGAGACTCTTAATCCTATTTAAATTTTCTATTTCAACAGGCACTTTTCCTGTTTGGTTCCTTAGTAGCACAGTGGTTAAGAGTTCAGGCTGCTAACCGAAAGGTTGACAGTTCAAATCCATCAGCAGCTCCTTGGAAACCCTATGCAGCAGTTCTACTCTGTCCTATAGGGTCACTATGAGTCAGAATTGACTCACTGGCAATGAGTTTTTCCTGTTAAGGTTTAGTGTGTAGACTATGGCTTACTTTTGTGGGCTTTAGTTCCAGTGACAGTTTAGTTTTTGGAGCCCTTGAAACACTATTCTGGTCTGTTTTGTTCTTCTGGCACTGCTGGGGTTCTTGCTCAAACCCTTCTGGTGCCATCTTCCAGGGTGGAAGGCACTTCCTGGGTTGACTGATGTTGCTGGGTTACCTTCTGGGTGGGAGGAGGAACTATTGATCTTTGGCCTCCTTATCCTACTTAGTGGAGAGTAGGGAGAAAGAGGGTGTTACTGTCGCTGCCATTGCCACCAGATTAGTCTGCCCACCAGGGAAAGTGGTGGTGGTGGGGTCTAGGGATGGGAGGTAGGGGTTAGGGACTGGGATGGCCTGGGGCTCAGCTGTTCTCTCACTCCTGGTGGATCAAACCACCTGCTGGACAGGATTGAGCATTGAAATTCTACTAGGTCCCCTTTCCTAGTCCTTTGGATGAGAAAGCAGGCTTTTCTTGCTTTTTATTTTCTTTTGTATCTATTCCTTTTGCATTTCTGGGTTGCAAATCTCTTATAATAAATAAAAAGAAAACCCAGGGAACATACCATATTTTCTTTCCTCCAGACCTGAAGTCCCAGACAGTCTACCTTCTTTCAAACTTTCAGAGTCATTTTATCATTATCTATTGAATAATTTTCAGGATGTTTACTTGTATTTAGAGGGGGAATAGTGAGTCTACAACATCTTGTTCTAGAATCAAAAGTTTCTCCTTTCTTCCTTGATTCTTTTGTTTCTTCTTTTCTTTGTACCTTCCTTCATTTGTTCCTTCATTTCTTCATTCTTTCCCTCCTTCCTTCCTTTGATTAGACTGTAGCCTGGTGGACTGCAGCCTGGTGAGACTCTGAAGCAGGGAACCCAGCTAAGCCCTGCCTCAACTCCTGACTCACTGATACTGTGAGATAGTAATTGTGTATTATTTTAAGCCGCTGATTTTGCAGTAATTTATTACATAGATATAGAAAACAATTATAGCAACATAGAGAGATTATTGATGATGTGAATGGAAGCTGTAGCAGTAGAGTGATTGGTTAGGAGCCAGACTGGATAAGTTGAAAGAGTGAATGGGAGGTAAGTAAATGGAGCAAGTATAGATGACTTTTCGGGAGTCTTGCCTGGAAATAAAACAAGAACGTAGGGCTATAGCTAATGGGGCTGTAGTCTTGAGGACAAAGTTTTTATTTTGTTTTTTAGTGGGGAGTGACTTGAGAATGTTTAAAAGTATGTCATTTAGAAGAATCAACTTCTTTTTACTGAAAGTTTGCTTAGTTATGCTAGATGCAGCACAGCTAGAAATAATTCACATGAAAGAATTGGCTAAGAGCTCTGTCTAGTGACCTAATGTTGCTCTTAGCATCAAAAATATTGTAAAAGAGGATAAAAGATTATAAAACAGAGCAGTATGAACTATACTATTTACCAAAGCCTTCCTGTATCTCTGATGGTTTCCTAAGGTGGCTGCTTTCCATGGGAGTTGACAAAGAAGTCTTTGTCAAGATTTCATATTAGATTTGTATAATCATATTGAATTTGTAGAACTATGTCATTATATTAGACAAATTACTGTCTAACAATGCTGCAATAATTTCAGGTTATATCTCCAGATGAGAGACGGACTCTGCTTGAATCCAGAAGATCTTACAGTCTGATCCAAGATCCACTATTTCTTTCATTTCTCAGTAAAGGGAAGCCACTACCATTTGGCTTCCTATGATACTTTTCTAAGGCGGTTGTTTTCCATGGGATTTGACAAAGAAGTTTTGGTCAAGATTTCATACTGGATTTGTAGAATCACACTGAATTTGCAGAACTATGTCATTTTATTAGACAAATTACTGTCTAACAATGTTGTAATAATTTCAGTTTTATGTCTTTGTTTTCAACTTGTGCCTTGCTATATATTATTGTTTCTAAAAACAGTGGTAGTGATTTTTGTGGATCAGGTTTCTGTTATCAAAAACACACCTTATTTTCCTCAAATGGTTAATCTGCAATAAGAACAATAATAACAACTGGAAACAGAAAAGAGAGAGAGAAAATTTTCTATATCCCAGGTTTTGTACTAAGTACCTAATGTAAATATCTTCCTTAATTATCAGAACAACCCTACATGATATTTTGAAGATAAGGAAACTAAGGCCTAGATTAAAAAAAAAAAATTAATTAAGGGTCCTGCAGTTTGTAAGTGTCAAACTAGCGAATAAACCCTTCTGTGTGACTCTAAAGTTAATGTTCTTAACCATGATATGTTGCTGCCATTATAAAAAGATGGCTTCTTTCTCAGGGAATTAACAGTGGTCTCTAACGGGACAAGCAGGATTGATTACTCGTTACACTAAGAAGGGATAATGAAGACCTCTCTTGAAGAGAATAAAATTTTACAGACTTCTCATTTCTCGTTATGTCTTTTCATGCTCTATAATATGGTCACTCCAGCTGAGTTCCTGTGGTGACATTTTAAAAATTGCTCTGAGTGCCACATTCCCACTGATGAGGACTTACACTACAAGCAACAGTTACATTATGGACCCTACTTTAGATGACAGTAGCATTTAACTCTGAAATATGTCTATCATCATTTGTCTTTTGTATTGTTGATGATTTAATATCATCTGCAGTCAATCATTTGACGTGGTCCACTGGTTTTCAAACTTGAATCTCCTGTAGGGCTTGTTAAAACATAGATTACTTGTAGCTTAGGATTTTCAAGTCAGTAGGTATGTATTGCAACTCTAGATTTTGGATTTTTAACAAGTTTCCAGGTGATGTTGATGCTGCTGGTCTGAGGACCACACTTTTAGAACCATTGGCCCAGACCAGGTATCAGAATTTTTTTTTTTCCTATAAAGGACCAGATGGTAAATATTTTTTACTTTGTGGGCCATATGGTCGCCGTTGTAACTACTCAGCTCTTCCTTTGTGGTGCAAAAGCAGCCACAAACAAATGGGTAGTGGCTGTGTTTCAATAAAATTTTATTTCCAAAAACAGGTGTCAGGTTGGATTTGGCCCATGGATCACAGTTTGGCCATAGACCAACCCAGTATAAGAGCCCTGAAGAAAATACTTTGCATATATTAAATAACAACACAGTGAGAATCACCTGTGGGTTTATCCACAAAAGTCTCTTCTCCATTTTTAAATAAAGTCTGCAGAACATGCCAAAGACTAAGCTGACTGTGTTTAACCACTATAGAGAAGAAAAATAAGCAATAATTTTATACAAGACTTTGTATTGTGCATATGGTTTTCGTTTTAAGATACTCACTAACTCTTTTTTTTCAAAATTTTAGTTTTAGTTAGATATTGTTTGTAGTGTTAGAAGATATAAATTTACCACTTAAAAGAGACTAACATATTGAATGACATAGATGTCAGCCCAATAAAGTTATCTACTGACTTCATACTAAGACAAGACAAAACACTACTTGCCATGAGTATGTCCAGCTTTAATATATTTCATTTTACCCAGAACAGTGTATTTTAAGCTAATTTAAAATGCCAATATAATATTAAAAGTCTACTAAACTGTATACTTCATGATATACAACTCCATGATACATTAGCTCCATTCTTATAAAATGTAAGTTCTTGTAAAAGGATGTATTTTAGACAAATTTTTGTCATACTGGAATTAATTTATTTCCCTGAAAGTTATTACATGCAAATATTGTGCATAAAGTTATTATTATGGATCATTTTATAAACTTAATATGCAATCATTATTTCAAAAGTCTCAAACAATCTACTAAATGCTACAGGCTAGAAATATATAAATAAAATAGCCACAAGAAAATTCTAATATTCTAACATTTAATAATTTGAAGATGGACTAAAATGAAGACTTGATAGTGGGATACATGGTTCCCATCTTTCAAAAGATTTTCCTAAATTCAAACAAAACAAATGTTTCAGTTTGACCCATGGATTTATATTTACCTCCAGATTTTTATTTTTTAGTCTAATGCAGTGGTCTGCAAAGAGCGCTCAGTGACAAAACAAATGTTAAAAAGCACAGTGGTCAAATAAAAATGGAAAATGTTGATTTTAAACACATTTCAAATTTTGTTTTTTTAATTTCAGGACTTCTCAGGACAATTAATGTGTACGGTACAAATATTTAAGAAAGATATGGTAGATTGTACACAGCCTTTTGCAATTTCATTTGAACACAGAACATAGTTTGCAGTAGAGCATCTTGAATTCCCAGAGGAATACACTTAGGAAAACAATATTCTAAGCTCTTACATTCAGACACCATGTGGCAGTTTGTTTAAAAAAATCAGTTCAATTCTATTCAATAGATATTTATTGAGTACATAGTATTTGACTAAGCACTTAAAGGTTAACCCTTTAGTTTTACTCTGCTACTCACCGGAAGCTATCTAGAACTCAGTTAAGCCTTTTTAAACATACTTACACTCCTCGTCAGGCCTCTTCCGAAGTGCTGCACGAACGTCTTTACAAGGACTTCTCTGGTATTGTGGGGGATTCCTTCCCCTTATTAGATTCTCCATCCTATAAAAGAAAATAAAGGTATATTTTAACATCCGAATCTTTATCAATGTGGACAAGTTAAATGGGCTAAGTCAGGAGTTACAAATTCAAGTATCTATATTGGACTGGTAGACAACACAATTAAGAGTACTGGCAAGGAGTAAGGTAGTAGGGAGTGTCAGGGACTGTAGTAAATTGGAGAGTGCTTGACTTTTCCAAGTCATTTCAATTTTTTAAAAAATTAAAAATATCATGTGGATGAAACACATATACAGTCTCCAATTAGAGACCTATTGACTAAAGAATAATTAATCTAAAGCAAACAAATGTATCAAAAATGAGATAATCCTTTAGATGAAAGAGGATGTCGGGAGAGGATTTCTAATTCTAATACGTGTGAGTTGTTGTAAAAAGTGGTTAAAATAAACTACACGTTTCAGTTTCTCATGACGTACGAGTGATGACAACCAGAAAATATTAACAAATTCATCAAATGCAACTTGGGACATATTTAACAGCAGATACTCTGTTGTCGATATTTTCTGTTTTCAATAAACTTTATAATTTTACTCCACCAATGCATGCTCTACTAATTTCCATAGCATTAAAATTACAGATTGAGTGATTAGGGTTTGAAAATTCAGAACATAACCATGATATTGATTTATCATTTTGAAAATATAATTTTTTTTAACATATACACAATTATGCTAATGGGATTTTGCTGGTTTTGATAACAGTTCTGGCTGAAAGTATTATTATTGAATATGGTATGGTTGTTATGGATCGTGGTAGGGAAGGGTCTCCTAGGGCTACTGGTACATAAGATTGTTTCTGGTGTCTGGAGAAGAAATTGGGAAAGGGTGATCCCATAAAAACATTATTTAAAATGGTGTGAAATGTGAGATAAATAATGTTTTTTACTGGGCCCGTAACATAACACTACTTTTATGCGAAGCTGTCAATGGTTCTTAAAAGCACTCGTTAAATATACTTCCTGAAAACAATCCATTTATATGCAGGGGGAGCTTTGTGTGCGTGACTACTTATATGACCATGCTTATTTTATATAAAGTGTAAGAAAGTATTTCTCAATGTGCAATGATAATTTGAAACTTAGTTTCACTTGAAGTTCATTTCAAGTGAGAGTTACTTCTCTTGACATTGTGACAATACAATGACAGGGAAATTAATAGGAACCTGAAAAGTTTAAGACGTAATTTTTTGCTTTAATAACATATATAGGGGAAAAATTAAGCTTCCAGACACATCTCTGCAGTTTCACTATGAAGCTTAGCCATGATCAAGTAAATTAAATCAAAGTTTCTAGTTTCTGACTCTTGAATTAATTCAATGTGCAATTGATTATATATTGCAGCAAACGTATGGATTTCCATAATCTAATAACAAGCTATGTGAACTTTTAATTATTCACTAGTACTTACAAGCTCAGGGAGTAGGTAGGTGGCACAAACAGACATTTGGCTACTAACTCAAACTCAAAGGTTGGCTATTAGAATCCACCCAGAGGCACCTCAGAAGAAAGGCCTGGTGATCTACTTCTGATTTGTTTACAAACTCAGGTAGTAAAATACTACAAACATGCTAACAAATGCAAATATCTACATAAAATTGTGATGTGATTTTAAAAACTGATTTTACTCATCATGATTACTCTTGGATGAGGAATGACAACTTATCCTGCTTAAAAATCTATGCAAACCTCTCTTGGATAGATTATTATTTTTCTTTTTATATCTCTAACATGTGAAAACAAAAATGATCTAGTTGATTCCTATGTAACCATGCTTGAGGATATGTCAGAAAAACTGAAAGATAGTTAGAAAGTACTCCCAGAGCTCTGGGAAAGTTTCACTCAACTGGTTGCCATTGCATCAAAGATCCTCAGGTTAACCACCCAGGAATCATTGTACCCAAAATTTGCATTCTTGGAACATTAACAAGCTGACATACAGGAGCTTATGCAATATTAGCAATGACAGATGGTTTAATGGTGATGAGCCTGGGTTCTGGAATCAGACTTCCTGGGCTCAAACTCCCACTCTGCCTCTTAAAGAATGATTTTGGGAAAGTTTTAGTAAATTTTTATTAAATATAACATTACGTACATATACATGTATATATGTTGATACATATTGATTATTGATGGTTTAGATATTGTGGCTAACATGTTTGCATCTCTTAGTAACATTTTAAGATTTTGAGACCTGTCAAAATGAAAACTGGGCCCCAAGATACTCAACATAAATTATATTAATGATACATTAATAGATGAAAAAATTAAAAACAGCATTAAAAAGTCCTTTTTTTTCCTTTAAAATGCTAAATGCTTTGTCCACTATTATGTAAGTGTAAGATTACACTTCTGGCCACTTGAACCCTTCAAAGAGTATCATCTGTGATCTACAGTTTGCATTAAATGGTCAGACAAAATGCCCAGGAATAAAGTCTTGGAGCACAGCCAAGACACAGCAAAGGAGCTATCTAGCACTCTCGAGCTTGGCAAACCACCAGTGGGAGTGTGTTAACAATTCCAGCAAGGCGAGATTAAGTGTGATGACCACAGGCAAGACAGATGCTCTAAGAACTCATTGAAGAGCTCTGAAAAGTACAGCCTACATGTTCAACTGCTGGGAAGAAATGGGCGCAGCCAGATTACTATCCAATGGCATGAAGCAGCAATCAAAGATTATGAGCAAAAAGTGTCTACAACCCCCTTGGTTGTGCCTCCCAAACTTCACTAGGCCTCAAAATCACCTGAAGAACTTTCAACAAACTGGGAACCCTGGTTCCCAGTACTAAAGATTCTAATTTAGTAGGCTAGGTTCACACCTAAAGTGTATGTGGCTACTTAAAACACCTGATTAATGTTAAAGATTTATATATATATATGATATATATATTTAGTTATCAAAGTGGCATCTTTGCTTTTTAAAACTTTAAAGAGATCTTTTGCAGCAGATTTATCTAATATTCAACATTTATCAGGTACTTTTAAGCAGCTGGAGCCCTGGTGGTCCAGTGGTTAAGAGCTACGGTGAGCTACGGCTGCTAACCAAAAGGCTGGCAGTTTGAATCCACCAGCTGCTCCTTGGAAACACTATGGGTCGGTTCTACTCTGTCTTATAGTGTTGCTATGAGTCGGAACTGACTTGACGGAAGCGGGTTTGGTTTTGGGTTTTAAGCAGCCAGCTTTACACTGGTCCAGACACTAGCATTTGGGAATGCCTATAAATAAAAATTATTCATGTCAGGAAATAAAGTCATCTGTTGCTACAGAGTTGAGGTACAGAGGATCTGGGAAAAAGACTGCAGTTAGGGCAGGTACTATAAAAAATGAAGAGTAGCCAAGGAGACGCAGTTAAAAGAATTGCAAAGTTGCCTGAAGATCTACCAGAAGAACTGGAGCCTGCCTATTTATAAAGCTGCAAAATTCAGTAGTGAAATGATTTCTTCCAATGAGGTTTGGGTCAGAGAACAAGGCTGGATTGATTTAGAACTGAGGATTGGCAAGGAGGTGTGGCAGAGGCCGAATGAATGAAGGAAGTGAAACTTGAGTGAAAATGTGGTTGAAATGGGTTTACATTGGATAGAAGAGGAAGAAAGGGAATGACTGAATTATGAGAGGATAAGGAGTTGGGTTAAGAAAATAAAGGTATCAGGTATAGGTATTTGTGAAAAAAATAATTATGTGCCAGATGCTATGTTAGGTTCTTTATATACATTTTCTATGTCATCTTTATTTTCTCTATGGTTAACTTGAGGCTCAGAGACGTTAAGTAACTAGCTTAGATTGACACAATGTAAGTGAAAAAACGAGGATTTAAATCCAGATCTGTGTGACCCCAGAACCCATACTACTAACTACTGAGTGGACTGACTGTGCAATATAACTTTCTGCAGTGACTGAGATGGTCCATATATGTGCTGTCCAATACAGTAGCTGCATGAAGTATTATTGAAGTGTGACTGGTGTGACTATGGAACTGAATTTGTATGTCTAAAAAATTTTAGTTAATTTTAATTTATTTAAATTTAAACTTAAATATCCACGTTTCTAGTGGCTGCATTATGGGAGAGTACAGCATGTCTGTTGTTGTTTTTAGGTGCTGTCAAGTCAGTTCTGACTCATAGTGACCCTATGTACAATAGAACAAAACACTGCCCGGTCCTGTGCCATCCTCACAATTGTTATTCTTGAGCCCATGTTTGTAGCCACTGTGTCAATCCATCTCATTGAGTGTCTTCCTCTTTTTTGCTGACCCTCTACTTTGCCAAGCCAATGTCCTTCTCCGGGAACTGGTACCTCCTGATAACATGTCCAAAGTACATGAGACATAGTCTCACCATCCTTGCTTCTAAGGAGCATTCTGGTTGTACTTCTTCCAAGACAGATTTGTTCGTTCTTCTGGCAGTCCATGGTATATTCAGTATTCTTCACCAGCACCACAATTCAAAGGCATCAGTTCTTCTTAGGTGTTCCTTATTCATTGTCCAGTTTTCACATACGTATGAGGCAACTGAAAACACCACGGCTTGGGTCAGTGCACCGCAGCATGTCTAAAAGCTAGTAATTTTTTTTTAGCACATGGCTAGTAAAAATATAATTCTCCACAGAAGGCCTCTACATTGAAGTAAATAAGAGCAGGGAAATGAAAAGTTTGAAAAGTGTTCCTTATGGGGGTCTTTTGAGGAAAAATAGACAGCTTACCTCCTCTTGTAGAAACAGCCCAAGGTATCCTCTTAGGAGCCTCTTTGCAGAAACACACTTTTACATGTTACTATGGTTTTCACTTATGGCACACATCTAAGTACTCTGAATACACATTTGAAACTCCTTCCTAACTCAGGACCTTTACACATGCTGCTCCCTTTGCCTTAACCATCCTTCCAGTCTTCACTATAATATCATTTCTTGAAAGAATTTTCTTTGATTCCTTAATCCAGTTGTTGTCGTTGTTAATTGCTGCTGAGTCGGCTCTGATGCATGGCGACTTGATGTATAACAATGAAGCATTGCCCGGTCCTTTACCATCCTCATTATCGTAGGAAGGTTTAAGTCCCTTGTTGTGGTTATTGTGTCAATCCAGCTAATTGAAGGATTCCCTTGTTTTTGCTAACCCTCTACTTAAAGAAACATGATGTCTTTTTCTAGCAATTGGTCTTTCCTGATGACGTGTCCAAGATAAGTGTGTCAAAGTCTCACCATCCTTGCTTCTAAGGAGCATTCCAGTTGTTTTTCTTCTAAGACTGATTTGTTCATTCTCCGGCAGTTCCTAGTGTATTCAACATTCTTCACCAACACTACAATTTGAATGCATCACTTCTTCTTCTGTCTTCCTTTTTCATCGATCGGGTTTCACATGCTCATGACGCAACTAAAAAGACCATGGTTTGGGTCTTTTCAATTAGTTTATTCATCAAAGTGACATCTTTTCTTTTAAAAACTTTAAACAAATCTTTTGCAGCAGATTTACCCAATGCAATACATCGTTTGATTTCTTGACAGCTACTTCCATGACCACTGATCGTTGACTAAAGTAGAATTAAATTGTTGACAACTTCAATTTTTTCTCCATTAATCTGATTAAGTCCCAAAATATAGTTCTGCCCTGTGCCCTGGGGTTTTCTATCATAGCGCTTATTACAATCGTCATTATATATTAGTTGTCTGAAAGTTCTGTTTAATATCTGGGACTTTCCCTTGGACTGTAAGCTACAGGAATACAAGAACAATGATGGTTTTATTCCACACTGTATCTGAAGAACTTTATACAGTTCTTGGCATCCATTAACTATTTGTTCTTTCAGTGAATAAAAAAAAATCTGTATCTTCTGATCCTGTCATAAGTAAAAAGATATGTTTCTGAGATCACCTGGTATAACCTAGGTAGTCAAACTAGCAGCCTTCCAAATACTGCTGCTGTCCTCTCACCCCAGCATATGTGGTTCCTTGCTGTCATTCACTGGTACCTCCTAATACTTTCCTAATAGGCCATCACCTTGTACTCGACAATAGCGTCTCATTATCCCACTCTCAATCACCTACCAAGCATGATCAGAAATCAGAGAGTGGGCCAATTATTGTTATTGTTAGTTGCCATCAGCTCTGACTCATGGTAATTCTATGCCTGTAAAATACCAAAGATACTAAGGTAATATTTTTCTCTCTCATTGAACTTATTACTGTATTTGCTGCTCTGTGAGCCCAACCCAAAATGGAGATATGTAGTGATGAATGGACTCATTTAGATAAGCCTCTAAATGAAGTTCAGTGCACAAGCAATGAACTGAGCATTTGAAAGCCCTTTTATTTTGTGCTCTGTTGGCTCCTTAAGAACTTTTTCTTTTTCCAGTTAAGTGGATATAAAATAAATTGCAAAGGGTAAAGATTCTTGACTTATTAGTTTCTAGGAAAGTAAAATTTTCAATTATGTTTTAATAATTAACTATCTTTAATTAAACAATCTTGAACAAATGCAAGACTTTTAAAAAAAATCAGAGTGGCATTTCTTTGAGTTTCTTTAAACTTGATTATAGGCAGAATTGGATGCAATAAATTACATACCTATAAATAAAAACAACCCCATACATATAGAATGACAATTAATATGAGTAGTGGCAGTCTGCTTCCATAAAGATTACAGCCTTGGAAACCCTATGGGTCAGTTCTACTCTGGGTCGCTGTTGGGTCACTATGAGGTCCTACGAGTCAGAATCAACTCCACAGCAAGGTGTTTTTTGGCTTTATGAGTAGGAAGCTTAGTAAGATACTGTACTAAACCTCTAAATTTATAATGAATGTACAGGAATATTTTTTTCAAAGTACAACGCCATGCAATATTGATGAAACCTGAAAATTCACCGTATTAGTCTTATAGAAAAGAGGGTGCTGTCTTTTAATTTGCCAGAGCCAAAGATTAAAATGTATACCATATGACAAAGATCAAACATCCTTTTCTTTCCATAGTCACTCCATTTTCCATGGTATCTTTTAGCACAATACCTAGTCTATAGCAAACACTCCATAAATATTTAACAATTGACTCAATGATTGGATGAATGAATGCTTCTTCTTCCTGGCAAGAACACTTGGAAGATCCTTCTTTTCCATTCCGAATTTTACCCATCTTTGAAGGCCTATTTTTAAGTCTAAATTCTCTCGGAATTCCCGAACAACTCAAAACCATTTGTCAACAACTTCAAACTGGTATACCCAGCGCTTGCCTTCTGAATCTTCATATTCTTTATTACACCTATTAAAAGTTCAGAAAAGTAACCAGTGGTTTTCCAGCTAGTATTAATCTCCATTTCAACACTTGTTCCTTTGTGCATATAGATTCTAAATGACTTGAGGGCATTGATATAGTGTGCTACAGTTGTCAAAATACTTTCTCATAACTTATTTTATTTCATTTTCATGCTAATTCTGAAGTAGGTATTAACACTACCCCTATTTGTAGATAAGGCAACTGGAAGCCTGAGCAATTCAATGACATATGCAAGGTAATACAGGAGGGCCAAAGTAGGGACTTGAACTCTGGTCCTTTGTCCCTTTATCTCACTATGCCATCATGCATAGAAAATATTATGAGAGTCTTTTCTTTCTTCTAGTGCTTACAATTCTGCTTTCTTACCAAATATGTTACAGGTGTTCAATAAACTTTAAAATACTGGTATGTATGACTTATTGTCACTTTGACTTATGTTTCTATAGGTCTAAAAATTCCACAGAAATAATTCATGGAAAACTATATAAAAATAAAAATAGCCACTGAAAATAAAAGTATTGCCTAAACACACGTATGAAAAAGGAAGGATAAGACTGCTGTATTATTGTTGGAAATAATGACTTCTAGTTTACTCCTGCCCGGGGAAAGAGAAGAAAAAGGGGGCAGCATCCTGTGACCATCTATCTTTAGAAAGCCCTTAAAACTAAGTGACCTCCCAGGTCTCCAGAATGCATCATATGGCTTTGAATTCAAGAAAAAGCAGCAAAGAGTTGAAGAAGCAGTGGAACGTGCTCTTGCTTTATCACTGAGCTGATGTTTTCTTTTGAGGAAAAGTTGAATGTGAATTATAGTGAACCAAACCCCAGGCCAGGACTATGCTGAAAGCATGAATAGAAAGCATACAATAGACATTGAAAAGCGTTTATAAAGATCCAGATGAAAAATAATCAATACCCAATTATCTCAGCCAAATATGTTAAGCTGGCAGTTAATAAGGACAAACTAAGACAAACAAAATTATTGTAAAGAGAAACCACATTCTATGATTTAAACTGCTAGAAAAGGAATGAAATGTTCAACAGAACAGAAAGGTAAAAGAGGTACTGTTAAGTGGAAAACAATCAGAATGCTTGATTTTAAGGCCAGAAATTATTTACCAAAAGTACAAGGATCCATAATAGTTACAGAGAGGAAAAACTCATTCTTACGTTGCCATGTCACACATTTAGGAAAACGGCAAACACAATGGTACATTATTCCCACCTTTATTCAAAGAAATAGAATTCAAAATAGATGGGTGTCATTATGGGCTTTTTGAAAATTTAGATTCTACTATTCCTAAATGACAAATCAGAACTAGAATGTGAATAGTATATAATTTACTCTATAAAGTTTTTAGTAAACAATTGTTACATGAAAAATCTATGAAATTAATGAGAAAAGGGGCAGCAATGGAAAAAAAAGTGAAGCTATCCACAGAACTCGAGTTTTAAACAGATTTTCTTCTCTCCTACTTTTAATGGATTTTAGTGTTATCCTCCCCATATACAAAGTAATACTGTATGAGAAGTCTGTATCTTTATGAAGTGTTCTTTTATTAGCAAAATGAGTCAGCACAAGGTTTTCCTTAAATAGAAGCTTCCCTTAGTGAAGGTTCATGCAAAAACAACAGATAAACATGTAAGATTTAGAAATATGTTTATTGTCTAAATCACAAGACTACAGTCAAGTTCTTAAATTCAGAGTAATTCAGGAAATGCATTCCTTAAAACTATATACACTGAGTGAATAAATTAATAGAAACAGTTGCTTACAAAAATTAATTATTCACAGGGATTGCAAACAGGTAAAGAAGGCATGACTCCCTGGGTGGGGCAAACAGTGAAGTGCTCGATTACTAGCCAAAAGGTTGGTGGTTCGAATCCATCCAGAGGCACCTTAGAAGACACGACTATCGATTTACTTTCGAAAGGTCACAGCCTTGAAAACCCTATGGAGCAGTTATACTCTGCACACATAGGGTCGTCATGAGTTGGAATGGACTCGACAGCCGCTAACGACAACAAAAGTGGCACAATAAGAAATAATCAAAATCAGTACATCCAAAATACTCAAAAGATGTTTATCTTACTCTCAAGAGCAAGAACAAAGTTGGCAATGTAGAAGATATGTATCAATTAAAGAATGGTGAGAATTCTTGAAAACTGTCCTATGCGGGATCAACATTGTTATGTAAAGGTAAAATTGATATGAAAAATATATAAAGATACTTGGCACTTCAGTGGTGTGGCACTGACACAGAAAAGATATTCAGTAAACTTTTTTTTTTCAAATAAATGAACTGTTAGGATTAAATTATGTGAGTACTGTTTGATGCCTATGACTCTTTACGATGAGAAAAAAGAAAACTCCAGAATCAGCATCATGTTTATAATTTCTCAAATTTTTAAAAGTGTAAAATACTTACATTGAGATGAGAGAATAGAAAATGCTGTATCTTGTACTGGGGAAAGAAGATTCAAGATGACTCATTTATTTAGGAAAATAAGTTTCTGGGAAAAAAACAATTAAGTTCTTATTTGAGAATAAGTGAGTACCGTAACAGCCTGAACTACTCAGATGGACATTGCATAATTCTGTGTTAATTCTAGGAGCATTTAAAAAAAATCTTGCATTTTTAAAAAAAATTGTGAGGTCACCAGGAAGGATCACATAACAGGGTTCAAAAAAAATTCACTTTAAAACTCCCACCTGATATTTTTCTTTTCTTTTCTTTCCTACTATGCAGCTAGAACCGTTTGCTTTTCTTTCTTTCTTTGTGAGTTTCTTCCTTTGGTTCCTTTTGTGTGTATGTAAAATATACCACCCATTAATGTAGGTGGTGTAGTAGTTAAGAGTTCGGCCGCTAACCAAAAGGTCGGCAGTTTGAATCCACCAGGCGCTCCTTCGAAACCCTATGGGGCAGTTCTACTCTGTCCTATACAGTCACTACGAGTCAGAATCAACTCAACGGTAACAGGTTTTTTTTAATTTTTTTATTTTTTTAATTAGTGTAATGTTACAGCATACATGTACAGCTTCTGTGCTACAACCCTTGCTCCCCCATGATCTATGTTGATCCAGCAGCCAGAGGGGTCCTTTTAAATCATGAGTCAGATCCTGTCTCCCCAGTACTCCTAACACCCCAGCAACTCCCCATTTCACTCAGAGGAAAAGCCAAAGTCATTAAAACGGCCTAAGAGGTCCTTTGTGATCTGCCATCTGTAACCTCTCCTCATCTCCTTTTCCTCTCCTCTCAATTGATCCACTTGAACATACAGGATATGCTCCTGCGTTAGACTGTTACTCTAGCTGTGCCCTCTCCTTGAAACTCCTTCACCTTGGTCAAGTCTTCGCTCAAATGTTACTCTTTCAATAAGATCTAACCTGATAACCACATTTACACTTTGAATATGTCTCCTAATATCCTAATCCTACACCACACTCTTGCTCCCCTTTCCTTCTCTTACCCTGCTCAACTTTTTCTTTTTCCCTAATGCTTATCATCTTCTACCACAATGTTTATTTTACTTATTAGAAAAATTTATTCTTTTTTGACTTTAAAGACTGATATATGCTTCAAAAAGAATGTGTCTTATTCATATGTTGATGATTCTTTGTTTCTGTTTGATCTATTAATCAAAGAAAGAAGTGTGAATACTTCCAACAATAGGATGGTGAATGTACCTGTTTCTCCTCGTAGTTCTGTCATTTTTTTGCTTTATGCAGTTTGAGGCTATATTATTTGGTACATAGGAGTTATAACATACTGATAAAACTTTTATCATTATGCAATAATGATCTTAAGATATAATAATGCTATTTGCCTTAAAATCTGTTTATCTGATAATAATGCAGTTGCAAGAATTCTCTTCATAGTGCCGTAGTTTTACAAAAATAACTCATGCCTTCTGCATTTGTTTGCAGGCTGTGACCTCCCCCTGCAAGGCATTTTCATAAGTGCACTATGTTAATTTTTTTTTTTTTTTTAATAGCAACACGTGGAATAGGACTGGCACGGTAGTACTTGTAAAGCTGCTTCTGAGGGGGAGAGAAGGCCGTGGCTGGCAAACAAACACAGAGGGTGCAGGTTATTTGTGTAAAAATAAGTTAATTGTCAGGAATATTATTTCCCACACTTCAGAGTAGATAGTGTCTTAAGCCAATCTCTTTTGAGATATAAAAGAGAGAAGTGAGCAGAGAGACATGGGGACCTCATACCACCAAGAAAGCAGCACTGGGAGCTGAGTGTATCCTTTGGACCTGAGGTTCCTGAGATGCTCCCAGATCAAGGGAAGACTGATGACAAGGACTTTTCTCCAGAGCCAACAGAGAGAGAAAGCCTTCCGCTGGAGCCAGCACCCTGAATTCGGACTTCTAGCCTACTGGGCGGTGAGAGAATGAACTTCTCTCTGTTAAAGCCATCCACTTGTGGTATTTCTGTTATAGCAGCACTAGATGACTAAGAAGGTAGGCAATCTTTCTCTTTTTCTCACTGATTTTAAGATCTTTTCATTGTCTTTAGTGTTCTTAACTTTCATTACGATATTGTCTAACTGTAGCTTTCTTTTTATATTGGGTTGACTTTTTGTATCTGAGATTTTGTGTCTTTCAGTAATTCTAAATTATCATCCATTTTATCTTTGAATATTAGATTTTCCCTGGTTTTTCTATTTTCTCCTTTTATAACTCAGATTACACATAATTTTAGATCTTTCTATCCTCAATGTCTCTTAACCTCCTGTGCTGGGTATTCTCTTTTTGCCCCTCTAGATCCTCTCTCCTCCACTGTGCTCTGTGTCCTGGGACACTAACCTCTATGTATATTTGGCCAATGAGTGGTGCAGCAGGATATTTGAGGGTGGGAGGAGAGAGGTCGGGGTATTTATTCACCCAGTTACCTCTTTAAAGAGTTGTGGGTTGGCAGTGGCTGCATTCTTGTACCAACAGTTGCAGTTTCTCTCAGACAACCCTTCGCTACAGCTGCAATTATATGCCCTCTCTAATTTCATGCAACAATTCCTTTTAAAGGCTCCTTTAGGCACAGGGGCAAAAATGGCTCCCCACTGTCATTAACACCAGGATACTTCATCATCCCTGTTTTTTTTAATTCTGCCTATTTTGTTCTCACAAATCCACTGATTATTTTCATAGTCTCCTGTTCCTTTCTCACATTTCTGTTCCTCATTTCTTCAAACTACTATCATTTTAGAAAATTCCAATATCTAAAGACTTTGTGGTCTAATTATTTTGGCTCTTATTTCTGCTGACTTTGATTTATGGTGCCATGTTTCTTTGAGTGTTTTACGATTTTATATAGTGATCTCTCGTTTCCGGGAAATTTATATTTGAAGATTCTTTGAAGCTCTCATTGGACTGTATTTTACTTCAGAGAGAACCTGCAATTAATTTTGACAGTCTTAGAGGCAGTGACCCAAGATACACGTCTGTCTTAAATTAACTTCTCCTTTTGAGGTTTTTTGATCTCATGTTGTTGTTGTTGTCAGGTGCCTTCCTGTCGGTTCCGACTTGTAAGTGACCTTAGGTACAACAGAACGAAACACTGCCCAGTCCTGTGCCCTCCTCACAATTGTTTCTATGCTTGAGTCCATCATTGTAGCCACTGTGTCAACCCACCTCCTTGATGGTCTCCCTCTCTTTTGCTGACCCTCTACTTTAACAAGCATGATGTCATTCTTCAGAGACTGATCCCTCCTGATAACATGTTCAAAGTACCCGAGATGAAGTCTCGCCATCCTTGCTTCTAAGGAGCATTCTGGCTGTATTTCTTGCCAGACAGATTTGTTTGTTCTTCTGGCAGTCTAGGTATATTCAATATTCTTCACCAACACCATAATTCAAAGACATCAGTTCTTCTTTGATCTTCCTTATTCATGTCCAGTTTTCACATGCAAATGATGTGATTGAAAATATCATGGCTTGGATCAGGCACATCTTCATCCTCAAATTGACATCTTTGCTTTTTAACACATTAAGGTGGTCTTTTGCAGCAGATTTGCCCAATGCAATATGTCTTTTGATATCTTGACTGCTTCTTCCTGGGCATTGATTGTGGATACAAGTAAAATGAAATCCTTGACAACTTTAATATTTTTTCCACTTATCATGATGTTACTTATTAGTCCAGTTGTGAGGATTTTTGCTTTCTTTATGTTGAGGTGTAATCCATATTGAAGGCTGTAGTCTTTGATCTTCATCAATAAGTGCTTCAAGTCCTCTTCACTTTCAGCAAGCAAGGTTGTGTCATCTGTATATCACAGGTTGTTAATGAGTCTTCCTCCAATCCTGATGCCTCGTTCTTCATATAGTCCACTTTCTCAGATTATTTGCTCAGTATACAGACTGAATAACTATGGTGAAAGGATACACCCCTGACACACACCTTTCCTGACTTTAAACCACAAAGTATCCCCTTGATCTGTTCAAACGACTGCCTCTTGGTCTATGTACAGGTTCCTCATGAGCACAATTAAGTGTTCTAGAATTCCCATTCTTCGAAATGTTATCCATAATTTGCTATGATCCACACAGTTGAATGCCTTCGCATAGTCAATAAAACACAGGTAAACATCATTCTAGTATTCTCTGCTTTCAGCCAAGATCCATCTGACATCATCGATGATATTCCTAGTTTCATGTCCTCTTTTGAATCCTGCTTGAATTTCTGGCAGTTCCCTGCTGCAACTGCTTTTGAATTATCTTGAGCAAAGTATTACTTGCATGGGATATTAATGATACAGTTTGATAATTTCTGCATTCTACTGTATCACTTTTCTTTGGACTGGGCACAAATATGGATCTATTCCAGTCAGTTGGCCAGGCAGCTGTCCTCCAAATTTTTTGGCATAGATGATTGAGCACCTCCAGCACTGCATCCATTTGTTGAAACATCTCAATAGGTATTCTGTCAGTTCCTGGAACCTTGTTTTTCACCAATGTCTTCAGTGCAGCTTGGGCTTCTCCCTTCGATGCCATCAGTTCTTGATCATATGCTACCTCCTGAAATGGTTGAACATCAACCAATTCTTTTTGGTACAATGACTCTGTGTATTCCTTCCTTCTTCTTTTGATGCTTCCTATGTCATTCAGTATTTTGCAATCTTTCAGTATTGCAACTTGAGGCTTGAATTTTTCTTCAGTTCTTCCAGCTTGAGAAATGCCAAGTGTGTTCTTCCATTTTGGTTTTTGAGAACTCCAGGTTTTGCACATTTCATTATAATACTTTACTTTAGACCTCATAAATAGTGTGAATTTAGTGGTTACAAATTCTCCTGGGGAGATTTTCTTTCTCTCCCCAGATTACAAATCAAAGCAGTCAAATTTCCTTGTGTCCACTTCTTTGGAGGATTATATACTGTTACCTATGCACTATGGAGCCCTGTTGGCACAGTGGTTAAATACTCTGCTGCTAACCGAAAGTTCAGCAGTTTGAACTTACCAATTGTTCCACAGGAGAAAGATGTGGTAGTCTGCTTCCATAAAATTTACAGCCTTGAAAACCTATGGGATAATTATACTCTGTCCTATAGTGTTATGAGTCTTAATTTACTCGAAAGCAAGGGGTTTACCTAGGCATTGAAGGTGAAGTCCTTTGGCTTTACAGTTTTATATGGAAGTGTCCTATTAGTTTCCACATTTTGAAGGCTATCTATGCTTTATTTCCTGGATGCCTAGCCTCTTCCAGCCACTAAAGAAGGAGCTCAAAATCACCAGGGTTTAGCAGATACTCTTAGAGTAAAATCTAGCTTCAATTCTTTCTTGCCTTCAAGGGTTTTCCTTTTGATTTAGCTTTTGGGTACTGCAAGTTCCTTATATTCTAGCCAGCTCAGCAACTCATTTAAATAACTGTAATTTGTATTTTGTCCAGATTTTTTAGCTGTTTGCATGGGAAGGTACTTTGAGGGTATTCAGAGCATCATGCTTGTAATAGAAGTCACTTTTCAAAAAATGAACAAATTCAGTTGCATCATGATGACATATTTTGGAAGGAATAAAATCAAGTTAATAAAAATTACTTGAAATATTGATATCTTATTTAAAATATGAGGAAATTGAGCCTTAGAAATGCTAAATATGTAAGCTACCAGAGGTTACAATATATCAAAGGGCGGTTCAGATACACAGAAGGTAGTTAAAGGGGATTCTTGGACTTTTTAGGAGCCCTGGTGACACAGTGGCTAAGAGCTTGGCTGCTAACCAAAAGGTAGCAGTTTGAATCCACCAGCTGCTCCTTGAAAATCCAATGGGGACAGTTCTACTCTGTCTTGTAGGGTCGCTATGAGTCGGAATTGACTGGATGGCAACCAGTTTGGTTTTGTGGATTTGGGACTCTTTATAGTACTTTTCAAAACTGATAATATAGGTAACCTTCTAGTCTGCTTCCACACTGATTGTATATCTTATTCTGAAGAGATTTTATTGTTGTTGTGTGCCATTGAGTTAATTCCGACTCATAGCGAGTATATAGGAGAGAATAGCACTTCCATCCCTTGGCTGTAATCTTTAGAGGAGAAAGTCTACGTATAAGAAATATCTGGAAACCCCGGTAATTATTTTCATTGAATCATCTATTCAAAAAGCAGTGCTATTATGATAATAATTGTCTTAAACAATAATTATAAGGTTTTTATTTTGACTAGTCATCTTACTTTAAAAATATGCTGAGTGAAATAAGTCAATTACAAAAGGGCAAATATTGTATGACAGCACTTATATAAAAGGAGAAGAAGAGGCAAATGTATAGAGAATAACGTTTATTAGCGATTACCGAGGGTGGAAGGGAGGGGGAAAGAGGGGATTAATGGTGATGGAAATGTTGTGTTGATTAAGGGTAGGGTTGAAGAGCCAATTATTGTAATTCCTGTCAATAAGTTGCACACCTGTAAAAAGTTGACTTGGCAAAAGTTGTGTGATAGACATATTTACAACAACGACCAAAAAAAAGTAGCTGCTGAGGTTGCTTATGTACAACCAAAAACCTCATGGGATTTGGTTTCTTGGTTTGGAGGTTTAGGGTCATGGTTTCATGGGATATCCAACTTAATTGGCCTAATAAATGATTAGTGCTTCCATTCTACCTCCTAGTTCATTGCATAGTGCCTGGGGTCTTAAAAGCTTGCAAGTGGCCATTCAAGGCACAACAATTGGTCTCTATTCACTTGTAGCAACAGAGGAAGAAAGGAGAGTCAGGAATAGAAGGAGGATATAGAATGTGTGGATAATTGCCTCCATGAAAAGCTGCCTCCTTTGCCATGAGACCAGAACTGGCGGGTGCCTGGCTACCATTACTGAATATTTTCATCAAAGATTCTATAGAAGAATCCTGATCAAAAGGGAGAAAATGCAGAACAGAATTCAAAATTCTCATGGACTCTAAACTTTCTGTAACCACAGAGGGTGGATGAACCTCTGAAATTATTGCCCTGAGATAATCTTTTTTATTTTTTAATTGTACTTTAGATGAAGATTTACAGAAGAAATAGTTTCTCATTAAACAGTACACATATTGTTTTATGACAATGGTTAACCACCCCACGACATGTCAACTCTGTCCCTTCTCAACCTTGGGTTCCCTATCATCAGCTGTCCTGTCCCCTCCTACCTTCTAGTCCTTGTCACTTTACTGTTGTGCCCCATTAGTCTCGTTTTGTTTTATTGGGCTGTCTAATCTTTGGCTGAATGGTGAACCTGAGCTAAAAGGGTGTCCGGGGGCCATACTCTCGGGTTTTCTCCAGTCCCTGTCAGGTCAGTAAATCTGGTCTTTTTTTGTGAGTTAGAATTTTGCTCTACATTTTACTCCAGCTCTGTCCAGGACCCTCTGTTGTGATCCCTGTCAGAGTAGTCAGTGATGGTAGCTGGGCACTATCTAGTGGTACTGGACTCAGTCTGGTGGAGACCGTGGTCATTGTGATCCATTAGTCCTTTGGACTAATCTTTCCCTTGTGTCTTGTTTTCTTCATTCTCCCTTGCTCGCGAATGGCTGAGACCAGTGGAGTATCTTAGATGGCTGCTCACAGGCTTTTAAGACCCCAGACGCTACTCACCAAGGGAGAATGTAGAAAATTTTCTTTATAAACTGTGTTATGCCGATTGAGCTAGATGTTCCCCAAGACCATGGTCTCCACAGCCCTTCACCCAGCAATTCAGTCCCTCAGG
>NW_004443939.1:16882240-16897870 GCF_000243295.1 Trichechus manatus latirostris | reverse complement strand
GTACTGTCTTACCCTTCACCAAAGTTACCACTTATCTATTGTCTATTTAGTATTCCCCTTCAACCCTCCCATTCCTTGTAACGATTATTTCCTTTTGTGTGTAAACTTTTTCATGAGTTTTTACAGTAGAGGTCTCAGACAATATCTGTCCTTTTGTGATTGATTTATTTCACTCAGCATAATGTCCCCTAGTTTGATCCACGTTATGCGATGCTTCACAGATTCATCATTGTTCTTTATCATTGCATGATACTCCATTGTGTGTATGTAGCATAGTTTGTTTATCCATTCATCTGTTGATGGGCTTCTAGGTTGTTTCCATCTTTTTGCTATTGTGAACAATGCTGCAATGAACATGGGTGTGCATATGTCTGTTTCGTGCGATGGCTTTTATTTCTCTAGGGTATATTTCTAGGAGTGGGATTGCTAGATCGCATGGTATTTCTATTTTTAGCTTTCTAAGGAAGCGCCATATCATTTTCTAAAATGGTAGTATCATTATGCATCCAGCAGTTCATAAGAGTTCCAAACTCCCCGCAGCCTCTCCAACATTTGTTATTTCCAGTTGTTTTGATTCGTGCCAGTAATGCTGGGTTGAGATGGTATCTCATTGTGGTTTTAATTTGCATTTCTCTAATGGCTAGTGATCGCAAGCATTTCCTCATGTGTCTGTTGGCGGCTTGAATGTCTTCTTTGGTGAAGTGTCTGTTCATTTCCTTTGCCCATTTTTAATTGGATTATTTGCCTTTTTGATGCAGAGGTGTTGGACTTTCTTGTAGATTTTAGAGATTAGACCTTTGTCTGACTTCTAATGTCAGAAAAATTTTTCCCAGTCTGTAGGTTCTCTTTTTATTCTTTTGGTGAAGTCTGTTGATGAGCATAAGTGTTTAATTTTTAGAAGATCCCAGTTATCTAGATTATCTTCCAGAGTTTGTCTGTTCTTGGTTATGGTTTGTATCCTGTTTATGCTGTCTATTAGGGCCTCTAGCATTGGTCCTATTTTTTCTTCTATGAACTTTACAGTTTTTGGCTTTATATTTATGTCTTTGATCCATTTTGAATTAGTTTTTGTATATGTTGTGAGGTATGGGTCCTGTTTCATTTTTTTGCAGATGGACGTCAAGTTTTGCCAGCACTATTTGTTAAAAAGTCTGTCTTTTCCCCATTTGATGGACTTTGGGTCCTTGTCGAAGATCAGGTGACCGTAGGTGGATGGATTTACATTCTGTGCTCTCAGTTTTCTTCCACTGGTCAATGTATCTGTTGTCATACCAGTATCAGGCTTTTTTGACTACCGTAGCTGTATATTAGGTTATAAGGTCTGGTAGTGGGAGTCCTCCTACTTTATTCCTCTTCTTCAGTAGTGCTTTACTTATCTGAGGCTTCTTCCCTTTCCATTTAAAGTTAATGATTAATTTTTCTATCTCTTTAAAGAATGTTGTTGGTATTTGGATCAGGATTGCATTGTATTTGTGAATTGCTAGCCCTGAGATACTCTTTAAACCTTAAACCAAAAATATTCCTTGAAGACTTCTTAAAAACAAACAATAGTTCCTAAATAGTAAAAACTATCTGCCTTGAGCATTGTGCTCTTTTAAGAACTATCTATATTGAATCAAAATGACAACAGTAACTTGAAAAATTAGATAGGAACCTTAGGGGCAGTGAGTTTATGTTAATGATGTTGGAACAACTCAGAAAAGGAGAGTGAGAATGGTTGCACAACTCGAAGAATATAATCAATGTCACTAAATTGTACATGTAGAAACTGTTGAATTGGTGTATGTTTTGCTGTGTATATTCTCAACAACAACAAAACAAATAAAATTTAAAAATATATATATTTTTTAGATTAATGGTAGAGTAATAATATCTGAAGTATATTTATCATTATTAGTAACACAGAAGTGTTGGTGAGAAATTAGGTCAGTGTGAATTTAGGTCAGTAACCAGCAGCACACAAAGAGACACATAATGTATGTATGTAACTTCTGGATTGTATTCTGACTATGAAGTTTTAAACAATAACCAATCATTCCTATTTTGCTAATTGAATATTTATATCATTTCTTCCTTTCCCTTACCTTCCTTTCCTTTTTTTTTTTTTTTTTTTGATAAGTATAATGTAGTAAAGATTATGGTAGTTCCTTCTTGGTGCTTTCTATTGTGTTGCCAATAAAATTATTTATCTCCACCAACATGAACATCATAAAAATTTATCAACATTTAAGCAATCACTAGTATCTAAAGGTTCTATTTAATAGAAAAATCCTTTGAAACTCTACTCTTTATATTAGAGAAATGCTTGCACAATAAGAAATGTTAGATAACCTGGGAACTCTTGTTAGGAAACTGAAGCCACAAGTGGGTTCCTTGCAAAGTTTTTTCAAGAATATTCTTCCCCATTTATCTATGATTATATATTAAAAGCTAAATGTCATTCTTTCAAATGTTACACAGCAACAATCTCTCTTTTGAAGTTTTAATTAGAAAGTCATTGGCATGTTGAACAAGGGTACACTATTCTATACATAGGCCTTCAATTAGTTCTCTTGGTATTTACCTCCTCTCTTTCCCTCTGTTCTGTTTTTTTAGATTAGCAGTTCTCAAATTTGGGGTTGCAGATGACCAAGTTTTCACTAGGAGAATGAGAAAAATAAGCAGCATACTGAGGTTTTCATTAAGCGATCTTTTTGGTATTAAAATGTTATTTCTCTTGTAAAAAGCAAGTGTTAATTAATGGTAAGGTTATCATTATCATTCTAATAAAATTTTTGACCTCATTTCTAAACTATGTTATTGTGTAAAATCCCAATGTCTGGGGGCTACTGATTTGCATGATCTTGGGAAGGGTCTATTAGGAGAAAATGGCATACTTGACCAACTTGATAAGATGGAGGTTAGTAATACCCTTGCTTAAGGAAATGATACAAAAAAGCTAGAGAAGGTGCTGAGCACTGCTCCTGGCTCATAGTCCCAAACCCACTGCCATCAAGTCAATGTCAACTTATAGAGACCCCATAGAATTTCCCAGGCTGTAACTCTATACAGAAGCGGACTGCCACATCTTTCTCCCGCGTAGCCGCTGGTGGTTTCAAACCGCTGACCTTTCCGTTAGCAGTTGATCGCTTTAACTACTATGCCACCAGGGCTCCTGGCTCATGGTAGCTGCTCCAAAAATGCTACCTCAATAAATAGTGAATGAATGAATGTATAGTCATAAATGTGGGTGGGATATTTTGAATGTGTGCTGCTCATTCAGAAGTTTTGCATATTGAATGGATTTTGAGAGCTGTCTGCCTGGCAGACTATAATGATAAGCACATAAAATGCACCAGTGAATACTGACAACCAAACAAGTACCAACCACTAATATATATCAGGAATACTCTTAACCTAAATCTATCTGAAAATTTGGGAGGGAAGCAAAAAATACTCAACTAAAACACTAAATCCAGTGCAATTCCAGTTGAAAAAATCAGGGGATAAAACTGACAACAAATAAAAAACGTCTTGAATGTACTTTACTTCACACACAAATTTATTTTTTCATCCTTTTAGCAATATTATCTTACACAGGAGTTTCTAAAAATGATCAATCAGCAGCTATTTTTGCTAATTTTGAATACAAGCTATGTTTGGTAGCATCGAATGGTACTATTTCTAATCCTTACAACTAGAATGGCATTTTCTTCTATAATGGCTAGCATTATGTAAATAAAAACCAAAGCAAACCCACGCTGTCGAGTCGATTCCAACTCATAGAGACCCTTTAGGACAGAGTAGAACTGTCCCATAGAGTTTCCAAGGGGCACCTGGTGGATTTGAACTGCCGATCTTTTGGTGAGTAGACATAGCTCTTAACCGCTACACTGCCAGGGTTTCCAGCATTATGTAAATAGGCACTGATAAATTATAAACTTAAGTAAATAGATGCATTATATATCCATTTAGTGTTTTAATATAAAATAGCTCTCATCATTAGAACTGAGATTTTATTAGACCTTGTACTTAAATAAGTTGCCTTCTACATTTGTTAAAATAATAAGCAAGTTCTTGATCAGAAAATCATAACGTATTACCAAAAAAATGTGAAGACATGTTATTTCATATTACTATTTGTTTTATAAATTTTAACTAAAGTCTAATGTCTAAGAACTGAAAGTTAGGGAAAAAAAGCTATCTCTCAATAGATTGCGTCTCTATTAGACTTTGGTACTGAAGGTTAATTGATTGTTTTATTAACTGAGGTTGTGTGATCTGATTACTGCCAAGATGAGAAACTGTTTTCTGACATGCCTCTGTCACTTTGGATTGAGGTGGGAGACAGACACACTCACTATAGTGTGAGTGTAGCTCAAGAATCTTTTTTTATTAAAATATTTTTTAATATGAATGTTTAACTTGTAATTGATCTCTTCCAGAATTTTGGAATTTTTTTACATTGACCTGAAATAATTTTCTGAATGAGAACATATTGTTTTATTTTTAAGTATTTCATTGGTCAATCAAAAATTTTCCCAAATACCAAGAGCAATGATTTTCTACAGGGGGTAGATAAATATCTTCAGTTGGGTTGGAGTAGAGGTAACTCTCTTTAACAATCACAGCTGCTCTTTCTATTGGGCGATATCTATCTTGGAAAAAAAAAGAGAAATATTGGTCTAGAATACTACTATACTGGGTAGAATTGTGTCCTCAGAAAGATATGTCCAATTTGTAAAGCCCTATGGAGCAATTCTACTCTGCACACATGGTGTCGCCGTGAGTTGGAATCAACTCGACGGCAACATCAACAGCAACAATATAAAATAAAGATTTGTAATGATGATATTTAAATACAAAAAATAAGTTTAAATGGTATTTATTTTGTTAACAAAGGAAAAGTTCATAAAATGTTTAGGAAAATGTATATCTAATACAGTTTAAAAAACCTGCAAGCGAGGCTTAATTATCCAGCTTCAGTTATTAAGCTAATAACCAAAATTTATAGAGAATGTGTGATTACAGGGATTCAATTACACATTTACTCCTAACAGTTATCCTATCAAGTCACCATTTCACAGAGGAACAAGTTCTTTGCTCAAGGTCACTCAAAGCTAGAAAATGGTAGGGCCAAATTTGATTTCAGGCCATTTGGCTCCAGAGTCTGCATATTAATCAAATGCTATGGATTAAATTGTGCCCCTTCAAAACATGTGTTGGGATCCTAACCTCTGTACCTATGACTGTAATCCTGTTTGGAAATGGGGTTTTCTTTGTTATGTTAATCAGATCAAAACAGAGTCGGGTGGGTTCTAAATCTAATCATTTCTGAGTTATAAAGAGATCAAATTAGACACAGGCACATGTACTCATGGGGGGAGACATGTCATCTGAGGCCTGTCTACAAGTCAAGGAACCAAGGAATGCCCAGGACCTATAAGGAAGGAATCTACACAGCCAATACCTTGATTTAGACTTTTAACCTCCAGAACTGCAAGAAATAAATCTCTGTTCTTCAAAACTGCCACTTGTAGTATTTCTGTTGGAGCAGCACTAAGAAACTAAGACACGAAGTGAATTGGAAAACACTTCTTTCAAACCTGAAATTAATTTGTCCATATGATACCTAGAGTTATCATATTTAATCCTCAAAAGAACATTAAAAGTATCAATGACCATATTTTTCCTTTAAGAAAAATCTCATTTCCCAATTATGCTAGAAAAGTGAAAAGTTATTTTAATAAGACAGTGATTAACCTGGGGTCTTTTCATTATAGCAACATGGCGGTGAGATGGAGAAGGGGGCATCTTCCTGTAGAATTAACATGAATGTTGGCCCCTAGAATTGCGGATCCTGGCAACTATGGTTACCATTAGCATTTATTGAACCAGACAATTCTTCCAGAGCAGAGACTGAGTCACGTTTACTACTGCAGCCTCAGTATAGATCACAGTGGCTGGGACAAATCGGTGCTCAATTGGTTGAATGTTTAATGAGCAAATACTGGCAAAATTTTTTGATACTATATGACGTGGAACTTGAAATACAAAATGTTAAGTTTGCATGCATTTCAGAGGGAATAGTACCTGCAAATACATAAGTCAGTCAACAAGAAGTAGTTACCATTCCAAATATGTGATTTGAACCAACTACTGTGTTGTTTCAAACGGCATTAATCTGCTCTTGTATGGTAAACTCATATACCAAGAGTCTTATTACATTTCCTATTTGTAGGATAACTTGTCAGGCCTTGTTACCATTGTTGAGACACTTGCAGTTTTGTTCAGATTGTTACCTTTGTCATTTTTCAGAAGCCAGTATGTCAACCTAACAGGTAATATGCTTTCTAATAAGTTTAAGCTCAAATTTTTATTAAATCTTGAGAGTAATGTTTATAAGTAAAATTTCAGAACTTGACAAAAAAGTAAGATTGTTTCCATTTGGTGATTACTGTACTGTGAATGTTTCAAATTCTTGAATGATAGTTTTTTTTTTACTTTTAGAAATACACTAATTGGCTAATTCACATCCCAGTTTTATGTATATTAAATCTAAAATAAACAGTCATTCATTGTTTCTTTTTCAAATAGGCATTTTCAGCAACATATGGAACACTTGTAATTGTAACTGAGCATTTAAGCAGTCCACAGTTTTTTTTAAAAAAAGTAAATATGAAGCATTAATTTCAATATCTATTTTAATATTCTAATTAAGAACATGTGGGCTTTTTGAATCTTTAGTATTAAATCAGGATATTCTTATTTACCAAATTGGGTTATGCTTACCGAAGATGCCACAGTTTGACTTAACATTAGGAATAAATTATATTTTCAATCATTTACATGTAGGGTAAAACAATTCCAGTAACTTTAGTTTAGAAAATGAAAACTGAAATCATCTACATTAATCAATTAAAATACAAGTAAACATCAAAGTATTTTTATTCAAGCACCATAAAGTTTTAGAAGACAATAATAGATACCTCGCATCCTTTTCCCTCTCTTTACTAACAGATCCTCAGTTTTATTCAGGGTCGTAATATGCTTAAATATTAAAATCCTCCATCTCTCAACCTCCTGTGTATCTAGGGGTGGTTATGTGACTCAGTCCAGGGTAAAGAGCTGTAAGCCAAAGTCACTAGGAGCTTCTGGAAATGTTCTTTAAAAGGCTGCAGGCTCTGCTGGCTTCTCTGTGTCTTTTCCCTTTGCCCTTTCCCTTCTTCCTGCTTGTAACATGGATATGATGGTAGAGGTGGGCATGCAACTTGCAACCATGAGGCAATAATCAGCAGGATAAAAGCCAATGCTGAGGATGGCTGGGCAAACAGCTGGGAAAAGCTGGAGTTCCCAGCGGCATCTTTGAGATGCCTCTGCAGACTGGTGGTATTACTTGCACTGGAGATGAGTATAGAAAAATAAAACACATGTTGGTTTAAGTCATTTTGGGCAGCATATAATGAGCTGGAATTGACTCAATGGCACACAACAACAACAACAACAACAACAATAGATTACTAGTAAAGGAGCCCTGGTGGTGCAATGGTTAAGTGCTTGGTTGCTAACTGCAAGGTCAGGAGTTGGAACCCACCAGCAGCTCCATGGAGGAAAAGCCCTGGCAATCTGCTCCTGTAAAGATTACAGCCTGGAAAATCCTACTGGACAGTTCTACACTGTCCTATAGGGTCACTATGAGTTGGAACTGATTGGACAACATACAACAAAAATATATCACTAGTAATTGACTATAATCCATAACTTGCATGCATTTCTTAGTAGCAAATATAGTCAAATATACATATAAGATCTGTGAACTCCTTTATTTAACTCTATCAAATATTTATGTAGAAGAAATTTATCACAGAAATCTGAGCCAGCTCCTAGCTTTCTCCAAGTGTCTAACTTGCTCCGTGGATTAATTTGTCTGCTGGCTAGATGAGGCCAATTAGCTGTGAGATATGAAACACCGTACCATAATAGAAGAAAAGCTCATTTGTGATGAATGGCAACAGGGTACACAAGTTGAGGCCATTCTATCTGAAATACTGGCCAGGATATCTGGTAAAAATAATTCCCATAATCTATCATCAAAATGCATATTTTTCTTAATTTCACTTCTGACAAACACAGTCCATTTATGTTATAAAACAATTTATTATTTATTAATGGTGAATAAGTGGCAGGCAAGTTGGCATATTAGCTTGTCTCAACTTTTCTCTCACTGATTTGCAGAAGGATGATATGTGCAGCTTCCCTTGTAGCCTAGTAGCAGCTATTACCTTTTAAAAATGAACCTAAAATATGGTTATAGGCAGTTCGAATCCACCAGGCACTCCTTTGAAACCATATGGGGCAGTTCTACTCTGTCCCATAGGGTCCTTATGAGTTGAAATCAACTCAACGACAATGAGTTTTTTTTAATAATACACAGGAATCATCAAAACAAGATGGAAGGAATATAGAGAGCCACTGTACCAAAAAGAATTGGTTGACATTCAACCATTTCTGGAGGTAGCATATGATCAAGAACTGATGGTATTGAAGAAAAAGTCCAAGCTGAACCGAAGGGAATGGTAAAAAACAAGGCTCCAGGAATTGACAGAACATCAGCTGAGATGTTTCCACAAAGGGATGCAGCGCTGGAGGTGCCCACTTGTCTATGTCAAGAAATTTGGAAGACAGCTACCTGGCCAACCAGCTGGAACAGATCCATATTTGTGCCCATTCCAAAGAAAGGTGGTACAATAGAATGTAGAAATTATCGAACAATATCATTAACATCACACTCAAGTAAAATTTTGCTGAAGATAATTCAATAATGGTTGTAGCAGTACACTGACTATAGTACAGAGAACTATTAGAAATTCAAGCCAGAGTCAGAAGAGGACATGGAATGAAGAATATCACTGCTGGTGTCAGATGGATCTGGGATGAAAGCAAAGAATACCAGAAAGATGTTTACCTGTCTGTTGTTGACTATGCAAAGGCATCTGAATATGTGGGTCATAACAAATTGTGGGTAACATTGCGAAGAATGGGAATTCCAGAACACTTAATTGTGCTCATGAGGAACCTGTATATAGCCCGAGAGGCTGTCATTCAAACAGAACAAGGGAATACTGTGTGGTTTAAAATCAGGAAAGGTGTGCATCAGGGTTATATTCTTTCACTTATTCAATCTGTACGCTGAGCAAATAATCTGAGAAGCTAGTCATATGAAGAAGAACACGGCATCAAGATTGGAGGAAGACTCATTAACAACCTGCGGCAAGCAGATGACACAATCTTGCTTGCTAAAAGTGAACAGATGAAGATCATAGACTATAGCCTTCAGTATGGTTTATGCCTCAACATAAAGAAAACAAAAATCCTCACAACTGGACCAGTAAGTAACATCATGATAAACGGAGAAAATACTGAAGTTGTCAAGGATTTCATTTTACTTGTATCTACGATTAATGCCCATGGAAGCAGCAGTCAAGAAATCAAAGGACATACTGCATTGGGCAAATCTGCTGCAAGAGACTTCTTTAAAATGTTAAAAAGCAAAGATGTCACTTTGAGGACTAAGGTGCGCCTGACCCAAGCCATGGGGTTTTCAATCACCTCATATACATGTGAAAGCTGAACAATGAATAAGAAAGACAAAGAACAATTGATGTCTTTTATATGATGTTAGGAAAGAATATTGAATGTACCATGGACTGCCAAAGAATGCACAGATCTGTCTTGGAAGAATTACAGCCAGAATGGTCCTTAGAAGCAAGGATGGTGAGACATCATCTCAGGTACTTTAGATATGTTATCAGGAGGGATCAGCCCCTGGAGAAGGATATCATGCTTGGTAAAGTAGAGGGTCAGAGAAAGAGAGGAAGATCCTCAATGAGATGAATTGACACAGTGGCTGCAACGATGAGCTCAATGAATGTGAGGATGCCGCAGGACCAGACTGTGTTTCATTCTGTTGTACCTAGGGTCGCTAAGAATCAGAACCGACTCGACAGCACCAGCAACAACATAATACACAAAATGAGTAAATTAGGCAAGGGTTTAGAAATGACACTTAAAATCAAACAGCTGTATACTCTGTGTTAAGAATGGTAACGTTGCTTCTTCATCTAGCATCACTACATAAGGGCACTGATATGGAGAAATCTTATTAAGGTCTTTTTGGCACATAACCTGTATAATAAGACTGGCAACTTCAAAAGGGTTATCATAACTTGTTATCACAATTCCTATTTTGAAAGTAAATATCTATTAAAAACTTAAATTGTAAAAAGTTATATGTCTTTGCTGACCTGGAATTGTTTAAATAAAAGGTAAAGAGATTAGAAGTTTATATTTTCATAATTTACCTAAAAATTTCCTTTGCATTTTAGACATACGGTTTCTTTGTTAAGATGAAGAAGGAAATGCACTAAACTGAGAAAGTGAAGTAATCTAATTAAACCATTGACACAAATGTGGAACTCTCCCTTTTTTTGGATTGTTTCAGAAGTTCCTTATATTTTTACTTTGTTGCTAACATATATAAAACCATTAGTATTGTGTTTATGGTTTTCCCATAGTGGTCTTGACTTTTAAATAAATTATTCAGTTCATTTTATCTGTTACTCCCTTTTAAAATAACTCTGCTAGCTGTTGTCGAGCAGAAGAAATGATTTTTGAATTGACAGATGTTTTTTGATATTCAAAGTTCTATTTTGTCCAAAAAGGATGTATAATTTTGGTTTCAACCAAAAAGAAAGTTATAGTTACTTGTGCTTCAAATTTCAATGATTTTATTTTTTCTAAATCAGTATCATAGGCTAAGTTGCAAACTATGTTAAACTTGTCTTGGAATAATACTTTGTTAAATATTTTTATTTCTTTAAATAGACACACATTTGAAATTATATACTGAACAATATGAATCAAATATTAAAAAGTTACCATAATTTATGCCTCTAAATTTATGCCAAAACTTAGCTATACTCAAGTGGTGCCTCTAGCCTGTCACCTAATTAGAAAGAGTTGACGTTCATCACTTATTTTCATGAATCTAGACGTGCCAAACTGTCTCAGGGGATGATTTAGCTGAAGGCCTCAGTCCATAATTCTGGAATTGACAACTATACTTGTCATCACTGCTGTAACTTTTATATAAAGATAGCCTTCCTATCAGTGGCAGTTACAATCGAATGAAAAATGTAATAAAAATATACCCATTAAATTAGGTAAGCTATCGACAGTGCCACACTAATGATGCTTGCAACACACTTCCAAATTCTGCCAAAAGAGCATCTGAAAATTTGAAGCACTCAGAGAACCCTTAAAAAAAAAAAAAAGAATTAAAATGTTCTGATTATAAGAAATGGCACATTAATTAAATTTTATTCAGAAGCTATGATTGGAAATACAACTTGAACATAAAGCTTAAAGGCATTTATGTATCAAACACAACCAAAGACTTCACAGATAACACACAATGAGTGCTTAATGGATATTTGCTACATATATAGGAAAAAAAGTATCTCTATATAACAAATGAGAGAGATCTTTGGCTTATTACAAGAAAGTTTTTAGAGAACATTCCAAAGCATTTTTAAAATAAACATGTTCTCCTTTTATGAGGAAGGAACAGAATTAATAGAAGGATGATAGGGAAAAAACTGCCTTAAAAAAAAAAAAGCTGGGCAACCTGGCACTATAGGCAGAAGCACCACGCCGTCCCTCCACAGCAAATATCCGAAAAACTAAGCCAAACAGAGAAAACGGCAATCCTGAAACCCTAAGCAACAAATGAAGAGATGAAGAACTCAGCCAAGCACCAAATAGAATAAGAAACTGACAGAGAACAGAGAGTGAGGAGAGATACATGCAGATGTCCCCTATCAGCTAACGCAGCACAGATCTGCCGTCTTGGACTCCTATCAGAGACCAGCGAACAGGCGGTACAAGAAAGCAGCTTTACGTAGCTTCCAGCAGGAGACAGAACACTGGTAACCAGCGATATACGCTTTCCACCCACCACCCTTCATCACCCCCACTCAGCCTCCTCTGCTTCCTGCGGCCACAGTCTCTTGGCCAGGAAGCACCGGCTGCTTGGATTCCACGCACTGGACGACTCCCTGAGTGTGATTTGTTGGCTGCTGCTGTTGCTTTTTTCTGCTTCTTTTGATTTCTTCCTTAAATCTCACCACCTCCCCCTCCTTTGTCTCAAATACCTGGCTCCATGTGCCATCTTTGCTTCTTCCTGAAAGGCTGTGAAACTCTGCTCGAATGTGAAACTGCTTCCCGGTCCGTGCTGTCACGCTGGTGGGATCCCGGGGCTTTTTTTGTTTGTTTTGAATTGTTTGTTTTCCTTCTCTTTTCTCGAATTGGGAGCCCGTTTTAGCTGGGCAGTACTGCGTGGCTTGAGACCTTCCCCCTCAGTTTGTGCAGATGCGCAGAGGGATCCCCGAGGGCATTTCTCTTTTCTAGTTTTTTTATGGGTTTTTTTGGTTTGTTTCTTTTTTGGGGGGATTTTCTTTTTTTTTTTTTTTTTTTCAAATTTGTTTGTTTTGTTTTCTTTTCACTTTCTGTCTATCTTCATTACTCAGTTTCTCACCTCTCTATATCATCCTTTTCTTTCTGTCCCCTAAATAGCTGGTGCTGAGTGACACCTCTACTCCTTCTAGCCAGGCTGTACTTCACCGCCTGGGAGAAACTTTCCCAGATCGTGTAGCTGCACGAGTGAGATCCCTGAGAGACTTGCTTTCTTCTTCCTAATTTTTATTTATTCATTTTTTTCTTTTCTTTTGTTTTTATCTTCTTCTTCTCCTTTTTGTTTTCTCCATTTCATAGTCTCTCATCTCTCCATTCCAGCAACAAGCTCCCCTATCACTCTTTTTTGTTTGTGTGTTTTTGGCTCCTATTCCTCTCTCCTCTGTCTCCTGACTCCTACACCCATCTTAGCGTCACACATCACAATCACACCCTCCATCTCACCTACCTGCAACATGCGCTTAACATCACATCACCAAGCATCACTGGCGTGGCCTACTGAATCCTGCCCTGCACTGATTGCTGGCCCGCCCTGGTGGCCATAGTAAGTACCACAAACAACCCATCCCAGCAACTCTTCCTCAGCTACACTTGCCCTGCTGTTCCATACCTGAGAGACTCAACTTGCCAATTGGAGAAGGAGGTGAAAAGTATCGTGCACACAGACAAGCAAATAACAAACAACACACAGCCCGCCTGCTCAGACAAAACCAAACTAAAAAAAAAAAAGGACGAAACAAACAAATCTACAATCAATAAATGAGAAAAATAAGTACTGAATGCCCGAAGACAGCAGACAATATCAAAACATTTACAAAAACAGGACAGGATGGTTCCAGTAGGCATCCAAAATAAAACACCAGCTGACTTTCCAGTGGAAGAAAAGGCACTAGACCTACCCGGTAGGGAATTCAAATCTCTAATCCGCAGAATTATCCAAGAGTTGAAGCCAAAAGCAGACAAAAATGAGGAAAAAATAGACAAATTCATGGAAAAGGTAGACAAATTCATGGAAAATATAGACAAAAAAATGGAAGAATTCAGGAAAATAATGCAGAAACAAAATACCAAAATAAATTCACAACTAGAAATCATACAAAAACAACAATTAGAAATCCAAAAGATAAACAACAAGACTTCAGAAATGGATAGTGTCATACAAGGGCTGAGGAGCAGATTTGAAACAGTGGAAGACAGGATCAGCGCAATTGAAAACAAACACTTAAATATAACTCTGTTTGAGGAAAAATCAGAAAAAAGAATGAAGAAAAATTAAGACCCTGAGAATTAAGTGGGATACAAACAAAAGCAAAAATCTGCCAGTGACTGGAGTTCCATAACAGGGGACAAAACAGAAAACACAGAGAGGATCATTGAAGAACTTCCAACAGAAAATGTCCTCAATATCATGAAAAATAAAAACCTGGCCATCCAAGAAGCTCAATGAAACCCATTTAGGATAGACCCCAAAAGAAAATCACCAAGGCATATCATAATCACATTCGCCAAAACCAAAGATAGACAAAGAATCCTGAGAGCAGCCCGTGAAAAACAAGAAGTCACATACAGAGGAGAAACAATAAGACTAAGCTCAAATTATTCAGCAGAAACCATGCAGGCAAGAAGGCAAGGGGATGATATGTATAAAGCCTTGAAATAAAAAATTTGCCAGCCAAGAAATATATCCTGCAAAACTCTCGTTCATATATGTTGGTGAAATTAGGACATTTCCAGATGAACAGAAATTAAGGGAATATGTACAAACCACACCAAACTTACAAGAATTATTAAAGGGAGTCCTTCGATCTGAGAATGAACAACTTCAGCTCACAGGCTGAATCTAGGATGCAGGATCGTACCAGCCAGATACCAATCTAGGAAATGAACTCTCAAGGACTATCCAAAACCAAAAGAAATACAACAGGGAATCAGAGCGGTTAACCTGTAAATGACAATAATATCAGAACAATAAAAGAGGGAATAAGTGGTGAAGGTATAGAACGTTCTAATGGAGAGGAAGGCAAGGCGATACCAAGTAATAACAGACTGCTTCAAACTTAGAAAGATAAGGGTAAATTTCACAATAACCACAAAGAAAGTTAACAAACATACTCATCAAAATAAAGAAGAAAAACATAAAGTCTCAGTAAAAACAAAACCTAAAAAAGAAAAAAGAAATGAAAAAAAAAATTCACAAACAGAAGGAACTCAGCAAAGGAGAGTAAGAGGAAGAAAGAAAAAATCGGTACCACAAAAAAAAGCACTACAAAATGACAGCAATAAACTCACATCTATCAATAATTACACTGAATGTAAATAGCCTCAACGCACCCATAAAGATATGGAGAGTGACAGAATGGATGACAAAACAGGATCCATTGATATGCTGTCTACAAGAGACACACCTTAGAAACAAAAATGTAAATTCATTAAAAATCAAAGGTTGGAAAAAAATATAACTAGCAAACAACCACCAAAAAAGAGCAGGAGTGGCAATACTAATCTCAAATAAAACAGACTTTAAAACAAAACCCACCATAAAAGACAAAGAAGGACAGTATACAATGATTAAGGGAATGATCCATCATGAAGACATTACCATAATAAACATACAGTCACCCAATTACAGGGCTCCAAAATACATAAAACAAACTCTAACAGCACCGAAAAGAGAAATAGACAGTTCCACAATAATAGTAGGAGACTTCAACACACCACTCTCGGTAAAGGACAGAACATCTAAAAAGAAACTCAGCAAAGATACAAAAGACTTAAAGGACACAATCCACCAACTTGACCTCACAGACATATATAGAACACTCTATCCAACAGCTGCAAAAGACACATTTTTTTCCAATGCACATGGAATGTTCTCCAGAATAGACCACATCTTAGGCCACAAAGCAATCCTCACCAAGATCCAAAACGCTGAGATAATAAAAAGTATCTTCTCTGACCACAATGCCATCAAGGTAGAAATTAACAACAGAAAGAGCAAGGAAAAAAAATCAATTACAGGGAAACTGAATAACACCCTGCTTACAAACCACTGGGTAATAGAAGAAATCAGAGATGGAATCAAAAAATTCCTAGAATCAAATGAGAATGAAAACACATCAT
>NW_004443939.1:16830780-16878341 GCF_000243295.1 Trichechus manatus latirostris | reverse complement strand
TGTCATAAAACAATATGTGTACTGACTGTTTAATGAGAAACTATTTGTTCTGTAAAGCTTCACCTAAAGTACAATTTAAAAAAATTTTAAAAAACGCACAAAATAAATAATGAAGTAGTGGTATTACTATTGTGCTATGACCTTGAGTTTCACTAAAAGAGAGCCACACTGACTTTAAATTAATATTTGATTTGTAAAATACAGATGGAATTTCTTAGTACATTTTGCCATTTCTTATTGCATGCTTGCCTGTCCTCCATTCACAAAGTATTCACATATGTGTCATGAGGGTTCAGTCTGAACCACATGTGACAGTCATTGAAGGCCAAGGCTTATTTTGTGAGGAAATCTCTTTTAAAATCCATCTGTTCTTTAAATCATCCTTAATTACCAGGGTGTCAGTCAAGCCCTTGATGAATTGTAGTGCTGCTTGCTGTGTAAGGTTGTTGTTGTTGTTAGTTGCCATAGCGACCCCATGTACAACAGAATAAATGTTGCTGAGTCCTGCGTCATCCTCACAATCATTGCTATGTTTGAGCTCATTGTTGCAGCCACTGTGTCAATCCAGCTTACTGAGGAGTTTCCTCTTTTTCACTGACCCTCTACCAAGCATGATGCCCTTCTCCAGGGACTGGTCCCTCCTAATAACATGTCCAAGATAAGTGAAATGAAGTCTTGTCATCTTTGCTTCTAAGGATCACTTTCGGCTGTATTTCTTCCAAGACAGACTTGTTCATTCTTCAGGAAGTCCATGGCATATTCAGTATTCTTCACCAACACCATAATTCAAATGCATCAATTCTTCTTCAGTCTTTCTTATTCATCGTCTAGCTTTTGCATACGTATGAGGTGATTGAAAATACTATGGCTTGGGTCAGGCACACCAGTGCAGTAAGTCATTTGATTTCTTGACTGCTTCCATGGGTATTGGTTGCAGATCCAAGTAAAATGAAATCCTTGGCAATGTATAGTGTTAACAGCTTAATTGCATAAAGGCTCTTGGCTTAGAGGTCTCTGTACCAAACCATATACTCTGGCGTGGAGCTGCATCCGTGTGGAGGAACGGAAGTCTTTTTCAGTTAGCACAAAGCATCATATGGGCTAGTGGCTTCCTTGTTGATGTCTATCCTAGAGGGTTAATAGAACTTTCTAAATTCCTCCCAATTTCCACTCTCAAGCCCTTCCAATTCCACTATCCAAAGCTACCAGAGAATGTTTTCTAAAAAATCATCCTAAGCAAATGGATCTGACCATCTCCCATTCGTGCTTAAAAATCTTTGATGGTTCCTCACAGTCAATTAAATTTTGGATGCAATACAAGGCCCTTCAGAATCTGAAGCCTACCAACCTTTCCAGCATTCACTTTATTTTGCCCACAGCCCTTCAGATCTGCTTAAAATCTTGTTTGGGAAAAGCTGGTGCATCATTCTTCAATTCACAAAGCAAAAAAATATTTCCCCTCTGCAAAATTGAGGAAAAAATAACAACAATAGTAATAACCATTTTGGAGTACTCATGGTATGCTAGGCACTTTTCTAAGCACTTTATGCAATGAAGCAGTTACAATTATAGTTTCATTTTTACAAATGAGTAAACTGAGGCACAGAGAGGTAAAGTAACTGACATAACATCATACAACTAGTGAACGATGAAGCCAGGATTTAAAGTGTAAAAAAAAGCGAGACAGAGAAAATATCTGTATGCTTGCGTTCCAATAATAATAACACAGAGAACTGCAAATCTTTAAAAACTGCAACTTAAGGTCATTATTAAATCTTTACTTCTGTGTTAATACACTATTATTTTCTCAAAATAATAACATTTTCTCAAAATTTTCTGATGGCTTTCTAAAATCCCTGTAAACAATATTCCATGCACTGTCTCTCACATCTAGACTTTCAAACATAATCTCTGTATCTGGAACACTTCTCATCACCTATTTTTGCCTGGTGTCTGAGTCAGGGTGTAACCAAGAAAACGAAAACTACTTCAAGTATTTATAATAGAGAGAATTAAATGCACAGAAATTGGTTACATAAGAGGTAGAGAAACTGAGAAACCAAACAGTTGATAGGGATTAGCAACAGCAGGAAGCTATTATCAACACTAGTCTATAGAGAAAGAGAGAGAAAGTATGTGGCTGAAGCCTAGGACAGATGATGGAACCATGGTAGGTCTGTATGGCAAGAGTCAAAACCCTGTAAGAGATGTATCTGCTGGTAGAGAAGCCCTCTGAGGCAGAGAAGTGACAGAGAAATATTTTAGCCTTTCCCTTTCTCCTTATTCTCTTCTCCAGTCAGTGCCTCCCATGGGTTAGTTCCAGTCAGAAACCAGCTAACAAGTCACCCTCTGCAACATGGAGTAAGGCAGAGGAAGGGCGTAGACTGGCTCTGAGGGCACAAGCCCATTCCCTGTAAGCATGATGAATGCTTCATGCTTAGGCCTTCCTCAGGAAGATGGCTCTGGTTCTCTTTTCCCACAGAACCATAGCTGGACTGTATGAAGAAGAACAGGGTATCAGGGTTAGAGGGAGACTCATTAACAACCTGCATTATGCAGATGACACAACCTTGCTTGCTGAAAGTGAAGAGGACTTGAAGTCCTTACTGATGAAGATCAAAGACTACAGCCTTTTGTATGGATTACGCCTCAACATAAAATAAAAATCCTCACAACTGGACCACTATGCAACATCATGATAAATGCAGAAAAGACTGAAGTTGTTGAGGATTTCATTTTACTTGGAGTCTATGGAAGCAGAAGTCAAGAAATCAAATGATGCTTTGCATTGGGTAAATCTGCTGCAAAGGATCTGTTCAAAGTGTTAAAAAGCAAAGATGTCAGTTTGAAGACTAAGGTGAGCCCAACCCAAGCTACAGTGTTTTCAATCACCTCATATGCATGCGAAAGCTGGATGATGAATAAGAAATACCGAAGTAGAATTGGCGCCTTTGAATTGTGGAGCTGGCGAAGAATATTGAATACACCACGGACTGCCAAAAGAACGAACAAATCTGTCTTGGAAGAAGTACACCAGAATGCTTCTTAGAAGCAAGGATGGCGAGACTATGTCTTACATATTTTGGACATATGACAAGGAGAGATCAGTCCCTGGAGAAGGACATCATGCTTGGTAAAGTAGAGAGTCAGCAAAAAACAGGAAGATCTCAAGGAAGGAGATAGATTGACATAGTGGCTGCAACAACGGGCTCAAGCATAACAATGATTGTGAGTATGGTGTAGGGCCAGGCAGTGTTTTGTTCTGTTGTACATGGGGTCACTATGAGTTGGAACTGATTCTATGGCACCTAACAACAACAACAATAGAACCATGCAATTCATCTTTCATAACACCTTGTATATCATCTCTGCAGGAAAAAGAACTGACAATCTGCTCCTGCAAAGATAACAGCCTAGGAAACCCTGTGGGGCAGCTCTACTCTCACATGGGGTAGCTATGAGTTGAAAATTGACTCGATGGCACCTAACAACAACAACAACATTACTTATAATAAAATTAATAATAGTTAATAATTTGTGAGCAATTATCAATGGAATAGATGCTGCACACTACATGCATTTTCATTTAAATCTCCTAACAATCACGGCAACCGTGTCTGTATTGTCTTCTAGAGGGTAAGTTCCATGAGGACAAAGTCCACATGTCTTGTTCTCTACTATTTACCTAGCATTTAGTATAGATTCTAACATATAGCAGGAAACTTACAATTTTCTAATGAATCATTAAAGTTTCTTGAAATAAATCTGAACAAAAGACTATGGAGTAATATCTATTTTTTAAAATGTCATATTAGCTAAAGGCATTTTCACTTGTATTCAGAGAATCCTACTCAAAGAATCACTAAATTTTATAACTAATTTGCGACAAGTTAGTATGTTGGATACTAAACAAATAACTGTGGATTCTCAGATGATATAGCTATATATTAATATTCAAAAAGTATCAAAATTTATTCCTTTGATTGGATGTATTCTCTTTCAGTTTTTCTGAAGTAAATTTTGCATGAGGTCTCTGACTAATGGTTTTTATTCCTCTCTAGAATTGATGGAATTTCCTGAAATGATTCATTTTTGTTTTTAATTACTGCATTTAAAGGAACAGTGTAATCATTTAATGAATAAAATTTTCTGATTTTTAAGGTTTTTCTTCTAGTATATTTCTACCTAAAATAAAATGAAGAAAGCCACAGCTCCACTGATGATCAAGAAACCTAAGCAATGTGGGTGTTTAAGTATGGAAGGCACTACCATTTGCCAATTCAACTGCTATTCCTACTTCTTAAATAACTAAACTCCAATTTTGTTTGGGAGAGTGGTGTGCTTAGCTCCAGGGGATGAACAATGCCTTTTTCAAGCAAATCGTGGGAATTCATTTCTTCCCCAGATATACATCCTCCCAGCTTCCTTAGGTGTGGCCACGTGAACTGATTCTGGTCCATGAGTAGTGAGGTTATTGAAAGGTTCAGGGGCATGGTATTCCTTCTCAAAGAAAGGAAAATTCTCTTTACTAACAAACCCTTTTTTTCCCTATAGGGGACAGTACTTGGGACTGAGGAATTCATTTGAGACCTGACATTCAGATAGGCCAGAAGAACTGTAAAGAGTCCTGACATCATTTTTGAGTCCCTGAAAAACAAAAACAAAGCAAAAAAAAACAACCAAAAAAAAAAAAAACTCTGGAACTACCTATCTTCAGACTTCTTGCTTAGTAAACAATACAATAAATATTCTTATAGTTTAAGCCCCTGTTTGATTCCTTTTGGTTAAGAAAGAGTAAACAAAAAATTATATACATACTAGTAACTAAAATCAGAATAATCTTTTAACTAGAAATATACTTTCTTCATAATAAGAAAAATAAAGGAACCAAGTATATAACATACATAGAATAAAAGCTGTGAGTAGATATAACTGTAGTTAAAGTAATTTCAGACAGAAATCATGTTAAACAAACTTTAATTATCAAAAACATCATAAATTAATAAATCCTCCTTGGTCACCAGAAATATTATGTGAATTACAGTGACTATTGCTTTGCATTTGTTCATTCAATAAATATTTATTGATTATGTGTCAGGCACATTTATATCTGCTGAGGATATAGAGGTAAACAAAACAGGCATGGTCCTTGTTTTCTTGAGGATAATTCTAGCAGCTAGAAAGTGGTACTGAACATAATGCATAAAGTCAGAAATACCAAAATCCATCTGTCATGGATTGAATTGTGTCCCCCCAAAATATCTGTCAACTTGGCTAGGTCATGATTCCCAGTATTGTATGATTGTCTGCCATTTTATCTTCTGACGTGATTTCTCTATGTGTTGTAAATGCTATCACTATGATGTAATAAGATGGATTAGCAGCAGTTATATTGATGACATCTACAAGATTAGGTAGTGTCTTAAGCCAATCTCTTTTGAGATATAAAAGAGAGAAGCAAGCAGAGAGACATAAGGACCTTATACCACCAAGAAAGCAGTGCCAGGAGTAGAGCACATTCTTTGGACCTGAGGTTCCTGAGCTGAGATGCTCCCAGACCACGGAAAGACTGATGCATCACAAGGACCTTTCTCCAGACCTGACAGAGAGAGAAAGCCTTCCCCTGGAGCTGATGCCTTGAATTTGGACTTGTAGCCTACTAAACTGTGAAAGAATAAATTTCTCTTTGTTAAAAGCCATCAACTTGTCATATTTCTGTTATAGCAGCACTAGATGCCTAAGACACCACTCTATCTATAAGACATGGAGTAGGCTACAGTAACATATCCCACTGGCCTGGGGATGTGACAAGAAACTTGGCTATCCACCCAGGGTGATGAGTAGGAAAAAAAAAAAGTCATGAGAAACTAATGTGTTAAGCCTGTAGCTCAAGAGACGTTGGGATTTGAATTCATCATAACCATGTTTGGCATTGAACCTGGCCCAATACATACAACAATATAAAAAATACTGACTCTTGCAGGGTCTTGGAAAAGATAAATGCAAAACTGTGCCATAGGGAGAGGTCCACTACCTCAAAATCTAAAATTCCTGATTCCTAGAAGAAATAAACCACCATGTGAGAGTTTTGCTAACTAACAAATAGCAAAATTTACTCCACAAGAATTACAGATAGTTCAAATGGATCAAAGACCTAAATTAAAAAGCTAAAACTATAAAGTTCCTGGAAGATAATACAGGGACAAAACTATGGTGCTTAATTTTTTTCAGTAATAGATTATCAAACACAACTACAAATGCACAAGCAACATAAGACAATTTAAATAACTGGGACTCCCTAAAAATTAAATAATTAATGCTCATTAAAAAACTTTATCAAATGAGTAAAGAGAACCTACAACTTGGGAAAAAAACTTTTGGGAATGCTATATCTGATAAGGGTCTAATCTCTAAAATACATAGGGAACTTCAACAACTCAACAACAAAACGATAAGCAACCCAGTTAAAAAATGGGCAAACGACATGACCAAACACCTCATCAAAGAGGACATTCGAGCAGCTAACAAACACATGAAAAGATGCTCATGATCATTAGCCATCCAAAAAAAAAAATCGAAAACCAACCTAACTGCTGTTGAGTTGATTCTGACTCATAGGGAGCCTACAGAACAGAGTAGAACTGCCCCACAGGGTTTCCAAAGAGCAGCTGGTGAATTCAAACTGTCGACATTTTGTTTACCAGCCAAGCTCTTAACCACTGTCTCATCAGGGCTCCATCATTAGCCATCAGAGAGATGCAAATCAAAACTACAATGAGATACCATCTCATCCCTACAAAAATGGTACTGATCAAAAAAAAACAGAAAACAAATGCCGGCGAGGTTGCAAGGAGATTAGAACACTGCTCCACTGTTGGTGGAATTGTAAATTGGTTCAACTACTCTGAAAAATGATATGGTGCTTCCTCAAAAAGCTAGAAATAGAAATACTCTATGATCCAGCAATCCCACTCCTAGGTATATACCCTAGAGAGCTAAAACTACTGACACAAACAGATACATGCATACCTATGCTCAAGGCAGCATTATTCACAATAGCAAAAAGATGGAAACAACCTAACTAACTGCCCATCAACAGAGGAATGGATAATCATACACACAATGGAATACTATGCAGCCATAAAGAGTAATGATGAGTTCTCAAAATATACTATTATGTGGATGAATCTGGAGGACATGCTGAGTGAAATAAGTCAATCACAAAAGGATAAATACTGTATGATCTCACTATTATGAAAAGACATGAAAAGGTATATATACAGAAAGCAACATTCTTTGGTGGTTACCAGGTACTGTAGGGAGAAAGAGGGGGAATCACTTTCTAGATATTAGATATTTGTTAGTTTTGGTGATGGGTAACACGATATCAAATAAAGGTGAAGTCAGCACAACTTGACCAAGGTAAAAGATGATACTAAGGAGTACAAAAGAATAAGGGATGATTTTGTTAAAAGCCACAACATATATAGTTCTGCAACAGTAATAACAACAAAAAAAATATGTATGTGGTTACATAGATATCTATAAGCACGTGAGAATATACAAGTGTGCATGTATAGGTGTTTCTGTAGGCAAATGTATATACATGTTTGTGTGTACTGCGTATATATTCATATATAAAATAAGGTACACAGGGGGCACAGAATTGATACTTCCTAGACATAATCAAACACCTCACGGGATTGGATTACTGGGTTTGAGGGCTTAGGAACATAGTCTCAGGGGGCAACTCAGTCAATTGGCATAATATAGCTTATAAAGATAATGTTCTACATCCTAGTTTCGTGAGTAGCATCTGGGGTCTTAAAAGCTTTCAAGCAGCCATCTAAGATACAAATATTAGTCTCTATGGATCTGGAGCAAAGGAGAAAGAAGGAAACAAAGACTCAAAGAAGAAGCTAGTCTAAGGGACTAATAGTCTACACAAACCATGGCCTCACCTACTTTGAAACCAGAACTAGATGGTGCCTGGCTACCACTACTGACAGTTCCAACCAGGTTCACAATAGGTAGTCCCAGATAGAATGGGAGAAAATTCCTAAAAAAGGTCAGACTTACCAGACCACTAGAGAATAGAGGAACCCCCAAGCTATCATCCTAGGATAGCCTTTAAACTTGGAACTCAAACCACTCCCAGTGGTTACCTATTAGCCAAAAGACAAAGTGGCTCATAAAATAAATATTATCACTTGTGAGTATTATGCTCCTTTAAACAAGCATCTAAATGAAAACTAATGGACAACATTTGCTGTAGAGGAAACATGAGAAGGTAAAGGCGAGGGGAGGGGGGTGACAAGGAAGATAGATTAATGGAAACAGAACAACCAGAATGTAAATAATGAGAACGCTGACACACTGTGAAAAGCATAACCATGTCACTGAATAGTATGTATGGAAATTGTTAAATGAGAATGTAATTTGCTATGTAAATTTTCTCCAAAATCACAATAAAATATTTGAAAATAAAAAGAATTCATCATCTTTTTCCAGGTGAATTGTAAGCAATTTAAAGACAAGGCCAGGTCTTTTAATTCATTTTTTGGTCAATGACATTGTTATGGATTGAATTGTGTCCACCCAAAATATGTGTTGGAATCCTAACCCCAATACCGTTGGATGTAATCCAGTTTGGAAATAGGGTTTTCTTTGTTATTTTAATGAGACCACATCAGTGTAGGGTGTATCCTAAACCTAATCACTTCTGAGTTATAAGGAGTTGCACAGATACAGAGACTGAAAAACACAAACAGGGGAAGATACATGCTACGTGAAGATCGTCAAGGAATAGAGGAATGCCAGAGCTATAGAAGATGAAATAAGAGCCTTCCCCCGAAGCCAACAGAGAGAGAGCATTCCCCTATAGCTGGTACCCTGAATTTGAACTTCTAGGCTCCTAAACTGTGAGAAAATAAATTTCTATTTTTTTTAAACAAGAATTATAGATAGTAGAAGCTATATAGTAAGAATTTTTAAATGTTTGAAGACATGAAGAAATATAACCCGAAAGGCAATCAATACAGATTTTTCAGGTTAACTTGGAAAATAAGCAAATACAAATATATAGTCTCTGAAATAAATAAAATACCAATGGAAAGGTTAAACAGTAGACCAAAACTAATTAAAAAGAAAACTAGTAAATTGGACAATTGTCCTGAAAAATCACCCCATATAAGCCATGCAGACTAAAGGAGATGAACTACATGATAGAAATACTAAGGAACTGGAAACTTAAAATTTTACACCCACCTGTTCTGTCACTCTATTCTAAGAGCAAAATGAGGAATTTTTATAAAATAGCTAAGATTTTCTACTGTTTCACAGAATCTGTAATGGATGCACTCTAAGAAGAAAGTTAAATCTGGTAGGCAAAACCAAAAAAAAGCAAACAAACCAACCTGTTTGCCATTAAGTCGATTCTGACTCATAGCAACCCTGTAGGACAGAGTAGAACTGCCCCATAGGGTTTCCAAGGTAGGCAAAGTAGACTGCAAAAAACTATTGTCAGAAAAGAAATCAGTAAAACATATTTGTAAATCTAAATAAGTATTGACTTTAAAAATTAATAAAGACTAAATTGGGAGATTTTAAAGATATTGATGCAGCACAACAATAAAATGCTAGACAACAATAACAGGAAGGATTGAATAACAATTGTTCTATTGTCTTTCATTTTAATGCTACCCTAGCCTAAGGAGCCCTGGGAGTGAAGTGGCTAAAAGCTCAGGCTGCTAACCAAAAGACTGGCAGTTCAAATCCACCAGCTGCTCCTTGGAAACCCTATAAGACAGTTCTACTCTGTCCTGTAGGGTCAATATGAGTCGGAATCAACTTGACGGCATACAGCAACAACACAACAGCCTATAGCTTTCTACTTCTGTTTTTAAAGGCCAAAGCTCTTAATTCAATATTTGCCAACTATTTTTACCAAAATGTTTTCATAGTAAATCATTTTTAGAGTTCTGCTCCACTGCTAAATATTCAAGAAGATACTTTCTTTCTCATTTTCTAAAATATACCCTACCTCCACCCCATAAGCCTCATCCAGAACTAGCTTTGGCCAACACCTGGAGTGTGTGGATTGGTCTTGGCCACATTTACTGCTTACTTGAGTACAGATGCATTTTCCACTGAAGACCTCTGCTACAATGATGTGATATTTCTTTTACCCCTGTGGGGTTTAGAATTTAACTTTACCAAAGTAATTTGGTCTTTGCTCCTATTTCCTAAGAGATAACTCTAAAGTCTTGTAATTTCCTGAGTAATTGAGGTACCTTTGTTATCCAAACCCCACCTGAGGGTTTGTGCTAATGAGTGGGGGCTGGCCAGACCACAAAGGCCAGCAGGTGGCCTGATATCAATTGACCTCAGGGAGGAAGAGGAGCATGATTCAATTAATCATGCCTATGCAACCAGGCCTCAATTTGCCTATACAATGAGGCCTCAATCATGACTACATAATGAAGCCAATAAAGGCTCAGGACACAGAAGCTCCAAGACTTCCTGATTGGTGAAAATCACCTGCTCTTAGGAGGAAGACATGGAAGCTTCACATTGGAAACCCTTCCAGACCTCTCCCTACGCATCTCTTCTTTATGTCGATATTGATTTGTATCCTTCTTTGCTATAATAAATCTGTAGTCATTAAGTATAGAGTTTCATGAGTTCTGTGAGTCATTCCAGCAAATTATCAAACCCAAAGGAGTAATGGGAGTCAGCAGGTCATAAGTAGGGAGCTAGTAGAGGCTTTCAATCTTGCAGCTGGCATTCTGAGGAGGGTAGAAGGAACCCCTGAACCTGTAGCCAGCAGGTCAGAAGCAGAGGTGTCGTGTGGACTCTTGAACATGCAGCTGGCATCTGAAGTCTTACGTGGCAGTCCAGAGGACTGTGTTCTTTAACTTGTGAGATCTGACCTAATTCTGGGTGGTTAGGGTCAGAGGAAGAAGTGCTGTAGGGGCAACTGGTATTAGAACGGAACAGAGGAAATGGAAAGTGAGGATTTGTTGGTGTCTGAAAAAGTGGATATTTTATATTTGATTGATCCACACATACCCTTTTCCTGTCTTACCATAGTTAGAATAGGTGCAGGACCTGAACATTTGTTATGACTATTTGGCACTGATAATAGCAATCTTTTTTGCCAAAGCCTATAGTACCTTATTTGTGAGGACCTAAATTCTAGGATTCAGTTTCCTACTATGTCATTTCTTTCTGCTTTCCCAGATTTTTCCTTAGGAATTATAGTCTTGAAACTGATGTACAGAGGTTCTGATATATGGTTGGTGTCTATGACTTCTGGTTGCCTCAAAAAGCAACATTCACAGTGCATGGTTCTCAGTTTGAATGACTAATGGAACTTCTGTAGAATAGAGATACTTTAGCCCCATTTCATGCTCACCAAGAAAAAGATTGCCTGGTGGTGTCATATCATTTAAAGAGCATCCACACGTATACTTATGGCAGCTGGAATTGATACCAACTACTATAGGGTCGCTATGAATCAGAATTGACTCGATGGCAACAGGTTTGTTTTTTTTGGTTTTACTGTAGAGCCAGAATTTATACCAACTACTGTAGAGGTTCAGCTGTGCTGTTTTTAGATTACTATCAGATTTTTCAGAACCAGGGACTAGATAATGGGGGAAGCAAGGAATATATACTAAAGCTAAGGGAGGATTGTGCAGGAAAACCCAAAGACCAATGATCTTCTTCTTTAGTCAGCAGTTTCTCCCCCCGTGGCAGAATATTAGAAGCCGCCAATGAGAATTTCTTCTTTAACAGCCTGTGTTCATTAGTTTTCTATCTTGTGTTTCACTCTTTTCTTTGTTTGTCTTCATAGGTTAATTTGTGATGTGCTGAATGAGATTGCATCAAGACTACTAGCCAGGTTGGAAAGAGCTGACTTTCAAATTGAAAGTCAACACTTAACTTTCAATATGACAAGAAACTAAGAAGCCAAATATGCTCATTCCCTGAGTATATTTTTATATTACTGCAATTATATATGTTATATATGTACCACATGTCATCACAACTTTTGAAATATAATGGATTTGCTTATTTACACTATTTTATTGCTTTGTTTATTCCACAAGATGAAGAAAAATGTAAAATAATGGCATAATTGAAAATCTATGCAAAAATACTCATCAGACCCTCATATCTTTTTTAAACACCTCTTAGCAGATGGACTAAAGTAAAATAAATACATGAGGCTATAGCACTTTGATAGCAATTGTGTTGTTGTTACAGCTACAAAAATGAAATTAAAAACATATGGCATGTATTATCTATACTTCTCTGTTTCAAAAAAGGGAGTAAAACTATCAGCATAGTTGTAAGCACGGTGTTCAATAGGTCAATTTGTACATCTTTTTAATCATTCATTAAATAATAAGAATTCCAAAATGTTAGAATGTCATTGATAAGTCATTCATAACAAACTGTTGGAGGAATAGTCTGCCTCTATGCCTCCCATCCAGGCTACTTAAGCAAAAAAGCCTCGGGCCCAGAACATTCTTTCATAAGGAAGCTGGGAACTGAGTTGCCTTCTCTCTTCCAGTTCCTTCTCGTTATCAGAGAAGGCTTCTCCCTGTTCTGGGCACACAGTAACTTTCCCTGTCTTTTGCACATGTATGGGCACCATATGGCACGTGGTCAACTCCACATCTACATCTGTTCCCAGTGGGGAGGGAATGGTGTCTCTCATACTACGGCATAAAAGGGGTGAACATAGAGCATCTGCCCTGTACTGGCCATATGCCAGATGAGCCTGCTGGCCATGGGAGACAGGTGCCCACTAATGAAGCTGATCTCATTCTGTCTCTTCTCTATGTGAGATGTGAGTAAAGCATTTCCCATGTACTGTTAGAGTATGTATGTGGTCTTTTTCTGGCAATTGTTGATGTTGCCTCAGAACAAACTATTATAAATTGTCTATTATGAGGTCTAAAACAAAATATAACATAGTCTCTGACACTGAGGGAGCCGTGGTGGCACAGTGGTTAAGGGTTATGGCTGCTAACCAAAAGGTTGACAGTTTGAATCTACCAGCTGCTCCTTGGAAACCTTAAGGGACAGTTCTACTGTGACCTTGAGGATTTTGGAATCTGGGACATGAAAATATTTTCTATTAGATTTTACTTTGTTTACTGAAAAATCTATTGGGTACCAAGTTTTGTCATATTTATAAATCAAAACCAGTTGGGAATCTTTATGGTTGATTTCTATAAAATCCTATCTTTTGTATCACAATATTAGGAATGCACAATATTTTTTATAGTTTCTCTTCTTTATAAGACATATTTCTTTCTTAAACATCAAAATAATACTTATTAATTTTTTGTAAGGTAGGCAGTAGAGTGTAGAGCTGAGATTGTGGGTTCTAGGCTCAGACTGCCTGTTTTCAAACGCTGATTAGCTGAGTATTCCTTGGCCAGATTACTGTAACTTTCTGTGCTTCATTTTCCTGATATATAAATAGTGAAGACATAATGAAAAATACGGTAAGAATATTAGAGTTATTAGTTTACAAGGTTAAATATCTGACTAACTGAAATTCCAAAAAAGAATGCACAAAATTAAGAAAATTATGGGAAGACAAAGCAGTTTTCCTGAACTGAAGAGCTGAATGTTTATGTTATATAGGCCTACCATATAACTATGCTATGATTTTTTATGTTATAGTAAATGCAGTTAAAAAAAATCCATTTTCAAAATGTATATTGCTGATATATAGCAATACAATTTACTTTCGTTTATTGAACTTATATTTTTTGAACACTTGCTAACTTAGTTCTAGAAGTTATTTTATAGATTCCTTAGGATTTTCTCTAAAATCAGCCATGTCATTTGGGAATAAAAGGGATTTACTTCTTTTCCAACTTTATGCCTTTTCTTACTTTATTGCAGTGACTGAAACCTCTAGTTCAATGATGAATGCTAGTTATGAGAGTGGATATACCCAACAACTGTAGAATATACATTCTTTTTCAAGTGCACAGGGAACATACTCCAAGATAGACCAGATACGGGGCAAAATAAATACATAAAAACGTTTAAAGTTACACATTTTAATCTATGCATTGCTTTAGCTGTATCCCACAAATTTTTGATATAGTTTCATTTTTATTTAGTTTGAAATATTTCCTAATGCTTTTTTGTGATTTCTTCTTCAATCCATGTGTTATTTTGAAACAGATTGTTTAATTTAAAGTATTGGAGGTCTTTTCTAGATATTTCATTAATTTCTAATTTAATTCTGCTGTGATCCAAGAACATACTCCACAGGCCAGAGGGCTTATTGGCCTTCTTTCCAAACAAATTAAGGAGCTGGAGGGTGTTGCTCCAAAAGAAATATACAATTTTGAGATTTTTGTCCACTGCTCATACTAATTTGACATTAATACCTCAGCCTATTGAATAAAGAGAGTAAAGAATTTGAGAGTACTGGCAGAACAGAGAGAGGGGTGGGGATAGTTTAGGTTGTACACCTAACACATGGCCTAGTAAGAATGCAAGAGTTTCCTATAAGTCATGGCTAATCAATCATAAATCATATTGCTTGTCACTGGGAGAGGGGACCTAACTGAAAAAGAATGTGGGCTATTCCTTCAGGAAACAGCTGAGGGCAGTTTGGAGAATAATGAGCTAGAGAGGGATTTCTGTTTCAGAGAACAGAGGAGTGAAAAACCATTCTCCACAGGCTCCTCTGAAGGACTTTTACATATTTCCCATAGGAAACCCAGCAAAAGGACACCCGCTACCCAAAGGGCATTGATGGAAGATAGCATGTGGCAACATTCAACAGAGGTCTTTGATAGGGGCCAGATAGCAAGAAGCAGTGGCTGTTTTGTCTCTCTCCTCAATGACTTAACACATAAAAGGAAAAACTGTCTTAGAAGAGCAGTAAAAAACAAACAAACAAACAAACCCATTGCCTTCCAGTTGACTCTCATTCATAGCGACCCTATAGGACAGGGTAGAACTGCCCCATAGCGTTTCCAAGAAGTGGCTGGTGGATTCAAATGGCCAAAATGGCCAAACTTTTGTTTAGCTGCCAAGCTCTTAACCACTATGCCGCCAGGGCTCCAGAAGAGCAGTAACAGGAGCAAAATAGATCATTCTCTCCACCCATTCAATCTATTGAGATTGTCATATGATTTTTCTCCTTTTTCTGCTAATATGAAGGCTGGCCAGGTTGGCTACAGGACACGGCTGTTGTTGCTGTTAGAAGTTTTCAAATCGATTTTGACTCATAGGGACCCCATGTGACAGAGTAGAACTGCTCCTTAGGGTTTTCTAGGCTATAATCTTTAAGGGAGCAGATCTCCAGGTTTTTCTCCCACTCAGGAGAAGGGAGAGGAGGATATTGCCTTGTGACTGAACTTCTAAGCTAAATTGAACTTTTAATATCTGAAACTGACTACAAAATTATGGAATCTGCCCAAGATGTTGTTAAGGGTCAGGAAAGGAAGGATGTGATTGAAGACAGTGATTAATGAAAATAAATAAATAAAACAACTGATGTTTGAATCCCACTGAAATGTGAGAATTCAAAATAGAATTAACTACAAAACATGGTATAATACAAATCCATGCAAAAGTGTAATAAAATGGTACGGAGATACAAAAAAAAAAAAAAAAGTTCAATTCTCACTGATATAGTGAAAACAGTGCATAAAGTTATAAACAGAATTGCATGATCTATTGAGAGTAGGAGATATGGCTATATAATCCTGATTTTACAATGCATTGCACTGGAATTTTATAGATACTATACTGTGTAAATTATCAGCAACCCTGTTTTACCCATGTAACAGATGAGGAAATGAGAGCTCAGAAAGCTGAAATAGTGAAGTAATTAAAGAGGAAGTTAGAATTGGTAAAGCTGGGATTTGAACCCTCACATGACAGATTTTAATCTGTGTCCATTGTCATTTTATATTATTTCCATAAATTATTTAGAAAGCCATGTTCCAAATTATGTTTAATAGGTCGTCAACCACTCTATTATCTGATTTGTGGATATTTTTAGTACATATAATAAACTAAGGTAGACCCTGTGTCCCTAACACAAACGATTTACTTTTTTTTTTCTTATAGAGGTTATATAGCTCTCTACCCTGAGGGTTAATTTAACACCATGTTACCCTCAAATCCACTAACTGTGTTGGACACTAACCATTTAAGGACTATCATAGAACTAACTCAAAAGCGAGTTTAAAATGAAAACACTTCTCCTGAGGGCTCATTCTGGAGTGGTGGTGTAGGAGGCATAGGGCTAACCCAGGATAAGGAGTGAACAAACAGATCTGTCTTGGAAGAAGTACAATCAGAACGCTCCTTAGAAGCAAGTATGGCGAGACTATGTCTCACATACTATGGACATGTTATCAGGAGGGATTAGTTCCTGGAGAACAACATCATGCTTCGTAAAGAAGAGGGTCAGTGAAAAAAAGCAAGACCCTCAACTAGATGGACTGGACACAGTGGCTGCAACAATGAGCTCAAGCATAGCAACGATTGTGAGGATGACACAGGACTGGGCAGTGTTTTGTTCCATTGTTCATAGGGTCGCTATGAGTCAGAACCAACTTGATGGCGCCTAACAACAACAGAGATATGTAGTGGTACTATTGTCACAACACACCCATTAGTGGTAGATTGCTAAATCAGTAGGCAAGTCAAACAGTAAAGTGAGTTTTTATTACAATTATTAATTAAAGAAACCCAGTGTGATCTATCACAAAAGGCACCACATTACTCACCATCCAATGTACCAAGTTCTTGGTTAATAGTCACTTCAAATATAAATTTTAAACATTTAAAGACCTTTAAAGTATTACTTTCAGACTCTATGTTGAAATTAGAAAACAATTTTTCCTTAAAAAGTATATAATTCATACGATAGTAATTGTCCTTACTAACAGAATAAAGAATTGACACAGATAATTCAAAATCCATTGAGATTTAAACTAAGACTACAGGCAGTCCCCAGGTTACTAACATCAGATTTACCTACAACTCCTTGTTGTTAGGTGCAGTACAGTTGGTTCCAACTCATAGAGACCCTACGTACAACAGAATGAAACACTACCCAGTCCTACGGCATCCTAGCAATTGTTGCTATGTTTGAGCCCATTGTTGAAGCCACCACGTCAATCCATATCATTGAGGATCTTACTCTTTTTTGCTAACCCTCTACTTTACCAAGCATAATGTCCTTCTCCAGAGACTCATCCCCCCAGTAACATTTCCCAAGTATGTGAGACAAAATCTCACCATCCTTGCTTCTAAGGAGCATTCTAGGTCTACTTCTTCCAAGACAGATATGTTCATTCTTCTAGCGGTTCATGGTATAGTCAATATTTTTTGCCAACACTATAATTCAAAGGCATCAATTCTATTTCAGTCTTCCTTATTCATTGTCCACCTTTGGCATGCATATGAGGGAATTGAAAATACCATGGCTTGGGTTAGGCACACTTAGTCCTCAAAGTGACATCTTTGCTTCTTAACACTTTAAAAAGGTTTTTTGCAGAAGATTTGCCCAATGCAATATATTGTTTGATTTCTTGACTGCTGGGCATTCAATGGGCATTAATTGTGGATCCAAGTAAAATGAAATGCTTGACAACTTCAATCTTTTCTCTGTTTATCTTGATGTTGTTTATTGGTCCAGTTGTGAGGATTTTTGTTTTCTTTATGTTGAGGTATAATCCATACTGAAGGAGGCTGTAGTCTTTGATCTTCAATCAATAAGTGCTTCAAATTCTCTCCATTTTCAGTAAGCAAGATTGCATCATCTGCATACAGAAGGTTGTTAATGAGTCTTCTTTCAATCCTGATGCCACGCTCTTCATATAGTTCACTTTCTGGGATTATTTGCTCAGCGTATAGACTGAATAAGAATGGTGAAAGGATACAACCCAGACACCCGCCTTTCCTTATTTTAAACTATGCAATATCCCCTTGCTCTGTTCAAATGACTGTCTCTTGTCCTATGTGCAGGTTCCACATGAATATGATTAAGTGTTCTGGAATTCCCATTCTTCGAAATGTTATCCATAATTTGTTATGATCCACACAGTCCAACTGCCTTGCACAGTCAATAAAACAGGTAAACATCCTTCTGGTAGTCTCTGCTTTCAGCCAGGATCCATCTGACATCAACAATGATGTCTCTCGTTCCATGTTCTCTTCTGAATCCAGCTTGAATTTCTAGCAGTTTCCTGTCAATGTAGTGTTGCAACTGCTTTTGAATTATCTTCAGTAAAATTTTAGTTGTGCTTGATATTAATGATATTGTTCAATAAATTCCACACTCTGTTGGATCACCTTTCTTTGGAATGGGCACAAATTTGGATCTCTTCCAGTTGGCTGGCCAGGTAGCTGTCGTCCAAATTTCTTGGCATAGACAAGTGAGCACCTCCAGGGCTGCATGTTTGTTGAAACATCTCAACTGGTATTCTGTCAATTCTTGAAGCCTTGCGTTTTTGTCAATGCCTTCAGTGCAGCTTGGATTTCTTTCAGTACCATCAGTTGTTTATTATATGCTAACTCCTGAAATGGTTGAACGTCAACCAATTCATTTTGGCACAGTGACTCTGTGTATTCCTTCCATCTTCTTTTGATGCTTCCTGTGTCATTCAATATTTTGTCCATAGAATCATTCAAAATTTCACTTCGAGGCTTGAACTTTTTTTCAGTTTTTTTCAGCTGGAAAAATGGTGAGTGTGTTCTTCTCTTTTGGATTTCTAACTCCAGGTTTTTTGCACATTTCATTATAAAACTTTACTTTGTCTTCTCAAGCTGCCCTTTGAAATCTTTTGTTCATCTCTTTTATGTGATCATTTCGTCAGTTCTTTTTAGCTGCTCTATATTCTACAGCAAGATTCAGAGTCCCTTCTGCCATCCATTTTGGTCTTTTCTTTCTTTCCTGTCTTTTTAATGACCTTTTGCTTTCTTTATGTATGATGTCCTTGATGTCGTCCCACAACTCATCTGATTTTGGTCATTAGTGTTCAATGCATCAAATCTATTCTTGAGGTGGTTTCTAAATTCATGTGGGATATACTCAAGGCTATACTTTGGCTCCTGTGGACTTGTTTTAATTTTCTTCAGCTTCTGCTTGAACTTGCATATGAGCAATTGATGGTCTGTTCCACAGTTGGCCCCTGGCCTTGTTCTGACAGATAATATTGAGCTCCTCCATTGTCTCTTTCCACAGATGTAGTCAATTTGGTTCCTGTGTATTCCAACCAGCGGGGTCCATGTGTATAGTCACCGTTTACGTTGTTGAGAGAAGGTATTTACAATGAATAAGTCATTGGTCTTGCAAAATTGTATCATGTGCTCTTCGGTGTCATTTCTATCACCTAGGCCATATTTTCCAACGACCAATCTTTCTCCTTTGTTTCCAACTTTCACACCACAATCATCAGTAACTAACAATGTGTCCTGATTACATGTTTGATCAATTTCAGACTGCAGACGGTGGTAAATATCTTCAATTTTTTCATCTTTGGCATTAGTGAATGGTGCGTAAATTTGAATAATAGTCGTATTAACTGGTCTTCCTCGTAGGCGTGTGGATATTGTCCTATCACTGACAGTGTTGTAGTTCAGGATAGATCTTGAAATGCTCTTTTTGATGATGAATGCAACGCCATTTGTCTTCAATTTGTCATTCCTGGCATATTAGATCACATGACTGACGATTAAAATGGCTAATACCAGTCCATTTCATCTCACTAATGCCTAGGATATCGATCTTTATGCATTTCATTTCATTTTTGACAACTCCCAATTTTCCTATATTCACACCTTGTATATTCCACGTTCCAATGATTAATGGATGTTTGCAGCTGTTCCTTCTCATTTTGAGTTGTGCCACATCAGCAAATGAAGGTCCTAAAAGCTTTACTCCATCCACATCAGTAAAATCAACTCTACTTTGAGTTGGCAGCTCTTCCCCAGTTGTATTTTGAGTGCCTTCCAACCTGAGGGGCTCAATTTCCGGTACTATATCAGACAATGTTCCATTGCTATTCATAAGGTTTTCAATGGCCAATTTTTTCGTAAGTAGACCTCCACGTCCTTCTTCCTAGTCTGTCTTAGTCTGGAAGCTCCGCTGAATCCTGTCCACCATGGGTGACCCTGTTGGTATTTGAAATACCAGTGGCATAGCTTCCAGCATTATAGCAACATGCAAGCCACCACAGTAGGACAAACTGATAGGTGAGAGGTGGGGATAACTCCTACTTACCCTTTAATGTTATGCAAATTTGCCCTCACTTTGACATGACTGAACCAACCCTTACTGGCAACAAGTTCTTCAACACAATCACCTTCACTTGCTGCACGTGCAGCTTTTAAAGCATTGAAACAGCTTCAGGCGTTTTCTTGCAATAAAGTGAGGCTAAATAAGAACTGTATGCACTGGTTTTGGCTTACCTACATATTCGACTTAAAGACACAGGAATGGATTTCATTCATAACCCAGGGACTACCTGTACATTAAATTTCCAGTATGCATATTTGTCTTCTAATGTAGATATACTTACACTAATTTGAAGAACAGACTCCAATCTAATTTCTTTCTCTGTGTCTACCAATACCAGTGTAGGTAAACTTTCCTGCCCTTATGTTAAACAATATTGAGAACGAGCAACAATAACAGCTATTTGATCTATGAAATAGTTGGTGCTGAAAAATGAGACTATGAACTAACTAAAACTAAAACACTTTACTAAAATGAAATAGTAAACCAAAATAATTTACAGGCAGTCCCTGGGTTACAAATGAGATCCATTCCTAAGTGAGTCTTTAAGTTGAATTTGTAGGTAAGTTGGAACAGGTACATATGGGTCTTATTTAGCCATACTTTAGTGCTAGAAAAGGATCAAAGCCTTTTCAATGATTTAAAAGCTGCACGTGCAGCAAGTCAAGGTGATTGTGAGGAAGGGATTAATTCAATCGTTTCAAAGTAAGGGCAAATTTACACAACATTAAACAGCACGTACGAGTTGTCTGTAAGTCAGACATTTGTAATGCAGAGACTTACTGTACATATCAAGACTAACAGCTCACTTATCAAGACCAATTCAAGGCATTTGTCTAGCTGTGCCTAACACTTCAAAGCTATTAAGTTATAAACTATGACCAAACCCAACCATTTCCCTACCTTGCAAGACCCATAGTAAAATCACCCATGTTGGCCCAATATCAATGGACTTTTTTCTAATGTAAAAGATTTATAAGTCTTTATTGCAAATTGTTACATGGAAGATATAAAGGAATAAATTCAGAATTTTGGTTTTCTTTTTGTGAAATATTCATATTATTCTCTATCTTGGTAACAGAATTTTCTTTTATTACAAAAAATACTTTATTAACCATCTGAACTTCTTGGCTCCTGAATCATTGTGACAACAATTTCTTATTTTTGAAAAGAAAGTAAATTCCTAATAATCATTTTAACTTGTTCTGTGCTCTCAAAATATTGCCTATAACTACTTTGTGGAAATTATGACATTTTGGTATCCTGTTCCACAAACAACCTTTCATGATTTTGTCTTTTTTCCAAACTCAGCTCCAAAAAATAAATAATAAAACTATTAAGATTCTATTAAAGCCTAAATTATCTTTGCTCCTTCATATTACAAATGAAAGACTAATACAAATAAGTTTGTTGGACATTATTCAAATTTTAATTAACTCAGAATTACAGTGAGGATGATTTCATTTTAACAAACTCAGAATTTAATTAAATGACAAATCAAAAGAGAAACTAAGTCCTGGTGGCACAGTGGTTAAAACGCTTGGATGCTAACCAAAAGGTCCACCATTTGACCTCACCAGCCACTCCTTGGGAGAAAGATGTGGCAGTCGGCCTCCATAAAGATTTACAGCCTTAGAAGGCCTATGGGGCAGTTCTACTCTGTGCTATAGGGTTGCTATGGGTGGGAATTGACTCGTGGGCAGTGGGTTTGGTTTTTAAGCTAATTATTAATAGAAATATTAATATATTTAAATGATTGTGTATTTCTCAAGAATATACTTGTGTTATATACAAAAACTTGAATAATAATTACTAAAAGTATTTTTTTCTGAGTTAATAGGTTCCAATATTCTTGCTAATTAGGGACAACATAGTACTTACTATCATAGAAATCAAAAGGTCCAGGATACCTAGCATTGTTCACACTGTTTGTAACATGTTCTTCCACCCAGGGCAATTATGAATTACATCTTTCAAAACTGTATGTTACACCCAAATAGAGGAGTCCAATCTTTTCCATTCTGATAATATTCCAGGAGAGTTCATCTTCTGGTAAAGACATCAAAGAAAAAGCTCCCTTAAAACTCAGTGAAAGAGACATTATCAGGTACTCTTAACAACTAACACAAGAATAAAACACTAGAGTGTTGTTCCTCGGATCTATGCCCTCCTGGAGACTACAGGCTGAAGACTTTCAGCAATTCTCTAAAAAGCAGATAAACTTTGAGAGGAGAAAGACCTTCAGATTAAAAAAAGAGCAGATAAACTTTGAGAGGAGAAAGCCCTTCAGATAAAGATAACTGCATAATACACGGCTACCAACCAATACAGAACAAGATTCAGATGTCAAGAGTTATAGAATGTCTTGCTTGTTTCAATTTGTATGCTTTTGTTACTTATTTACCTGGCTATTTTCTTTCCTATTTACTGTTCTAAGGTTCTGTGTTATTAACAGACATGTTTTTACCTGTTAACTATGATACTTTAAAATCCCTTTACGTAATATTGCTTTTTGCATCCTTAGGCCTTGGAATGAGTCAAATATCTGGCAACAACTTAGTTACTTGTGGTAGAGCTAAAAATACAACCAAACTAACTGTCAAGTTTGTACTTATTTTTCTTTCAGTTCCACTCAGTTTCCTTTGATACCAGTTTATAATAATAAATGAGTTGCTCTCCTGCGTATTTGAACTAAATTGCTAAGACCTGTATAGAGAGAAAAGAACACAATAGGCCGAAAAGCCAGAAATCTAAAACCTCTAAGGGTGCACAAAGGAACTTCTGTCTTCACAGAATCAACATTCAGGGTCTTTTCATAGGAACTAGTTTTGGAAACCCTGGTGGCATAGTGGTTAAGAGCTATAGCTGTTAACCAAAAGGTAGGCAGTTCAAATCCACCAGGCTGTCCTTGGGAACCCTATGGGGCAGTTCTACTCTGTCCTTTAGGGTCACTATGAGTCCGAACTGATTCAACAGCAATGGGTAGGTTTTTTTTTTTTTAGTTTTTGTAGTTAGACATACACAGAAATAGTTGCTCTATAAACTTTCATCTAAAATACAATTTTAAAAAAAAGCTCAAAAAGTACTTGTGTGTATTCTGAGCTGTCTCACTTTTACAGAACTAATAAGAAAATTACACTACTTAGGCTCCACTCTAAGCTCTTTTGCTTTAGGTCCATCTGATAATGTCTATACTAGAAGATTCATTGTCACATGCACGATAATTATTTATTTATTTTTATTATTTTTTGAAGATTTTTTTTATAGTACTTTAGATGAAGGTTTACAGAACAAACTAGTTTCTCATTAAACTGTTACTACACATATTGTTTTATGACATTGGTTAACAACCCCATGACATGTCAACACTTTCTCTTCTCAACCGTGGGTTCCCTATTACCAGCTTTCCTATCCCCTCCTGCCTTCCAGTACTTGTCCCTGGGCTGTTGTGCCCCTTTAGTCTCATTTTGTTTTATGGGCCTGTCTAATCTTTGGCTGAATGGTGAACCACAGGAGTGACTTCATTACTGAGCTAAAAGGGTGTCTGGAGGCCATACTCTTGGGGTTTCTCCAGTCTCTGTCAGGCCAGTAAATCTGGTCTTTTTTTATGAGTTAGAATTTTGTTTTACTGTTTTCTACAGCTCTATCTGGGACCCTCTATTGTGATCCCTGTCAGAGCAGTCAGTGGTGGTAGCCAGGCACCATCTAGTTGTACTGGATTCAGTCTGGTGGATGCTGTGGTAATTGTGGTCCATTAATCCTTTGGACTAATCTCTCCCTTATATCTTTTTTTCTTCATTCTCCCTTGCTCCCGAAGGGGTGAGACCAGTGGAGTATCTTAGATGGCTGCTCACAGGCTTTTAAGACTCCAGACACTACTCACCAAAGCAGAATGCAGAACTTTTTCTTTATAAACTATTTTATGCCAATTGAGCTAGATGTTCCCCGAGATCATGGTCCCCACAGCCCTCAGTCCAGCAATTCAGTCCCTTAGGGAGTTTGGCTGTGTCTATGAAGCTTCCATGACCTTGCCTTGGACAAGTTGTGCTGGCTTCCCCAGTATTGTGTACTGTCTTACCCTTCATGAAAGTTACCACTTATCTATTGTCTATTTAGTGTTTTTCCATCCTCACCCCTTCCTCCCTCATAACCATCAAATATTGTTTCTTTTTGTGTGTAAACCTTTTCATGAGTTTTTATAATAGAGGTCTTATACAATGTTTGTCCTTCTGTGATTGACTTATTTCACTCAGCATAATCACCTCCAGTTTCATCCATGTTATTAGATGCTTCACAGATTCCTCATTGTTCTTTCTCGTTGCATGGTACTCCATTGTGTGTATGTACCATAGTTTGTTTATCCATTCATCTATTGATGAGCATCTAGGTTGTTTCCATCTTTTTGCTATTGTGAACAATGTTGCAATGAACATGGGTGTGCATATGTCTACTCGTGTGACAACTCTTATTTCTCTAGGGTATATTCCTAGGAGTGAGATTGCTAGATCATATGGTATTTCTATTTCTAGCTTTCTAAGAAGGCACCGTATTGTTTTCCAAAATGGTTGGAATTTTTTGCATTCTCATCAGCAGTGCATAAGAGTTCCAGTCTCCCCGCAGCCTCTCTACCATTTGTTATTTTCTGTTTTTTTGATTCATACCAGTAATGCTGGGGTGAGATGGTATCTCGTTGCGGTTTTGATTTGCATTTCTCTAAAGGCTAGTGATCATGGCATTTCCTAATGTGTCTGTTAGCTGCTTGAATGTCTTCTTTGGTGAAGTGTCTGTTCATTTCCTTTGACCATTTTTTAATTGGATTATTTGCCTTTTTATTGAAGAGGTGTTGGATTTTCTTGTAGATTTTAGAGATTAGACCTTTGTCTGACTTGTAATGTCCAAAAATTTTTTCCAGTCTGTAGGTTCTCTTTTTACTCTTTTGGTGAAGTCTTTTGATGAGCATAAGTGTTTAATTTTTATAAGATCCCGGTTATCTAGCTCATCTTCTGGAGTTTGTGTGTTGTTGGTTATGGTCTGTATCCTGTTAATGCCATGTATTAGGGCCTCTAGCCTTGATCTTATTTTTCTCCTATGAACTTTATAGTTTTTGCCATTACATTTAGGTTTTTGATCCATTTTGAATTAGTTTTCGTATATGGTGTGAGGTATGGGTCCTGTTTCATTTTTTGGCAGATGGACATCCAGTTTTGCAAGCACCATTTGTTAAAAAGACTGTCTTTTCCCCATTTGATGGACTTTGGGCCCTTGTCGAAGATCAGGTGACCGTAGGTGGATGGATTTACGTTTGGGTTCCAATTCTGTTCCATTAGTTAATGTATGTGTCATTGCACCAGTACCAGGCTGTTTGACTACTGTAGCTGTATAGTAAGTTTTGAGGTCAGGTAGTAGAAGTCCTCCTACTTTATTCTTCATCTTCAGTAGTACTTTACTTATCCAGGGCTTCTTTCCTTTCCACATAAAGTTAATGATGAGTTTTTCCATCTCTTTAAAGAATGTTGTTGGTATTTGGATCAGGATTGCATTGTATTTGTAAATTGCTTTGGGTAGAATTGTCATTTTCACAATATTGAGACTACTTATCCATGAACATGGTATGTTTTCCCATTTATGTAGATCTCTTTCCGTTTCTTGCAGTAGTGTTTTATAGTTTTCTTTGTACAGGTCTTTTACATCTCTGGTTAGATTTATTCCTAAGTATTTTATTTTTTAGGGGATATTATAAATGGTATTGTTTTCTTGATTTCCTTTTCATCATTCTCTTTATTGGTGTATAGGAATCCAACTGATTTTTGTATGTTTATCTTGCATCCTGCTACTCTGCTGAATCTTTCTATTAGTTCCAGTAGATTTCTCGTGGAGTCTTTAGGGTTTTCTATGTATAGTATCATATCATCTGCAAATAGGGACAGTTTAAATTCTTCATTACCAGTTTGGATGTCCTTTATTTATTTTTCCTGCCTTATTGCTCTAGCTAGAACTTCCAGCACAATGTTAAATAGGAGTGGTGATAAAGGGCATCCTTGTCTTGTTCCTGTTCTCAAGGGGAATGTTCTCAGCCTCTCTCCATTAAGAATGATGTTGACCATTGGTTTTGCATAGATGCCTTTTATTATATTGAGGAATTTCCCTTTTATAGTATTTTACTGAGAATTTTTATCAGTAATGGATGTTGGACTTTGTCAAATGCCTTTTCTGCATCAGTTGAGATGATATGTGATTCTTTTCTTTCTTTTTATTTATGTGGTGAATTACATTGATTAATTTTCTAATGCTGAACCATCCTTGCATACCTGGTATTAATCCTACTTGGTTGTGGTGTATTATTTTTTTGATATGATACTGAATTGTATTGGCTAGAATTTTGTTCAGAATTTTTCATGCATGATAATTCTTGGTGAGTGATTGCAGAATATAACAATACTATTGTATAACAATATTTGGTGATTTTTACTGAAACAGATTATTGGGTGGCTGGTATTGGGTTTGGGAAACAAAAATCTGTTGTTTGCTACCAACAATTTAGACAGGGATCTTTTACCTCAATAAATTGAGCCTACCATCAAGATAGTCTTTGATAATATCCAGTGTCCAATTAGGGCCATCAGATTTCCTCCTTTGAAGAAGAATAGATAATTTAATTGAATAAGTAAAAAACTGAGTCTCAATTTGAAAGAAAAGATTTTAAGCACTTAATTTTAGATTTTCTTCAGTCTCCAATCCTATTTATTTCAGGCTGTATAAGAGGCTTGAAAACTGGGTAAACTTCTATTTGCAATAGTTCAGAGAATAACAGGAGAACAGGACAGTAGGCCATAGAACTTCTCTCTTGAGAGGTTAATGAAATTGGATTGGTGGTGTTCAAATGAGAACTGCTTTAGGATTCTTGAGGTAGAGCAGACTATATTGGTCTACACTTCAGCTTGGTTAGAAATGACCAAAAGAAAGTGACTATGAATTGAAACTAATGCAATTTCTTAACACTGTGTTAAACAATATTGGAAGAAGAAATACTTTCCCATACCTAAATTAAAGGATACTGTGGCAGTGCATACTTTTCTGCCCCTAGTATTAATACTGAGAACAAGAAAAATAAACTTGAATATAGATGTAAAAAATACTTGCTGCCAAAAGATAATTCTGTGAACTAACCAAAACGTTTATTTATCAAGACTAATAACTTGCTTATCAAGATTCACTTCAGAACTCTCACTTCATTGTGCCTTCCAGTATCAACACATTCTTTTCCTCACAAAACCTGCTTTAAAATCACTCAGACTAGGCCCTTAAATCCTAAAAATATCCTCCCTTGACCTCCCTATTCTGAGATACTACTGAGACTCTCTCAAGGTGGTGTCTTAGTGCATTAGGTTTAAGAAATTTATCTTTGCTTCATCAACACATTTCTGTTTGTATTTTAGAAGATCAACAGTTGACATTAAATATAAGCCTATAAATCAAACAGGATAAAAGATACATACCAGGAAATGTGTTGGCTATAAGAGGATGGATTATCAAAGATCAAGAAATCATTAAAGATAATTCACAGAACAGATATCTGCAAATAAATAATAAAAGGGAATAGAGAAGGAAAGATAGTTAGTATTTTGTAACCCTTTCTGAGAAGAGCTATGTATGATACTTAAATGAATTATCTCACTTAATTCTCTAAAGTAAACCTGGCAATTTTCAAAAAATTTCAGTAAGGTAACAGAATTGATGAGATTAAATATCTGCCTAAGCTACAATCTTTAGTGAGTGACAGAGATGAGATAAGAAATCAGGTCTTCTGATTACCAGTTTTGTGGTGTTACCTTTCCAGCCCAACTCTACAATACAGGTAGTTCCCAATTTACTACCAGCTTCCGTTTGGATGACTCTATCATAACTCACTTCTGTTGTAAATTAAATAGCTCATTTCTTTTTTTAATTTTCCTTAATATTGCCCTTTATTATCAATAGCTTTATAAATCTGATCTTTATTTGTGTTTGGAGGTTGGAAATATTACAAATAAACTTACAGATATATTTTAATACATATATCCATTAAAAAATACACAGATCATAAAAATTTACTCTGACGATGAAGAAGAGTTGGACAAAGCCGGCATTTTGTCAGTTGCGGTAATATCTCCACTTGTAAAATGCTCTGTATCATCTTGATTATCCCTGGGAATGGGGATGGCATTTCTAGTCAAAAAATTGGTGAGAGTTGTCTGTATGGTCCTTTTCTTTTTTTGTTCATGTATTTTGGGGTATTATCTCACTTCTTCCCAAATCTGCCAACTGACTTCAGCAAAGTGATTGCCATTTGGGTCCATGTTTTCAAGCAACTGAAGCCTCTGATTTAGTTTAGGAAAAAACTCCAGCTAATCCTTTCACTGTAAATTTTTTTTACAACTTTTTTCCTTCCTCTTCCTCATTATTTATTTCTTCTTCAGCATTTCTTTCCTCTTCAAAATCCATTAAGTCCTAATCTGTCAATTCCCCTTCTTTACGATCTATGAGCTGTTCCACATCAGTGATATCAAGTTCTAAACTCAGCGTTCTTGCCATATGGACAATTTTTCTACCAATCTCTTCCATCATATTATCCTGATCAAATGCTGGGAGCATGTTCACATAACTCAGCAATTTTTATTCATATCCCATGCATGCATTTTCCCGTAACTTCCTCCTAGGAAGTAGCAACGTTCCAGATACACTGACAGTCATAAGTGCAGTTCCTTGTAATCTGAATACGTTGTAAGGGGACTACCTGTACTGAATTATTTAAACCAAAAAATCAGTTGCCATTGAGTAAACTCTGGTTCATGGTGACAAGAACCTGGGTGATGCAACTGGTTAAGTGCTTGACTACTAACTAAAAGGCTGGTGGTTTGAACTCACTCAGAGGCACCTTGAAAGAAAGTCCTGGTGATCTGATTCCAAACACTCTATGGAGTGCAGTTCTACCCTGTATATATACAGTTGCCATGACTCAACTATTCACTTAGAAATAATCCCCAAACTATGAACAATGTTATTATTTTAAATTTGAGAATTTAAAAGAAATGACAATTTTCCAAAAAATACAAATGACTTAAATAGACTCAAGGAAGAATTAGAAAACATGAATTTATTTAGAACTATTAAAGACATTTAGTTAGTAATTTAAAATCTACACTCAACACACAAAAACAAACAAATACCGCTAGAAAAGCCCCTATTAAGCATAGTGATTTTTAAAGCAAAGCCTACCAAACACGAACTATTCTAGAGAAAGAAACAAAAGGGAGAGAAAGTGGGAGTGGAGGAAAGGGAATAGAAGAGAGAATGTTCCCCCAACTAAAATGAAGTCACTGTAACTTTTATATCAAAGAACAAGACACAGGTAGTATGAGAAAAGAAAATTATAGTCCAATCGCATTCATAAACATAGTTGAAATATCATGAATAAAATATTAGCAAATGAAAGCCAATCACATAAAAATATTTACATTTTTTATGATCAATAAAAGTTTATTCCATAAATGTGTGGTTGGTTTAACATTAGAAAGTCTATTATTATAATTATAATTTCCCTTAAGAACATATTAAAGAAGAAAAACCATATATCCTAAATAGTCCACAACAAAAAAACAAATTACAAAAAATTTCAAGGAAGTTTTTAGATAGTCCCAGGCTTTCTTCCTACTTTCTAACTACAAAATATACCTCTGAGACTCCTTCTTGAAATTTGGCAATGGAAAATTTATCAGAATTTTCCATAAGGAAAGATAATATTAGAGATAAAGTTTCTGGATCTGTAGTGATGTTAGATTTCATTTTTTTTTTATTATTAGTTGAGGAGAAGATACTGTAGAAGTGATTCATTTTTCAAGAAATGCCTTATTCTATACTTATCCTAGACAGTAAGGAGTCCCTGGGTGGAGCAAATGGTTAAGCACTTGACTACCAGTAGAAAGGTTGTAATTTAAAATCTACCCACTCAAAGTGGTAGATTTTAAAGTTCAAACCCCCCACAGGTGCCTAGGAAGACAGTCCTGGTGATCTGACTTTGAAACATCACAGCCTTGAAAACCCTGTGGAGAAATTCTTCTCTGCACACATGAAGTCGCCATAAGTTGGACTCAACGGCAACTAACAACACCAAAAACCTAGGCAGTACTGAATTAATGCATGGTTAGTTCTTTCAAACCAGGAAGTATGTTCAGCATTTACTCGTTTATTTAATCACTCAATAAGAATGTCCCAAACAAAGCTTGTGTTATCTAAATTAATCTTTTTACCTAACAATCAAGATTCATGAGAATTAATTCCACTTATAAAATTTTGAAGAAAGGGAACTTGTTTCAATCTATTTGTTAATATCTGCATGGTTTTTAGTTAACACTTGACATAAATTGTGCTCATCTGATTTTCACTAATTTAATGGCACAGCAGTTAAGAGCTTGGCTGCTAACCAAAACATCAGCAGTTTGAATCCACCAGCCGCTCCTTGGAAACCCTATTGAGCCAGTTCTACTCTGTCCTATAGGGTTGCTACAAGATGGAATCGATTTGACAGCAACGGCTTTGGTTTTCGGTTTACTGAATTATTATCTATTATGTATTGAATTGCCCTGGTGGAACAATGGTTGAAGTGCACAGCTGCTAATCAAAAGGTTGGTGGTTTGAATCCACGAGCAGCTCTGAGGGAGAAAGGACCTGGTGACAGACAAAGATTCCAGCTTAGGAAATCCTATGGGGTTCTAGTCTGTTACATAGTGTCGCTATATTACTTGGAATTGTCACAAGGGCACACAACAACAATTGAATTATTGCATGTGAGTCATGTTAATATTAACATTTTATTTTATACATAAACTTGAATGATGTATGATGTCTGCTTTATTTTGATATTTCTTTAATTATGTTAGTTTCATAGGCACTGGATATTATGCACAAAAACAGTATCAATTTTCTTTTTTAATTTGATTGTTTTCTTTGTGCAAATGTTAGATCTTTGTTCTGTTTAAAAAAATTACATTAAAATGTTGCCTGTAAAATAAATTGCAATAGAAAACTTTCAAATTCTTTTCATTTACATAAGTATTTCAGAAGAACAAAATGATAAAGAAAATTCAGTCAAATTTTATGTCAAAAAATACGAAGTTCCATTACTTGGTTAACCATACCATTTAATACAATTAACTGTGATTTCTGCTTTCTTGATGTTATCTCTACCAAAATTCTTAGATTCTTATAATAACTGCTTTACCCTATTGAATGCATAGTACCAAAATGATTACCATCATAATAGAACTTATTTTAAATTCTTTTCCATTTATGTAGTCTTTTATTAAGAATTAATCACATTCACTAAGCTTGAAACAAATGCTAAAGTAATTTTAAATACTTAAATGTCAGATCCCCCATATCTCTGTCAGTTTGTCGTACTGTGGGGGCTTGCACATTGCTGTGATGCTGAAAGCTATGCCACCGATATTCAGATACCAGCAGGGTCATCCATGGCAGACAGGTTTCAGCTGAGCTTCCAGACTAGGACAGACTAGGAAGTTTGCTGAAAGTAAAGGGGACTTGAAGCACTTAATGATGAAGATCAAATACCATAGGCTTCAGTATGGGTTACACCTCAACATAGAGAAAGCAAAAATCCTCACAACTGGACCAATAAGCAACATCACGATAAACGGAGAAAATATTGAAGTTGTCAAGGATTTTATTTTACTTGGATCCACAATCAACACCCATGGAAGCAGCAGTCAAGAAATCAAAAGGTGCATTGCGATGGGCAAATCTGCTGCAAAAGACCTGTTTAAAGTGTTAAAAAGCAAAGACGTCACCTTGAAGACCAAGGTGGGCCTGACCCAAGCCATGGTATTTTCAATTGCATCATATGCACGTGAAAGCTGGACAATAAATAAGGAAGACCGAAGAAGAATTGATACCTTTAAGTTGTGGTGTTGGCAAAGAATATTGAATATACCATGGACTGACAAAAGAACAAATAAACCTGTCTTGGAAGAAGTACAAGTAGAATGCACCTTAGAAGCAAGGATGGCAAGACTATGTCTTGCATACTTTGGACATGTTATCAGGAGGGATCAGTCCCCGGAGAAGAACATCATGCTTGGTAAAGTACAGGGTCAGCAAAGGAGGAAGACCCTCAATGAGATGGATTGACATAGTGGCTGCAACAACGGGCTCAACCATAACAACGATTGTGAGGATGGTGCGGGACTGGGCAATGTTTCAGTCTGTAGTGCATAGGGTCACTGAGTTGGAATCGACTCCACTGCACCTAACCACCACTACAACAAATATCAGATACCTCCTGCTCCCCCATCCTCAGTTTTGTCTCTTGTCAAGTTTATTTTATGTTTGTTTCAATCTGCAGGGAAGTCTGCCTGTAAGGTTTGATCCACTGGCCTCCTGAGATTATCCTTGAACTTAAAAGTCTGCTGTGTTCCCAGAGCCTGAGACACCAGCGCCTACATTTACCATTTCTAAAGTATCCTAGGATAGGTTGATACAGGATTTATGGCCATACAACCAGAAACCTAAGAGAGAAAATGGTAATTAGAAATCTATGGATATAAAGGAATAAGAATCTAGAGCTGTTTAAATTACTTCTTAGTTAGGTTGGCAGAGAGTGAGCCTCCCTTTATCCCCTCATCCAGAAAACACAAACAGGATACACAGGTTCAGTAGGATCATAAACTAGGTAGGCAGACTAATGTTCTTCCAGAATCAAGAGGTATTTTTAGGAATAAGATCATAGATGAAAACCATAGGAGAACCACTGGGCTACATGGAGAAACAGATTTTATTTTATTTTTTAACTTACTTGCAAATCTTCAAATGACTACCTCAAAGATCTTTGCAAAGCACACAATGAGTATATAATGTACTATTTAAAATTTTCAAAATCAACATGATATTAAATGAAATATAGCTTGGTGGTTATGAAAGCAGGCTGTAGAGCCAGACTGCTTAGATATACTTCTTGGCTCTACCACATTTTAGCTCTCTGACCTTTAGCAAGTCACTTATAATCTCTTTGTGTCTCGGTTTCAATATTCGTAAAATGAAAATATTAATACTATTTACACTGGGGTAGCATAAGTATTAAATGTGTTAATAGATAAAAATTATTTAGAGAAGTACGTGGCACATAATAAGTACCCTACAAATGTTAACTACTATTAAATATTATCTTTTACATCACCAAGTATAAATGAGTTAAATCTTCCTATCATGCTGCACAGACTCTCATCTTGGGTCACAAAACAAAGTTCATATAGAAGCTATTGATAAGGGTCATACTCAAAGCAAATGTCAGAAAAGACTAAAGTAAAATATTATACAAAAATATACAAGCAAACAGAAACAAACAAAAAAATCAAAAGTTAAGATAATATCACAAAAAATGTTTCTCAAAGCAAACAACTTTAAATTGGACAGATATGCTGATTTAATTTTGATAAAGGATATAGTCTATAAGTATCAACATCTAATCCACAAAAATTTTACAAATACAAGAAAATTAAAGGGAATTGTAATGGTAGATTTAACTTTTTTTTTTTTTCAGGAGATGTTTCTCCAGAACAAGTTAGCAAAATAATAACCAAGGAGTGAGATCTGAATAATATATTATTGTTGATTAAATAGTTGCATGGTGCCCACGAGTTGGCTCTGACTCATGGCTACTCTATATACGTACCACAGAACAAAACACTGCCCGGTCCTGTGTCATGCTCACAATAGTTGTTATGCTTGAGCCCATTGTTGCAGCCACTGTGTCAATCCATCTCATTGAGGGTCTTCCTCTTTTCCTCTGACCCTGTACTTTACCAAGCATGATATCCTTCTCCAGGGACTGATCCCTCCTGACAACATGGTCAAAGTATGTAAGACGTACTCTCGCCATCCTTGCTTCTAAGGTGCATTCTGGTTGTACTTTTTCCAAGATAGATTTGTTCATTCTTTTGGCAGTCCATGGTATATTCAGTACTCTTCCCCAACACCACCAACTCAAAGGCATCAATTCCTCGGTCTTCATTATTCATTGTCCAGCTTTCACAAGCAGATGATGCAATTGAAAATACCATGATTTGGGTCAGGCGCACCTTAGTCTTCAAGGTTATGTCTTTGCTTTTCAACACTTTAAAGAGGTCTTTTGCAGCAGATTTGCTCAATGCAATGCGTCTTTTGATTTCTTGACTGTTGCTTCCATGGGTGTTGATTGTGGATCCAAATAAAATGAAATCCTTGATAACTTCAATATTTTCTCTGTTTATCATGATGTTGCTTATTGGTTCAGTTGTGAGGATTTTCCTTTTCTTTATGTTAAGATGTAATCCATAATGAAGGCCGTGGTCTTTGATCTTCATCATTAAGTGCTTCAAGTCCTCTTCACTTTCAGCAAGCAAGGTTGTGACATCTGCATAACACAGGTTGTCAATGAGTCTTCCTCTAACCCCGATGCCCTGTTCTTCTTCATATAGTCCAGCTTCTCGGATTATTTGCACAGCATAAAGATTGAATAGGTATGGTGAAAGGATACAAGCCTGACGCATACCTTTCCTGACTTTAAACCATGCAGTATCCCCTTGCTCTGTCCGAACAACTGCCTCTTGATCTATGTACAGGTTCCTCATGAGCACAATTAAGTGTTCCAGTATTCGCATTCTTTGCACTGTTATCCATAATTTGCTATGATCCACACAATCAAATGCCTTTGCATAGTCAATAAAACACAGGTAAACATCCTTCTAGTATTCTCTGCTTTCAGCCAGGATCCATCTTACATCAGCAGTGATATCCCTAGTTCCATGTCCTCTTCTGAATCCAGCCTGAATTTCTGGCAGTTTCCTGTTGAAATACTGCTGCAGCCGCTTTTGAATGATCTTCAGCTAAATTTTACTTGCGTGTGATATTAATGATATTGTTTGATAATCACCTTTCTTGGGCATACGCATAAATACAGGTCTCTTCCAGTCCACTAGCCAGGTAGCTGTCCTCCAAATTTCTTGGCATAGATGAGTGAGCACTTCTAGTGCTGCATCCATTTGTTGAAACATCTCAATTGATGTTCCATTAATTCCTGGAGCCTTGTTTTTCACCAATGCCTTCAGTGCAGCTTGGACTTCTTCCTTCAGTATCATTGGTTCCTGATCATATGCTACCTCTTGAAATGTTTGAACGTTGACCAATTCTTTTTGGTGTAATGACTCTGTGCATTCTTTCCATCTTCTTCTGTTGCTTCCTGTTTCGTTTAATATTTTCCCCATAGAATCCTTCACTATTGCAACTTGAGGCTTGAATTTTTTCTTCAGTTCTCTCAGCTTGAGAAATACTGAGTGTGTTCTTCCCTTTCGGTTTTCTATCTCCATCTCTTTGTACATGTCATTATAATACTTTATTCTGTCTTCTTGAGCTGCCCTTTGAAATCGTGTGTTCAGTTCTTTTACTTCATCATTTCTTCCTTTTGCTTTAGCTGCTCGATGATCAAGAGCAAGTTTCAGAGTCTCTTCTGACGCCCATTTTGGTCTTTTCTTTCTTTCCTGTCTTTTTAATGACCTCTTGCTTTCTTCATGTATGATGTCCTTGATGTTATTCCACAGTCGTCTGGTCTTCAGTCTTTAGTGTTCAACATATCAAATCTATTCTTGAGATGGTCTCTAAATTCAGGTGGGGTATACTCAAGGTCGTACTTTGGCTCTCGTGGACTTGTTCTAATTTTCTTCAGTTTCAACTTGAACTTACATATGAACAATTGACGGTCTGTTCTGCAGTCTGCCCCTAGCCTTGTTCTGAGTGATGGTATTGAGCTTTTCCATCGTCTCTTTCCACAGATGTAGTTGATTTGATTCCTGTGTATTCCATCTGGCAAGGTCCATGTGTATAGTCGCTGTTTATGTTGGTGAAAAAAGGTACTTGCAATGAAGTTGTTGATCTTGCAAAATTCTATCATGTGATCTCCGGCATCATTTCTATCACCATGGCCATATTTTCCAACTATGGATCCTTCTTTGTTTCCAACTTGCACATTTCCAAATAACCACAGAAGCTTAAAAAGACTGATCAGATATTATCCCACAACAAATGTCTCCCCAAAATTCTTAAAAGCACAAATTGTAAGTGCTCTATTTTTTTGTGATTTTGTTGATTGAAATTGTAAAGAAATGTAACAAAGAAGAAAGAAAAAAACTTTCAACTATTTAGAAACTATAGAAATACTCTAACTTGTGGGCTAAACAGAAAGTTAAAACAGCAATTAGAAACTTTTCAGCAAATTGATAGCCTTAAATTATGTATTTATTCATTAATTCCACATATATATGCTATTCTAGGCACTGAGGTTCCAATGATGAACAAGACAATCATAATCCTTGCTTGGATGGAGCTTATACTCTGGATAAGGAAGGGAAAGGGGCACTCAATAACTCACTCAATAAATTAGAAAGTTATCAAATAATGAAACGTCCTACTTTAGATAGTGTGGTCATTATTTAACAAGATGAAGTAAAAATAAATAACCTAAGCTTTTAGATTAAAAAAAAAAATGAACAAAAACAAACATACAAACAAACAAGAAAACAAACAACATCCTGAGAAAAGCAAGAAGAATATAATAATAAATAAAATGATGATTAAAGACATCAAAAAATGTAAAATTAAAAATAAACATAAAACATCTTAAAAATAAAGTCAATAAAATGGGATTTTATATATATAATTATGTAAAAGATAACTCAAACGTATTCAAAATTAAGAATGAGTGATACAGGAAATTTTACATCTCACAAGGGAACACTTGACTCAGTTAATCATTAATTCAACAATATCAATTTTATAATACATTCCAAGTGCTGTGTGCTAGGTGTTGGGAAAAGTGTTAGGGATAAAACTGTGACTTTTTTTAATCCTACATAGCTCAAAGTATAGTGTAGGGGCTACAAGAAGTACCCAAGGAAGTAAAATGTCATAAGTGCTAGAGAGAAAGAAGCAATGGGTACTATGAGCACATCTAAGAGTGAAAACTCACTCAACTCAGGAGTTCAGGGAAGGGTTACAGGAAAAAATGCATGGGGTCCTGCCCAGAGGGAACAGCTTGTGCAAAGTTCCTGAGATTAGAGAGAACACATTGTATTAGACAATCTAAACAGAGTTCAGACTGGCTGGTGCAGACAGAAGAAAAAATATAAGAGAGAAAAAGAGGCTGGATCAGAAAAAGAGGACAATCAAAAAGTAAGCCAAGATGAAGGTTTTGGATTTTAACTTCAGGTCAATGGGGAGCCTTTAAAGTCACTTTAAGAAGATAGGCATGACCAGATTTAAGATTAACAATGAGCACTCTAGCTACAGAGTGGAAAATGGATTGTAAACACATTGAGCAGGGTGCTTACTGGATTGAGTTTCTTTACCAAACAGCCAGTCAGAGTGTAGAGACTGGGATAGAAACTGGGATTCAGAGGAAGGTGGTGGGAGAGGTCTAAACTACTCACTACTACCCAATTTACCAAGCTCTGTATTTAAGGTTATTTGAAACCAGACCAGCTGTGATAACAAAATGGCACCTCTTCTCCTCTTTGGGCTGCTGTTCCTTGTCCAGTTTTTATCAGGACCTCATAGAGAGGGGAAAGAAGGGAGACCAACAGGGCAGAAAGTTGGCATTCCTAAGTACCTGGCCATAATAATATCAAATAGATCTAAAACATCACCCTTATTTCAGTATCATCAAAATTACATCAAACTCACTTTCAAGTTAACAAACCAGGGATACTGAGGAGAATTAATTTAGTTTTTGACCTGATGACTTTGTGGATTGAAACATTCAGTAGCGGGGAGGGTGGAGAGACAGAGACAGAGAGACAGAGAAAGAGAGACAGAAGCAGAGAGAAAGAGACAGGCTGAATAATTGATCAACCTAGAGATAATTCTTGTAGCTACAAGGGAGAGCGTGTGTAAAATGAAGTGAGATGAGGTCTTGTGGCAAAACGCTGAGGAATATCAACATTAAGAGATTTCCAGTTAAAGGAGTGTATAAAGACTAAGCGGTAATTGAAAGTAAGGAGAAAATTGAGAAGGGTATGGTACCTTGTAAAACAGCGAAAAAGAGGATTTCATGGACAGTGTGGTACTGTGGTCATTAGTGACCTTGGCAACAACAAGTTAAGTGGAGTGGTGGTGACAGAATCCATAATAAGTGGATTAAGGTGTAAGGGGGATTTAAGAAGCATAGACAGTAAATGTATACAATTCCCTCAATGAGAGTGTTTGTAAACATGTAACCCAAGAGCCATAAAGAAAAAAGATTGACAGATTTGACTATAAATTATCAATTTACAAGACAAATGGAAAAAAAAATTTGCAATACATATGACTATATTTCATAAATAGATCCTACAAATGCATAAACAAAAGAGTAAAGGATACAAAATAGGCAATTTAAAGAAAAATGAATAACCAGTGAATATCTGGGACACTGCCCAGTATCATTAATCACTGAAAAATAATTAAAACAATGAAGTAAAATATACAGCTTTTATATTAATCAAAATTAGATATGTATAACAAAGTAATGGTGGCAAGTATGGGTAAATGGAACTGTTAGTGGATTTGTAGATAGTTACAGACATTTTTGGAAGGCAATTTGGCAATATCTACCAAGCCTTTAAGCACTCATCCCCTGAACCATCAACAAAAATCCTGTAAATCTACTCTACAAAAATATGTGCTAATTTCACTATTGTTTGAGACAGTACAATATTGAAAACAGTCCATCAATAGAAAAGTGGACTTTCAGAAGGCTTTCTGCAAACAAGAGGAGAGAAACAGATGATAGATATAGGGGAAAGCAGACAAAGTGGTACAGGGCAAGTTGTTTTTTTTTTAATGAGAGATTGTTGTTGTGTTGTTGCTAGCTACCATCAAGTTGGCCACCTACTCATGGAAACACCATGCACAACAGATCGGCCCTTGTGATCCATAGGCTAGAAGCTCCACTGAAACCTGACGGGTGGTGGCTGTGCCTGAGGCTCACCGGCAGGCAATTGAAGCCAGGTCTCCTACATTGAAGGTGAGAATTCTACCACTGAACCACCAATGGCTCATAATTGTGGTTAGTTAAATGAGGAGGGGAAGGAACAAGGAAAGAGAGAGATGTTGAAGATACAGGGAATATGGATAATGGATGGATGGAGCAGCAGAAAAATGGAATCCCAAGCACAGGCAGAAGGACTCACCTTTATAACAGGTGGGACAGAAGAGGGAAGAAAAGAAGATAGGTATACATGCTATTAAGATTATAGATTTGGTGACAAGAGAGCGATGATGTCTAGATTCTCTGTGGGTTAAGAGTAAAAATAACTTAGCTGCTGAGAGTTTGAGGAGATGTAAAATGGAAAGTTAAAAAATAGTGTATAGAACGGGATAAAGAGATTAACAGTACAATATAGAAGAATTAACTCTAATGGTATCCATCTTTGAGGATGTTTACTTTTGTCAACAGTTAATACAGGCAGAGAAAGAAAATATGTGAGTCAGAAAGACAGAAAAAAAGGAATTGAGTGGCTAAAGTGATGTACTAGTGTCAAAACTAGATCCAAATGGAGATGAAAAAAAGATAGGATTGATAAAGTATTGAGTGGTCATAGGCCTGGAGTCTCAATGTGTTTGAAGAACAGATAATAGGCTGAGTGAGCTTAGAGAGGTGCAGTTTGCTGAGCAGGTTGCTTAAGAGCAAGGTTTCAAAGAACTGGCATTTGAAGCTCGTAACAAGATCCGAGGTATGAATAAGATACTCTGGATGGAAATACTATACTAAATACTATAAAGATGTCAATCATTCCTAGGTTCATTTATTGTTTTATTTGTAATTTTAAACAAAATCTTCATGCAACTTAAAACATTATCAAAGTGACTATTACAATGCCTTTTTGAGAATAGCTAATAGATTTTAAAAAATCTAATGAAAAAAGTCATACACCACATATATTAAATTTAATAAAAAGGTAACATAATTACAATGTGACATTGGTACAAAGATAGAAAAATAAGCCAAAATATAAAGTCAAAAATACAAACTAATCTGAAAAAATAATTTAATATATACAAAGAGGATTCTAAATCAAAGAAGAACAAAAAGCTTATTTAATAAATGATGTTGGGATAATTAGTTAAGCTTTTGGAGAAAAGAGATTTAGACTTTAACTCACATCAAAATATATTCCAAATATGAACAAAAAAACTATAAAGTAGGAATCATCAAAAGAATATATCTGTGAATAGCTAGTCTCAGTAGAGGAAAGTTCAGAAAAGATAAAATATAACTAGAATATTTTGTTATTGCTATTGTTGGCCGTCATCAAATTGATCCCGGACTCATTGCAACCCTATGCTCGATGGAGCTAAATGGAACTAAAGACTGCCCCATCCTGTGCCATCCCCATGATAAGATGCAGATCGGACCCTTGTGATGCATAGAGTTTTCATTGGCTGATTTATGGAAGTAGATCACCAGGCCTTTCTTCCTAGTCCATCTTAGTCTGGAAGCTCCCCTGAAAGCTCTTCAGTGTCATAGCAACATGCAAGCCTCCACTGACAGACAAGTGATGGCTGCACGTGAGATGCACTGGCAGGGGATCAAACCTGGGTCTCCTGCATGGAAGATGAGAATTCTACCTGAACCACTACTACCCTCATAACTAGAAAATAAGGTTATACAAAAACGAAACTTTGAGAGAAACAAAGATAACACCATAAGCAATATAAAAAGCAAATCTTTTGTATTCAGTAATGGTTAAAAAGGTAATTCAGACCAATGCTCCTAACTGAAAATAGCCAAGCAACCTTTAAAATATTAAAAAAATATTTTTAAAAAAATATTTTTTTAAAGTCTAACTGAAAGCATCAGACAGCTAACAAGGCAGTAGAGCATTATGGGGTCAGCCTTCTGGGGCTAAGGGGAAAAATTGAACATAGGGTCTTCAAGCAAGGTATCCTTGTGAGCTACACTCTAGGAGTAATGGTGCATCAGATATAGACAGACCCCAATATGTGAAAATACGTTCGCTCTCACTAAAGTAACAAAATGAGTCTATTTGAGATTGAATGTCAAGAGCTTTTTGAACATTTGGTGATTAAATATTGGCAAATAGGTCATTTTCATTGTTAATAACAAAAAATTGAAATCAGCTTACCTGTCTATTAGCAGAAGAATACACAAATCAATGGTAGCTTATTTGTATAATGGAATAATATCTTTTCACAGTTAAAGTTAATAAACCAGAAACTCAAGCTTGAACATGATAAATCTCAACTAATAAGATCTACAATGTTGAAAAACAAAAGCAAGTTGCAGAAGAATATGTACAGTATATAGCATTTATATTAGGTTTGTAACAAAAAAATATAAATATATTTGAATACAAATATATATAGTAACATTATAAGAATACACATAGAAATGATAAATACCAAATTCATAGCATAGTTAGCTCTGTGAAGCAAAAGAGGGAAATACGATTGGGGAGAGTCACAAAAGGGGCTTCATTTACAGCTTTAGCTTTCTTTCTGTATAGGCATTTGTGGTATTATTCCACTTCCTTTTTTTATATGCCTTGAATTTTTTTAAAATGATAATGAAAAATTTAACATTTTTATTTTTTTTAAAGTCTTTTAATTCCTTTGTGATGGAGACTTAAATTTATGCCTGATTGTCCCTATGTCAGAGAAAAACCACTTGGATGGGTTTTTAGTTACACAAACATAAAGCCCTAATTCTTGAGGAATACTTCAATGTGGTAAAGTAGTTGATTTAAATGGAGAAATTAAATTTCCTGTTCAGGCATATAAACCTATTGTTTCTTCTAGCAAAGCTACATCACGTCTTTGGAATTTGGGCAGAAACGTTAGTTTGTCATCACTTGATTGAGATTATTCTATGCCAATATAATTGTTCCATCTCCAAGTCATTGAGGGCAGCAAATGTATATATATTTAACCTTGTGGTACCATTTAAAATTCTATAATCCAGAAAGTATTGATTTAAGACAACTGTATTTTGATTTAATTTAATTGTCCTTCTGAAGGTTTTATAAGATCATGCCCCTATGGTTAGGGACGGAATATCCCTTGAAGAAGTGTATATTTTCACTGTCAGTTGTATTGAAGACTTTTATCTCCAGATAGGATCAGAAGGTGGTGTAGGGGGAAGAAAATCTCTTTATACTTTCTCAAAGGTCATGGCAACAGTAAACCTGAACCCTGTTTTATAGATATGGTCAGAGCAATCTGAGGAGTGGTAGACAAGTTGGTTTCTACCTAGACGAGGCAGACCAGGATCTAGGAACTATTCAGAGATAGCCCTGAGAAAGACTTGAGGCCAGGCCTGACCCTATTGTCTCCTAAGAGTCTTCTTTTTTCCAGTTTCCATGGAGTCTCTTCTGGTGACCCTATGTGTGTCAGAGTAGAACTGGACTCCATATTTTTTTCAATGGCTGATTTTTTTCAGAAGTAGATCTCCAGGTCTTTCTTCTGAGGTATCTCTGGGTGAACTTGAACCACCAACCTTTCACTTAGCAGCAGAACATTTTGATCATTTGTATCACCCAGGGACTCCACCTCTAACAGAGTTACAAGCTGCTTTTTCCTTGTGTATATTTCTCTTTGGTTTTCACTTGCTAAAATGAATAGCAGTGTGGTCTCTGATGTGTGATAGGAAATTATTGGGAAGATTTTTCCTATACTTGGAAAAACAAAGCATATAATTAGAGCACTGTTCTCTCTTCTGAGACCTTGAACTTCTCAAAAATTACTCTTTCTGCCACTTCCAATTCAAGGTGACTTTCTATACAATTTTCCAGAAGCTCTTCATTCTCAACCTTAATCAGGTCTTTGACTTCAGTGAGAGCCAGCCTGTCCTACAAAGTCCACACCTTTCAATACTGATGTACAAAGCCCATCATCTCTTCCTCTGGTTTCACAATAAGCTTGGTTGGTCTTGAACTCCTTATCAGAGATGCTAGGACCAAACAGAATAATTTATCATCTTCAAATTATAAGGAGAATAATTATTTTTTGTCTTTTCATTACCTTTCTGAGTAGGTCGGCATGAAGGTAATGTTCTTGAACTAGTTGAAAAGCCATATGTAGACAAAAGTCATTTGGGAGAATAATTATAATGCAAGTCTGGTTCACAATTATAATAAAATTAAGGTCCACATGTGGGCAGGAAGGTTTCTGTTCTAATCATAGTGCCAAGAAATTGCTGATTTAGAAAATTATTTACTTTCTATACCATGTTCAATCCCACAAAACTGTCCATTTGTTATTAATTAGTCAAACTGTGAAAAGTAGAAAGCACACTTACCTACTATTGTACAGAATGTGGAACAATTTTAATGTTGATGATTAATCACTCATTGAACAACTGTCATATATGTCATCATTGGAATAAAAGATAAACAAGGCAGGCCTTCTTTGTTCAAGGACATTCAGAGTCTAATTTCATACATAAGCCAAGTATACAAAGAGATATAAATTAAAATAAGAACATAATAAAGGTTTTATAATAAAGATTTTTAAAAAGGGGAGTTCAGAGAAGGAAAAGATTATATAAAATAATCTGGTTAAGCATGATTCAGAGGGACATTGAAGAATCAAAAGCATTCTGATAATGGGCATGAATAAAATAAGGTGGGCATTGATGATGAAAGAAAAGGCATGGACAGAGATAAAGGGGTGATGTAGTGTAAAGCAAGTTAGAACAAATGTGGTCCAGTCCAGTAAGAGCTTTAGAGAGTACCTGGGAATAAAGGGAGAAACAGACAAGACATAAGAAGAGGCTTTGAATACATCCCTAGTGAGATTTTTACATAATTCAGTAGATACTGGAGGAGCACTGAATGAACTGTGGGAGTGGTTCCATTGGTCAGCAATGTGTAGAATGGTTTCGACTGAGGCAAAGAAAGATGAAAAATAGGGAGATTGTCTAGTATACTTATCACAACAGATCCAGAGGAAGTTGATGAGATATCTGATATGTAGGATGACAGCAACTGAGATGGAAGGTAATGGCAAATTTACCTCTTCTAGAGACTGAACTTCCTAGAGAAATCACAACTAGACTAGTTAGAAAGCCTGGTACAGACATATTGTTACAAATAAAAATGATAGAACCTGACAGGGCAATTTCCGAGACAACACTTGAAGAGTAGAAAAACAAACACCTTATTGTAGTAAAGAGATTGAGCATGATTATTAAACACCAGTGATATTTCAACGGGGACATTTCCCAGTGAGATAAAATCCACTCTATTCATCAGAATCACAAATGCAATCTAAATTCAGATCTAAACATTTCTAAAATCCTAAAATTCCTATCTGGATTAAAGTAGGTATCTATAAGAAGTAATAGAATCTAATATTTTCTAAGAAATCTAAATGGCCAGGCTTTGATTTGGGACAGTCATTTTTCTATAAAGAAGTATGTCAAAGCAGAAAGAAGAAAGAGAATGGAATCAGGTAGATATGGGTTCAAATTTTGGTTCAAATCATAATTACAGATATGGAGACCATACACCCATGAGATGGGTGACCGTCAAGTTATGAGAACATATAAATGACTAGGAAAGTGTAGTCATTACAATTTTTCAGTGCTTTGTCAGAGACTCCCAGTATTCCAATTTATTCTCTTCTTCTTCCTGTGCACACAGTTAGATATTTTCCAGCTCCCTTGCATCTAGGTGTCTGTGTGAGTGAAGTCTAGCTAATGGAATATAAGTGGGAGTGATGTGTGTCACTTTGGAGCCAATCTATTAAAACTTCCATCTGTAATTCTTACTTTCCTTCCCCATCATCAGCTCAAGTAGGAGGATTCTAGAGCACCAGTTTTCAAATTTTTTGGTCTCAGGATCCCTTTGTACTCTAAAAACTATTGATAATCCAAGGAAGTTTTTAAATTGTAGATTATATCTAATAATGTTAACCATATTAAAAAGTAAAAGTAAGAAAACATACAAATATCTCTGACTGTATTTTAAAATAACAATAATAAATTGGTTACACATTAACATCCAAACCAAAACCCACTGCTGTTGAGTTGCTTCTGACTCATAGTGACCCTATAGATAACATAAATAACATATTTTAATTAAAATAGCTGTATTTTTAAAAAACAGATTTAGTGAAAAGAGTGGCATTATTTTACATTTTTGCAAATTTCTTTAATTACTGGCTTGATATAAGATATCTGGTTTCTCATATCTGCTTCTGCATATGAAGAAAATCCAGCCTCACACAGATGTAGTTTGAAAAAGGAGGAATATTTTAAGATGATTTTGGGTATTCTTTGATACTACACAAAAGCTCATTGTTTCTTAAGGTCTTGTTGCAATATTGAATTTTAAACCATATCAGCAAACTTCTTGTATTCTGTTGCATTAAAATTCATTGCCATATCTTGCACTTTTTTTCCTTAACTCATGCATGATTTTGTAATATCATTTGAAAAATAATGGTTTACCGATTTATGCAGATATTCCAAATGTCGACACATTTCATTATACAAGTCTTTAAATACTGGGAAGCTTTCAAGTTTATGGAGGCAGACACAAGTTTTCCAGAATTTAAATTTTCACTTGAAATCACAAATATTGTCAGTTGTTGTTCTAGAAGTAATAGATTATTTTGTCCATATTTCAGGAAATGTCTGTCAAATACCTACATCTGAATTGCCTGTTCTTTCAAGTAAAAATAATGTTCCAGAAAAAAAAGAAAAGAAAGGCTAGTTCAGCTTGAAACTCAAATAACAGCACAAGAGCTTTTCCTTGAGACAACCATTGTACTTTGGTGTGCAGAAGATATGCTTTATGCATAGATCCCATTTCACCATACAGAGTATGAAAAAGATTTGCACTCAATGGTGAAGATTTATTCAAATTATTGGTGCTCTTTCATCAAGACAGTCTTAACTGAAACTGGCAATTTTTTGACTGCGAGTGGCAGTGAAGAATACAATGACTACTAGGACAGTTTGATGGCACTGCCTTGATTTGTGATAAGGCATCAGCACTTATACCAATTGCTTTCATCATTGTTGTAAATGTCAAAATATTGACAAAGACAAATAATGCTTAAGTATTATTAAAAAAACAGTTTTTTTTTTTTTAAATTGTACTTCAGGTGAAGGCTTACAGAACGAACAGCTTCTCACGAAACAGTAGTAAACATATTGTTTTATGACATTGGTTAACAACCCCACAACATGTCAACCCTCTCCCTTCTCGACCCCACCTTTTTTTTTTTTTTTGGTGAAAATATACATAGCCAAAGATACACCATTTCAAAAATTTCCACATGCACAGTTCAGTGACATCGAGTACGCTCTTCCAATTGTGCTGCTATTCTCACTTTAGATGAAGGCTTACAGAAAAAAATAGTTTCTCATTTAACAGTTAGTACACATGTTGCCCTATGACAATGGTCAACAACCTCACAACACATCAATACTATCCTTACTCACCCTTGGGTTCCCTATCACCAGCTTTCCCGTCCCCTTCCACCTTCGGGCCCTTGTGCCTGGACTGCCAGTCCCATTTGGTTTTACGGGGCTGTCCACTCCCCGGCTGAACGGGCCTTGTCACTGGACTCCTGTACCTCGTTACTCTCATGGTTTTACTGGGCTGTCCACTCGCAGGCTGATCAGTGAACCTCGAAGGTAACTTTACCACTGAGCTAAAGGGTGTCTGGGGGCCATACTCTCGGGGTTTCTCCAGTCTCCTTTAGGCCAGCAAATCTGGTCTTCTTTTTGTGAGTTAGAATTTTGTTCTACATCCTTCTCCAGCTCTGTCCAGAACCCTCTGCTGTGATCCCTGTCAGAGCGGTCAGTGGCTGCAGCCAGGCACCATCAAGCTGCGCTGGACTCAGTCTGGCGGAGGCCCCGGTAGCTGTGGTCCATTAGTCCTTCGGACTGATCTTTTCCTTGTATCCTGTTCTCTTCACTCTCCCTTGCTCCCAAAGGGATGAGACCAGTGGAGCATCCCAGATTGCTGCTCACAAGCGTCTAAGACGCCAGATGCTACTTACCAAGATAGAATGCAGAACATTGTCTCCACAAACAGTGTTAAGCCAATTGAGCTAGACGTTCCCCGAGACCATGGTCCCCACAGCCCTCCACCCAGGAATTCAGTCCCTCAGGGAGTTTGGCTGTGTCTATGAAGCTTCCATGACCTTTCCTTGCACAAGTTGTGCT
>NW_004443939.1:16741956-16828978 GCF_000243295.1 Trichechus manatus latirostris | reverse complement strand
CTGCAAACAGGGACAGGACAGTTTAACTTCTTCATTACCAATTTGGATGCCCTTTATTTCTTTTTCTTGCCTTATTGCTCTAGCTAGAACTTCCAGCACAGTGTTAAATAGGAGTGGTGATAAAGGGCATCCTTGTCTTGTTCCTGTTCTCAAGGGAAATGTTTTTAGCCTCTCTCCATTAAGAATGATGTTGACCGTAGGTTTTGCATAGATTGCCCTTACAAAAACAGTTTTGACTTTGAAGACCCCCTGAAAGGGTTTTAGAGTCCCACCAAAGGTCCATGGGCAGCAGTTTAAGAACTAGTTATCTAGAGGAAGTAGAGTCACAGATGACTGGGACATGGATCTTGGAAGCACTGGAGCAGAGCCTGCATACATCCCACCCCTCCATCGAAAACAGACCTACAATATATTCTGACATGAGTAAGAAATCAAACTTTTATTGCTTAAGCAACTCAAATGTTGAGGTTGTTTACTGCAGCAATAAGATTCCTCTGAATAATACAGAAATTTACATTTTGAAGTTGGGTGTTACAATGACAAAAAACTAAAATGTGGCATTATGATAATCCTTAATGTGTGGGCCGTAGGTGGCAAGGAAACAGAAGCTATAAGGCTGGAAAGCTCTATTATGTCTTTTCAAATAGTTGGTAAAACTATCATGTGTGACAACCTGAAAGCCAGCACCTGCTTGCAGAGAATATAACTCTAGAGGAAGTGATGAGAAAGAAGCAGTGAACATGTATGCTGAATGCTATTGCTGTTTTCAGTGGAATGTTATAAGTATATTAAGAGATGAGTTGAAACAAGAGTAGACACATTTGTTAGCGGAAATGATAGGGAAGAAAGGACCCATAAAATGGAGGCCTTGAAGTGCTGTTAAGGCCGACTGCTTCTAGGCTCCATACAATAGGAAATCAGATCGAAAAACCTGTCTCTGGAGAAAGCGGTCTACTAAAACTTACTTACACCTACAGCAAAAATCAGATTAAGGATATAGCCTTCCAACCCATGTCTGAAGGCCTTGATGTAACTACCATTAAATAGAGAGACTGGCTTGTATAGGAAAAAACTTTGGGTGGTGCAGTTACTGAGGCAGAAGTGACTAGAATCAGATAGCTCAGAACCTTACTAGGATTTCAAGGAAATCATATGGCCAAAGAAACCAGGACCCTGGGCATGTTTGATATTTAAAATAACTCTGGCCTTCATGCTTGAATGTGCCAGAAGTTGTAAACACAGGGAAGCCGAGGAGGAAGGCATGTCCCTAATGCTCACATCAGACATAGACATGGAGGATAATGGAAAACGAAGAACTCCTAGGCCTGGAGCCATGTATCTTGGGGAAAAATGGATGAGGATGTTCCTTCTAGACACTAGACTTAGTGTATAATTAAGGAACTTCTCCTACTGCCATGGTAGAGGTCCTCCACCTCCTGCCTAGTCAGATTTCATAATTGTTATTGGCCAGTATCTCCCATTCTTTTTCTATCTGAGAGGGAGAAATAAACCTTTCATTACAATTACCTAATGAGATTTTGGCTTTTTTATTGTTGTTCTTTACAGCACTCAGCTACCCTGACTATCATAAGACCTGAGATGTGGAGCCTTGCTAACAAAATAATCTCCTTTACGTGTAGACTCAAGCCCTCACAAGCTCTCAAAATATTTCTGGTTTTTGACACTAAGTATATTAACACAGCATTCTGCTCATGAAGGTTTTTGCACCATACTCCATTCTTGTTGCTAACGTGTTCTTATAACCAAAACTCCCAAGATAATTCTGAACTAATTTATTTATTTACATTCAGTAACTTTAATTGGGAGCCTACAATGTGCCAGGCATTATGGTAGGTTCTAGTGATACAAGGGTAAGCAAAAACATATGTGGTTCCACCCTTCATGTAAATGGTATGTTTGTTCTTGCTGACTTTTTTGCATTTGTATTATATCTTCTTAATTTGTGTTAAACTCCATACTATTCCCATCTAGAGCTGAACTTCAAACTATAGCTTCTGCGACCCACATTCCACTATAATTGCTACATCCATTCAACTATCAAAGTTATAAGTAAAATGTACGGGAAAAATAAAAAAAAGGAAGCACTAACAATGGAACTGGCCAACAGATGTTTACAAGTTGTGTTACTGATTAAAATTGAATTTCTTTGTCATGTAGCTTGGAATAAATAGATGTAGGATTAAAAACCCACATGTGTCTGTCTGTGTGTTGTACTATGGGGGCTTGTGTGTTGCTGTGATGATGGAGTCTATGCCATCAGTATTCAAATACCAGCAGGGTCACCCATGGTGGACAGGTTCAGATGAGCTTCCAGACTAAGACAGACTAGAGAGAAGGACCCGGCAGACTACTTCTGAAAAGAATTAAGCAGTGACAACCTTATGAATAGCAGTGGAATATTGTCTGATACAGTGCCGGAAGATTAGCCTCTCAGGTTGGAGGTACTCAAAATATGACTGGGGAAGAGATGCCTCCTCAAAGTAGAATCAACCTTAATGACATGGATGGAGCCAAGCTTTTGGGACCATCATGTGATGATGTGGCATGACTCAAAATGAGAAGAAACAGCTGCAAACATCCATTAATAATCTGAACATGGAATGTACGAAGTATGAATCTAGGAAAATTGGAAATCATAAAAAATGAAATGGGATGTATAAAAATTGATATCCTAGACATTAGTGAGCTCAAATGGACTGGTATTGGCCATTTTGAATTGGACAATCATATGGCCTACTACGCTGGGAATGACAACTTGAAGAGGAATGGCAAAAGAGCATTTCAAGATCTATTCTGAAGTACAACGCTGTCAGTGATAGGATAATATCCATATGCTTACAAGGAAGATCAGTTAATAAGATTATTATTCAAATTTACGCACCAAATACTAAGGCCAAAGATGAAGAAATTGAAGACTTTTACCAGCTTCTGAAGTCTGAAATTGATGGAACATGCAGTCAAGATGAATTGATAATTATTGGTGATTGGAATGCAAAAGTTGGAAACAAAGAAGGATCGGTAGTTGGGAAATATGGTCTCGGATATAGAAATGATGCTGGAGATTGCATGATAGAATCTTGCAAGAACAATGACTTCTTCATTGCAAATATCCTTTTTCAACAACGTAAATGGTGGCTATACACATGGACCTCACCAGATGGAATACATGGGAATGAAATCAACTACATCTGTGGAAAGAGAAGATGGAAAACTCAATATCATCAGTCAGTACAAGGCCAGGGACCGACTGCAGAACAGACAGTCAACTGCTTATATGCAATATCAAGTTGAAACTGAAGAAAATTAGAACAAGTCCACGAGAGCCAAAGCACGACTTTGAGTATATCCCACCTGAATTTACAGAACATCTCAAGAACAGATTTGACACACTGCACACTAATGACCCAAGACCAGACAAGTTGTGGGATGACATCAAGGACATCATACAGGAAGAAAGTAAAAGGTAATTAAAAAGACAGGAAATAAAGAAAAGATCAAAATGGATGTCAGAAGAGACTCTGAAACTTGCTCTTGAACGTAGAGCAGCTAAAGCAAAAGGAAGAAATGATGAAGTAAAAGAACTGAACAGAAGATTTCAAAGGGTGGCTTGAGAAGACAAACTAAAATATTATAATGGCATGCACAAAGAGCTGGATATAGAAAACCAAAAGGGAAGAACACACTCGGCATTTCTCAAGCTGAAAGTATTGAAGAAAAAATACAAGCTTCCAGCTGCAATAGTGAAGGATTCTATGGGCAAAATATTGAATGACACAGAAAGCATCAAAAGAAGATGGAAGGTATACACAGAGTCACTGTACCAAAAAGAATTGGTTGACGTTCAACCATTTCAGGAGGTAGCATATGATCAGGAACCAATGGTACTGAAGGAATAAGTGCAAGCTGCACTGAAGGCATTGGTGATAAAACACGGCTCTGGGAACTGATGGAATATCAATTGAGATATTTCAACAAACAGATGCAGCACTGGAAGTGCTCACTCGTCTATGCCAGGAAATTTGGAGGACAGCTTCCCGGCCAACCGACTGGAGCAGAAAGGTGATCCAATCGAATGCAGAAATTATTGAACAGTATCGTTAATATCACATGCAAATAAATTTTCCTGAAGATCATTAAAAAACAGCTTTAGCAATATATCTACAGGGAACTGCCAGAAATTCAAGCCGGATACAGAAGAGGACGTGCAACCAGGGATATGTCTGATGCATCCTGGCTGAAAGCAGAGAATACCAGACAAATGTTTACCTGTGTTTTATTGACTATGCAAAGGCATTCGATTGTTTGGATCATAACAAATTATGGATAACATTGTGAAGAATGGGAATTCCAGAACACTTAATTGTGCTCCTGAGGAACCTGTACATGGATCAAGAGGCAATAGTTCAAACAGAACAAGGGGTTACTGCATGCTTTAAAGTCAGGAAAGGTGTATGTCAGGGTTAGATCCTTTCACCGTACCTATTTAATCTGTATGCTGAGCAAATAATCTGAGAAGCTGGAATACATGAACATTAACGTGGCATCAGGATTGGTGGAAGACTCATTAACAACCTGTGTAATGTAGATGACACAATCTTGCTTGCTGAAAGTGAAAAGGACTTGAAGCACTTACTGATGAAGATCAAAGACTACAGCCTTCAGTATGGATTACACCTCAAAATTAAGAAAATGAAAATTCTTACAAAGGAACCAATAAGCAACATCATGATAAACGGAGAAAAGATTGAAATTGTCAAAGATTTCATTTTACTTGGATCCACAATCAACACCCATGCAAGCAGCAGTCAAGAAATCAGATGATGCATTGCATTAGGCAAATCTGCAAAAGACCTCTTAAAAGTGTTGAAAAGCAAAGATGTCACCCTGAAGACTAAGTTGCGCCTGAACCAAGTCATGGTGTTTTCAATTGCCGCATATGCATGCGAAAGCTGGACAACACATAAGGAAGACTGAAGAAGAACTGACACCCTTTGAATTGTGGTATTGGTAAGGAATATTGAATATTGCATGGACTGCCAAAAGAACGAACAGATCTGTCTTGGAAGAAGTACAACCAGAATGCCCCTTAGAAGTAAAGATGGTGAGACTACGTCTCACATACTTTGGACATGTTATCAGGAGGGATCAGTCCCTGGAGAGGGACATCAGGCTTGGGAAAGTAGAGGGTCAGCGAAAAAGAGGAAGATCCTCAGGGAGATGGATTGACAAAGTAACTGCAACAATGGACTCAAGCATAACAACGATTGTGAGGATGGAGCAAGACCAGGCAGTGTTTTGTTCTGTTGTACTTGGGGTCGCTATGAGTTGGAACCGACTCAATGGCACCTAATAACAACAGCAACAACAACAGGATTAAAAATGGAAATACAATATGGAAATTAATTTTTGTAAAGGACAATGAATGACCTTGTCTTCTAACATTTAAATATTATCTAGTGATTTAAAGTTAAGCACACATTCTGACAATTTGTTCAGGAACACATGCTCGTATTAACTTCGCTGCAGTATAGTTTGAACATGGAAGTTGGATTGGATGTGAAGAAATAACTCATTAGAAAACAGTTCCTAACTTATTTCCCCTACTCGGGACTATCCCTGGCCATTTTGAATTTGTCCCTTCCGTTTTGAAATATACTTCCATTAATTTCTCTGAAGGCATGGCTAGGTTGACCTTTTTTTTGGAGGAGGTATATCTTTAAAGTGGAACCCAAACTGACCTTGGCATTTGTAATCGGTGTGGAAAATTTTAAGTGAAACATATTTTCAATGGATCTTTGTAGGCTGTAAGTTATTATTTTCCCTCATCATAAAGTCCATGAACATATCAAATCTTGAAGTCTTTGGAAAAAGGCTTTTCCACGAAGTTTTCTGGAATCCCTGGGTAGTGCAAGTGGTAGTGTGCTCAGCTGCCAACCTAAAAGTTGGAGGTTTGAGTCTACCCAGAGATGCATTGGAAAAAGGGCCTGGTGATCTACTTCCAAAAAAGCAGCCATTGAAAACCCTATGGAACACAGTTCTACTCTGTCACCATGGGTCGCCATGAGCTGGAGTCTATTCAGTAGCAACTGGTATTATAATAATGATGCCTTTAAATAAAAGATTGCTGAATTAATTGAGGAAGCAAACACACAGGACTCAAAGGCTTCACTATCCTATTTTATAAAGTGTTTTTATTTTAACACACATTATGACAGTATTATTATAGATTGAGTTATATGTAGTCTACGACTATTGAAAATTTTTATTTAACAGAGGACAATTGACCTATTAATCACTTTAAATTATAAATACAAAAGTTAGGCATATTTGTTTAAAATAACCAGAAGGACTTGGATTTTACTAATGAAAATTCTGCTTCTAGGTATCTAAAAGTTATATTAAATTTTATTTATGGCACTATAATTAAAGCCTTGAAGACTGTTTTAAATATATTCAATATTTATTGTAGGTTTCTTAAGGGCAGAAATTAAGAATTATACTTTTGTTTTATGCCTTGCAATGCTAGCACAGCACTGCTTTCATAGATGGTACTTGAGAAATATTTACTGAATTGCTTTGATAATCACATTTAAATTTTACTTTGTATTTTTCATTACAGTAAATTAAACAGGAGTTTCATTAATAAGAATCTGGATAGTACATAATCAGTGATTAAGTCTCATTCTCTGCACAGCCCTCAGGTAACTACAATTCTTGTCCAAGTAGTAAGGGTGAGGGGCGGTGGGAGGGGGGAGTGCAATATTAGGAGCTGATTGCTTCCTGATCATTTGGAATTTCTCAGTTGTGTGTGGTTAGCTATGAACACCATATGTATTTTTTAACCTTTAAAATTATACGATTAATGCTAAAATAGCAATTTTCATTAACCTCACAGTAACATGCACTTGCATTTTATACAATTGAATGTTTTGGATTCTCCCCCTAATTTCTTTCTTCGTTAACAATTATATGTACATACATGTATATAAAATTGCACGTACATGTATACTCTTTCATTTTGTTTCAGAATGTGTTCAGTTTCAAATGACATAACTTCATTTACAATGGTTTAAATAAGTGAAGTTTTATTTTTCTAATGCTATTAGAACTCTCAAAGTAGAAAGCTGTTGGCATTGATTTAGAAGCTTAACATGTCAGCTTCATGTTCTTTGTTATTATTTTGGTCTTTTCCTGCATCTTCCTGCTGTAGCTTTCTTTCAACATGAGAAGAACAAAGAAGGAGCAGTATCAGTAATCTGTGCTTCTTTTAACAGGAAAGAAAAACATTGCTTGAACCCACTAGCAGTCTTCTGCCAATGTTTCATTTACCAGAGAACTATGTCACAAGGGCAACCCTAGCTGCAAGAGAGGCTGGGAAAATGAGAAATCAGTTTTTCAGCTTTTGTATATGCAAGTAGGAAGGGAGAAAGGAACTAAGAGTGTTTGCCACAAGTGTGTTTATAAGATCTTTATAAAAGAATTATTCATGACTTTTTGATAAAATCTGACAAATGTTTTTAAAGCAGGAAGAACAATGACATGGATCTATAGTTCAGAATGTTTATATGTAATCTGATTGTTTTGTGCCGAATATATACCTCAAAGTAGGGAAAAGTAGAAGAAAGCTACTCCAGGCTTTTGCAAGGACAGAAGTACCATATGCCCTAAACCAGTTATTTTCCCATTCAGTGGGATAGGTTACAGAGATGTATGTATATTACATTTAGAGACCTTGTATATAATCCATGTCTATGTATCAAATTTGTGTCAAACTATTTCCAGTCATTTAAGTAATTACAGTTGCCTGGTATTGTTCAGAATTCCACACACTGCCACAGTAAGTAGATTAGTCACATTTTACAAATGTGATAGATCACACAAGTTGTTAAATTTCTGTATCCCTCAAGTGGCATAGAAATTAATAGGACAGCCAAGAGAAGTAATCAGTGCCAAGAAAGGGAACACGAGTGAAGACAATGTAAGTTGCCTACGAGTGATTTTAAATTGCTCCTGTTCCTTCCTGCACAATAGAACACAGCCCAAATTGGTGTTTGGTCAGTGATATCAATGTGCCACAGAGGCCAGGACAAATGAGAGCTTTATCTGCCTACAGCGCTGATAGGCAAAAAATGAACACATTCCCCATCTGAATTTGCTTTCAGTTTTTGTGGCACAGAAAAGAATGATATACAGTTGTCACATACTCCAGGTTTCTATTCAAATTATGTTTAACATTGCTTGAAATAATTTGACAATGGGATTGGGTTTGGAAACTGTTTATTACAATAAGCAATTTATTATTATGCTTCTAGATGTTTGTCTTTATAATATAGTTCCCTGAGAGAAGGAGCTGCCTGTCATATTCCTTTCAAATTGATGCTTCAAGTACAAAAGTGATTAACAAATGCTCCTGATAATGTAAGTAAACCAAAAAAACTTTCCAGTGAAGAGTTTGTATATGTATATGATACTTCTATGTATATTTATTAATATGAAATAAAAAGTAAAAAAGTTTGTCTAGAACAGAGCTATTAGATGTATGGTTAGATAATGGTTTCAAATTGTTGAAACTTTGTGAATGATAATCATTGTGTGCTCACAATAATATGTTATATGTTGTTGTTGTTGTTAGGTGCTGTCAAGTTGGTTCTGACTCACAGCAACCCTATGTACAACAGAATGAAACACTACCCGGTCCTGCACCAACCTCACAATTATTGCTATGTTTGAGCCCATTGTTGTACCCACTGTGTCAATCTATCTCATTGAGTGTCTTCCTCTTTTTTGCTGAACCTCTACTTTACCAAGCATGATGTCCTTCTCCAGGGACAGGTCTCTCCTGATAACATGTCCAAAGTGCGTGAGACAAAGTCTCACCATCCTTGCTTCCAAGAAACACCCTGGCTGTATTTCTTCCAAGACAGACTTGTTCATTCTTCTTGCAGACAATGGTATATTTAATATTCTTCACGAACATCGTAATTCAAAGGCATCAATTCTTCTTTGGTCCTCATTATTCATTGTCCAGCTTTTGGATGCATATGATGTGATTGAAAATATCATGGCTTGGGTCAGGAGCTCCTTAATCCTCAAAATAACATCTTTGATTTTTAACACTTTAAAGAGGTCTTTTTCAGCAGATTTGCCCAATGCAATATGTTGGTTTCCTGACTGTTGATTCCATAGGCATTGATTGTGGATCCAAGTAAAATGAAATCCTTGACAACTTCAATCTTTTCTCCCGTGATTATGATGTTGCTTATTGGTCCAGTTGTGAGGATTTTTGTTTTATGTTGAGGTGTAATCCATACTGAAGGCTGTAGTCTTTGATCTTCATCAGTAAGTGCTTCAAGTCTTCTTCATTTTCAGAAAGCAAGATTGTGTCATATGATATCTCAGGTTGTTAATGAGTCTTCCACCAATCCTGATGCCACATTCTTCTACATATAGTTCAGTTGCTCAGATTATTTGCTCAGCATACAGACTGAGTAAATATGGTGAAAGGATATAACCCTGATGCACACCTTTCTTGATTTTAAATCATACACTATCCCCTTGCTCTGTTCAAATGACTGCCTCTTGGTCTATATACAGGTTCTGCATGAGAACAATTAAGTGTTCTGGGATTCCCATTCTTTGTGATGTTATCCATTTTGCATCAGACTATCATGTGGCCCACTATGCTGGGAATGACAAAGTGAAGATGAATGTCATCAAAAATAACATTTCAAGATCTGTACTAAAATACAACACTGTCTGTGATAGGATAATACCCATATGCCTACAAGGAAGACAAGTTAATACTACTATCGTTCAAATTTGTGCACCAACCACTAATGCCAAAGATGAGGAAATTGAAGATTTTTACCAACTTGTGCAGTCTGAAATTGATCAAACATGCAATCAAGATGCGTTGATAATTACTAGTGATTGGAATGCAAAAGTTGGAAACAAAGAAGGTTTGGTAGTTGGGAAATACATCGCTGATGATCGAAACAACACCGAAGATCACATGGTAGAATTTTGCAAGACCTACAACTTCTTCAGTGCAAATATCTTTTTTCAACAACATAAGAAGTGACTATACATGTGGACTTCACCAGATGGAAAACACAGGAATCAAATCAACTACATCTGTGGAAAGAGACGATGGAAAAGCTCAATATCATCAGTCAGAACAAGGCCAGAGGCCGACTGCAGAAGAGACCATCAACTGCTCGTATGCAAGTTCAATTTGAAGCTGAAGAAAATTAAAATAAGTCCATGAGAGCTAAAATACAACCTTGACTATATCCAATCTGAATTTGGAGACCATCCAAGAACAGATTTGATGCATTGAACACTAATGTCGGAAATCCAGATCAGTTGTGGGAAGACATCAAGGACATCATACATGAAGAAATCAAAAGGTCATTAAAGAGAAAGGAAAGAAAGAAAAGACCAAAATGGATGTCGGAAGAGACTCTGAAACTTGCTTTTGAATGTAGAGTAGCTAAAGCAAATGGAAGAAATGATGAAGTAAAAGAGCTGAACAAAAGATTTCAATGGGCAGCTCGAGAAGACAAAGTAAAATGTTATAATGAAATATGCAAAGACCTGAAGTTAGAAAACCGAAAGGGGAAAATGCACTCAGCATTTATCAAGCTGAAAGAACTGAAGAAAAAGTTCAAGGCTCGAGTTGTAATTTTGAAGGATTCTATGGGCAAAATTTTGAATGACGCAGGAAGCATCAAAAGTAGATGGAAGGAATACAGAGTCACTGTTCCAAAAAGAATTGGTTGACGTTCAACCATTTGAGGAGGTAGCATATGATCAAGAACTATGGTATTGAAGGAAGAAGTCCAATTTGCATTGGAGGCATTGACAAAATACAAGGCTCCAGGAGCTGATGGAATATCAATCAAGATGTTTCAGCAAACAGATGCAGTGCTGGAAGTGCTCACTCATCTATGCCAAGAAATTTGGAAGACAGCTACCTGGCCAACTGACTGGAAGAGATACATATTTTTTTGTGCCCATTCCAAAGAAAGGTGATCCAACAGAATGTGGAAATTATTGAGCAATATCATTAACATCACACGCAAATAAAATTTTGCCGAAGATCTTTCAAAAGAGGTTGCAGGACTACATTCACAGGGAACTGCCAGAAATCCAAGCCATATTCAGAAGAGGATGTGGAACAAGGGATATCATTCATTACTGATATCAGATGGATGTTGGCTGAAAGCAGAGAATAACAGAAAGATGCTTTCCTGTGTTTTACTGACTATGCAAAGGCATTCCACTGTGTGGATCATAACAAATTATAGATAATATTTCAAAGAATGGGAATTCCAAAATACTTAATTGTGCTCATATGTTATATAAATATTATAATACTTTACTGATTAGTCCTTACTGTTTTCCAGGCTTTTAATGAAGAGTCATAAATTTTATTTCACTATCCCTTCCTCTTGATCAGATATGTTTTCTACCATTTATCCTACAAGTGTAACTTAATGACACTAGATAAACAGCTGCATCGAGCTGAGTCCAACCATGGAGACATTATGTACAACAGAAAGGAACCTTGCCTGGTCCTGGGTCATCCTCACAATCGCTGGTATATTTCAGGCCATCATTGTAACTATTGTGCTAATCCATCTCACCAAGGGTCTCCCTTGCCCTCTCTAGTCCTCTACTTCACCAAATATGTCCTCCTTCAGCAATTGATCCCTCCTGATGATAAGTACAAAGCAAGTTAGTCAGGCAATGTTCTGTTTTGGTCCACCAGGCTCTCACTGATTAATTTTTAGAAGGAGATCACCTCTGTCATCTCAGAAGTTATCAAAATACTTACATTTGCCAAATCTAGAAATATGTTTCTTTGCTCAACACTTGGAAATATACATTCACTTGAGCAACGAATATTTCAAATCAAATTTTCCTACTATATGCCAGTCAGTGTGCTAGAGGCTGAGAATACAACAGTGAACAATGAACCTTCCCTGCCCTCAGCAAGAGAAAATACAAGCAAAACAGACAGCAAACATAACACAGTGTGGTAACTGACACAAGGGTGATGTACTGAGTGTTCAGCCATTGCATCTGAGAGATACCTCATGCAGACTGGAAGACGATGCTTGAGGTAAAAACTAGAAGATGAATGAAAGTTTATCAGGTGAAATGGATGGGGGGAGATAGAATTGTTTCAGGAAGAGGAACCAGTTTGTGGAAAGGCCCAGAACTTAGAAAGAGTATGCCATCATAGAGAACCTGAAATTGTTTAACGTAGTTAGAGCATATAATGTGAGGGGTGAAGGGATATGCCTTGCCTTTGGCACTTACTAGCTATGTGATCTCAGGAAGTTACTTGATTTTAGTTCTACTTAAAGCTACTTAGTAAAAGATTTTGCAGAATATATGATCTTCGAGGGCAGGGTTCTTACATATCTTATTCATTTATGTATCTCCATTGCCTAGGAAAATGCCTAGCATATTGTAAGCAGTTAAATATTTGCTGAATTTCTTGAAGAAGCAGGAAAGAAACTAGGTTAAGGGTTGAATATGGTTAAGTGAAAATTAACTTCAAGGAGTCACGTGATACTACCCAGCCAGGCAGGACTTTGCCTTTGCAGGTGGAGGTCAGCAGTGCTGTCACATCATGTGACTGCCACCAGCCAGCCAATGAACAAGCACCACAGATAATTCAAATGCAGTCTCAGAAGTAGAGGATGATGGTGCTATAGCCTTGAGGGGCTCTGGCTCAGGTAGGGCTGGACAACCTCTCCCGGCCTTAGAATGTAAGGAGGAGGGCAGTGGCTGAGGTGGTTGTCAAGGCATAAGATGGCCAAGAAAATGTGATTTAAAAGTGCTTTCAGGATAATCTTGAAGACAAAGAGAAAATAATGAAAAAGAAAAGAAAATTTAAAAAAAAAAACTTGGCAGAAATTGGTAAATGCAAGTCTTTTTGCAGTTATATCATGACAAATGATTACCAAGACTTTTAAATTGCTGTAAAATTACCAGGATAATAACCAGTTGTCAGTGAGGCTCATGGCGACCCCATGTGTGTCAGAGTAGAACTATGCTCCATAGGTTTTCAGTGGCTGATTTTTCAGAAGTTGATTGCCAGGTGTTTCTTCCAAGGTGACTCTAGGTGGACTTGAACCTACAAAATTTAGTTAGCAGCTTAGCACATTAATCTTTTGCACCACCCAGGGACTCTACCAGGACACCAGCATGTTAGTTTTAGCTTTGGAAAATGAAACATTCCAAGTGAGAGAAGACTAAGATATTATCCTACAGCTGAGAAACGAATGTTACTATCTCGCATTCGGCTATTTGCATTGAAAGAAAAACATATTTCAGAATAAACAGAAGAGCCTGTTCAGAATGAGGAGACATATCCCCCTGAATGGGCTCTGTTATGGATTGAACTGTGTCCCCAAAAATATGTGTTGTAAATCCTAAACTCCTGTACTGTGGATGTAATCCTGTTTGGGAATAGGACTTTCTTTGTTATGTTAATGAGACCACATCAGTGTAGGATGTGTTTCAAACTAATCACCTTTGAGATATAAAAGGAGCAGATTAGGCACAGAAAAGAAAGTACAAATGGAGAAAGATTGCTGCCACATGGATCACAAAGTGTCTTAGTTATCTAGTGCTGCTATAACAGAAATATCACAAGTGGATGCCTTTAACAAATTTATTCTCTCAAGGTTTAGGAAGCTAGAAGTCTGAATTCAGGGTGCCAGCTCCAGGGGAAGGCCTTCTCTCTCTGTCGGCTCTAGGGGGAAGTTGTTATTGGTCTTTCCCTGAGTCTAGAAGTTTCTCAGTGCAGAGACCCCAGGTCCAAAGGACACAATCCACTCCCAGCTCTTCTTTCCTGGTGGTAGGAAGTCCCTCTCTTTCTACATGCTTGTCTCTCATTTTATCTCTTGTGAGATAAAATGTGATGCAGGCCACACCCCAGGGAAACTCCCCTTACATCAGATCAGGGCTGTGACCTGAGTAATGGTGTTGCATCCCACCCTAATCCTCTTTAACATGACCTAATCTTGCCTCATTAACCACAGGCAGGGAGTAGGATTTACAACACAGAGGACAATTACATCGAATCATAAAATGGAGGGCAACCAACCACACAATCCTGGAAATTATGGCCTATCCAAGTTGACACATATTTTGGGGTGACACAATTCAATCCATGATATCAAGGAATCAATGAAGAGAAGCTGAAAGAGACAAGGATTTTCCCCCAGAGAGGACAGAAATAGCCTTCTCCTAGAGCTGGCACCCTGAACTCAGATTTCTAGCCTCCTGAACTGTGAGAAAATACATTTCCGTTCTTTAAAGCTACCCTCTTGTGGTATTTCTGTTATAGCAGCATTAAGACACTAAGACTGACTTCAACAGTGATGACTATCCCACAGACTTACTTGTGAAGAGTTTACTCCAAGTTCGTTTTCAGGAAGCTGACATTACAGGACAAGAAGAATCATTCCAAGTAGAAGAGACAATACCTAATGTTCCTCAAGACAGACTGAGATTTCATTTGGTTTCTTAGGCTCAGGGACTAGGTAAGGGATTATCTCTGAACCCCAAGCTCTATATGTATTTTGTTCAAAGTGATGTCTCAGCAAAATCACAAATTACTATGCCATGAACTTTCAGAATATCTCATTTAGTTAAAAATCTCATAGTTAAATATGTGAATGTCAACAGTTTTTTTTTTTGTTTGTTTTGTTTTTTGCTTTTTATAAAGTTTTGATCAACCAATTAGAGGGAATTAGTTCACTTCAGAAAGTTTGAGGCTTAAATGTATATTTTTAAACATTAAAGCAACCATAGTTTATTCATTTTTAAAGGGCAATAAAATTCTGTGTAAGATAAAAAATAACTAAGTTTGCTTTAAAGTTTAATTTTTAGAAAATATTCTAATTTTTTAGCTCAGCATTGAAATCATTGCCTATACCTGCACACTTATTTTTCCAGCCATAACTTTCATTGAGCCCTGGAGGAACCCTATATTCTAGTCAGTTTTCATTAAAAAACAAAATAAATCAAATAAAAAACTCATGCCCTCCTAACTCTACTTCTTTCTTTCATACTATATCCTTACCTCATTTTGGCGTATTGAAGGACTTTCCATCTTTCAAGACCCAAATCAAATGCTCGCTTTCCAGGAACTATCTGTGAGTACCACAGCCAGTAGTGGTCTCTATCAAATCAGAACTATAATCATGTAGCACTTTCCATCTACCTCAGTTGTGATCACTAGAATACACACTGCATGTCCTCTAAGAGGCCTAACTACTTCTAAAGAAGATATTATGTCACAAAATTTGGCATCCTCTGTGACACATAGTCAAATGTTTGCACAAAGCAAGGTCTCAATAACTCTTCTGAATGTGTTCTACCTCTGCAGTAGAAGAATAGTCCGGTTCTATGGGGACAATGGAGGCCGGCTGGTACAGTGGTCAAGAGCTTGGCTGCTAACCAAAAGGTTGACAGTTTGAATACACCAGCCACTCTTTGGAAACCCTATAGGACAGTCTACTCTGTCCTATAGGGTCGCTATGAAGTCAGAATCAACTTGATGGCAACAGTTTGGTTTTGCTGTTTTTATGGGGATAATCATTCTCACCAAAGTGAGAAGACCTGCCAAGCCAGCCAGCCCAGCCAATCACGCTAATGTTCAATGGGATACTATATGTCATAACTACATTAATGTCACCCATTTGCTAAATGACTGATTTTTAATATTGTGTTACACACATATGACATGACTTTTCTACTTTATTAAAGACATACCATTAATAGTAACAGTCTTTCTTTTGCAGAGTAGACACTCTTTAATTTAAATTATCTTATCATACACATCCTAAAGTGGACAGGCAGCTTTTTAGAGCCACCCTAATACTTGCCACCAGCTATCACCTGATATCAGCAAACCCAGGGGACTATGAGAAAAATGCTGGCAGATTTAGAACTGCTTATAAAAGAATTACAGCAAAACCCATAAAACAATGAAAAGAGATGCCAAAGACATCACAGTGCTTCATGAAAACTTAATCTATCATGTGTGTTATTCTCTCAGGATCCTGTTCTCTGCTAGAGGTAATCCAATAAACCAAATCCTGACATCAAGTTAAGGTATTAATGACTTAATGTTTTTCTAGTTCCACACAGCATTTGAATCTTAACAAAGAATTGCTATAACTCATTTGTCTTTCACCAATCAAGAAGATTATTTGGGGATTTTACAAGCTGTAACCTCTTTAAAGCGTTAAAAAGCAAAGATGTTATGGTATTTTCATTTGCTTCATATGCATATGAAAGCTGGACAACAAATAAGGAAGACTGAAGAAGAATTGACATACATGAATTATGGTGTTGGAGAAGAATATTGACTACACCACAGAGTGGCAGAAGAACAAATAAATCTGTCTTTGAAGAAGTACAGCCAGAGTGCTCCTTAGAACGGAGAATGGCGAAATTTTGTCGCACATACTTTGAACATGTTATCAGGAGGGACTAGTCCCTGGAGAAGGACATCATGCTCGGTAAAGTAGGAAAAAAACAAAAAAAACAGTTGCCATCAAGTCGATTCCAACTCATAGCGACCCTATAAGATAGAGTAGAACTGCCCCATATGGTTTCCAAGAAGTGCACAGTGGATTCGAACTGCCAACCTTCTTGGTTAGCAGCAGTAGCTCTTAACCAATATACCATATAGAGGGTCAGCGAAAAAGAGGAAGACTCTTGACAAGATGAATTGACACAGTGGCTGAAACAATGGACTCAAACATAACAACGATTGTGAGGATGGCGCAGGACCGGGCAGTGTTTTGTTCTGTCTGTGAAGATTCGACGGGCACCTAACAACAACAACAACAACAACAACCTGTAAATTCCTTTAAGGGTCAATAAAAAATATCAAATTATTTTTATTTTTTTCACTTTTTAAAATGTTATTGTGGTGAAAATAATATATAACAAAACATAGACTATCTAAACAATTTCTACATGTACAATTCAGTAACATTTACATTATTTAAGTTAGGCAACTATTCTCACTATCCTTTTCCAAATGATTCCACCACCATTAAGATAAACTCAATGCCTCCTACGCAAAAACTGCCCCTTCCTCTCTCCTACCACCCCTCGTAACCACTAATAATCTTTGGTTTCTATGTATTTGCCAATTTCATGTAAGTGAGATCAGGTAATATTTGTCCTTTTGTGATGTACTTATTTTACTCAGTGTGATCCCTTTTCTTTTTATTTTTTTCCCCTGCAGAACATTTTTTTTATTGTACTTTAGATGAAGGTTTACGGAACAAACTAGCTTCTCATTAAACAATCAGTACACATATTGTTTTGTGACATTGGTTACCAATCTCATCACATGTCAACACTCTCCCTTCTAGACCTTGGATTCCCTATTACCAGCTTTCCTGTCCCCTACTGCCTTCTAGTCCTTGCCCCTGGGCTGGTGTATCCCTTTAGTCTTGTTTTGTTTTATGGGCCTGTCTAATCTTTGGCTGAAGGGTGAACCTCGGGAGTGACTTTGGTACTGAGCTAAAAGGGTGTCTGGGTGCCATACTCTCGGGGTTTCTCTGTCAGGTCAGTAAGTCTGGTCTTTTTTAACATCTAATTTTTTTTATTGACACATTTAAAATGAAATATGATTTTGTTTTGAAGACCAAAAATAAAATGGTGGTATTTTGCTCTGTGGGCCAAGATTTGATCTGGAATGACTCGGTCAAATAAAATCAGCAGGCTGTATAATTTTTCAGAGGTTTAGAGTTTTTGATCTTTCCTTTGAAAATATTATGCTTATCTATGTAAAGTCCTAGTGACAATAACACATATTTCATAACTTGCCTTTAAAAAGTTCCAGATGTACAATTCATCTTCCATGTCCAACAAAAAGGGAAAAAAGACAAAAAGAAAATCTTAAAATATTCAGGAGTTTGATAAGACAAAAAACAATTCATAAAGCTTATATTTAAATTTTAACACTATTCATATGTTCAGAAAATGTGATTTTATTTTCTAACAAAATTTTCAGAAATGAAAAATAAAATTGTCTTTTAGTATCACAAAGGTATCAACTACCGAGGATCAAGGAAGAAAGAGGAACAAGCAAAGCCACTAAGAAGGAGGGAGAGTGGTCACTCTATTTCCTAACATTAGTCATCTTCATTCTGGTATTCTGCAAAGCAGACAATGAATTTAGACTAAAAAAACAAATAAAAAAATGTAAGGTTATTAAAGTGGTATTAAAAAAGAATAAAAGAATTTCAGAGCTGTAGAAAACCAGACATCTAGCCCCTAGAGATCTAAAAGCAATAAATGAAGCAAAGTTTTCTATTTTTTTTTTTCTAAAAATTTATTTTTCCATTACTCTTTTGGATTAAGAATGAACCACATAGAAGTTAATAATGTGTGGAAAGTACCTAGCCTTGTTATTTCAGTAATGAATCATAATTAATATAAATTACAATAAATGTATGAATTACCTTTTTATGTGGTATAAAAATGTTATAAAATGTAACTGTTATTATGTACAAAATTGTTTTCAACGTATTTAAGCACTTTCCCTAACGTGCAAGGGCGCTCTTCCATTTATCGCATTCATCATCAGCATTATTAAATCTCAGATGAATCATGTAACTAACAAAATGTGTTGAATGTTATTTCTGAATGGGCTGAATTCTACTATCTATGCAATATACCATATAACAAGGGTGGTTGAAGTTTAGTGAACAAAAACATAAAATTTCAAAAACATAAAAATTATACTGAAATAATGAGCAGAATAATTTTTAAATTAAATTTTAATTTTTCTTACCAAAACCCATTTTATTACATTTGAAAAATAATTATACTTGTAGATGTCCAGACAAAGAATCAGATTTATCTTTATCCCCCTTGCCCCACAGAGATCTCACTTTATACATGAGAGAAGCTGAGATACATAGTTGCTCATGGTTACAGAAGTTATAAAATGAGCTAAATTGACATTTTTACTTAGTCCAATGTATTGTCCCCTATACTACAATACCAGTTTGTTACCAAAGACAAATAGAAACATCGTGGATTTGGTTTTCTGTTACTTACTGATGAACTGATTCCAGTGAACTCTGTGCATAATTCAGCAATGCTTTATCTATGTGGTATCATTTCAATACAGCTCATAGTGATTTGTTACCAGTAGTATAACTGAAAAATACTAAGTAGCACATTAAAAAAAAAAAAAAACCCTTTGCTTTGAGTTGATTCCGACTCATAGCAACCCTATAGAACACAGTAGAACTGCCCCATAGGATTTCTGAGGAGTGGCTGGTGGATTCAAACTGCCGACCCTTTGGTTAGCAGTTGAGCTCTTAACCACTGCGACACCAGGGCCCCAAGTAGCACATAGAGGCTATCATATTGCACAGTTTACTTTTTTTTCATTAGCAGTGTATAGTGAGTATGATCTTATCTAAACATAGTATGTGTGCTTTGTTATAATACAGTGAATCCCTAAGGGGAGAATGGGTGTGTATTTTTGATTGCCTTACAGTTTCTAAACTTGGTTCTTGCAATCACTTTGTGGAGATCTTCCACCTCTCCCCGTACTATCATGCTTCTATTTTTACATCCTCATATACTTTGCTAGCCTCTAGCAGCCATTTCCCTCCTTCAGTTCTGTTGCTTCTAGGGTCAGCTATGCTGTATTAAAAAGAGCATCAGAAGCAGAGTTGGAAGTCATGGGTTTTGCTACTTTCTAGCATGGTAATTTGAAGAAAATCCATACCCTTTTGAAATTTATAGGAATGTTTATGAAGATAGAAGAGATAATGAGCTATATGATAAAGTGCTCTGTGTGTGTGTGTGTTTTATTTGCTTTCTATGGAAAATAAAAATAACTAAGCTTATAAGAATATTTTTTAACCTAATAATAGTCACAGTAGAAATGAATACTATAGATGGCTGATAAATATTTTTGAGAACTAGCCTTTGTTTAGAACTTATAAAATGTCCAGTACTATACTAAAGTGCTTTATATACATTACTATATTGAGTCCCTACATAGTAGACTTACTACCATTTATATTTGCGGTTGAAGAAAATGGGCCCCAGAGTGGCTAAATAACGTGCCCACATGAGCAATAATGCTGAAATTCTGGGGCATCCTATTTTTCATGTTTGAAATAGTTTTTATTTCATTTGTTTTTTGATAAATCTTAATTTTTTTTTATGTTCTGGATAAACAACAACAACAAAAGGAACAAGACTCAGAATCATCACAAGGAAGGTACTGTTATATATTCGTATTTATTTATTTTTTACATATGAAGATACTGATGCTTACAGAAGTTAAGTGCCTAATTCAAAATCAACTGTATCAATTAGAATGCATTTGGTTGAGCATTATAGAAAACCTGGCTTATATTGATTGGCCTAAACAACAAAGTTTTTTTTTTAATTGTAATAAATATACAGATAACAAAATATTTACCATTTCTACAGTCTTCGCATGTACAGTTCAATGACATTAATTATTTCATCGTGTTGTTCAACCATCACCATTGTTGTTGGCATGTGCTGTCAGGTCAATTCCGATTCATAGTGACCCTATAGGACAGAGTAGAACTGCCCCATAGGATTCCCTAGGCTGTAATATTTATGGGAGCAGGTCACCAGATCTTTTCTCCCGTAGAGCCACTGGTGGGTTCAAACTGCCAACCTATCATTTAGCAGCCAAGATCTTAACTATTGTGACACCAAAGCTCCTTCCATCACCATTAACCGTTCCCCAAATTTTCCATCCTGACATGAGGTAAAGTCTAGAGATAGGGTGGTTGTAGGCTTAATCTGATCAGGGTCTCAGAATGTCACCAAAGACCTAGGTGGCTTCCATGTCCCCCGTCTGCTAACCTTTGTATCAGGTTCATTCTAAGACTGGTTTCTTTTGTGGTTAATTAGGGATGCATCATTTTCAGGTGTGATATGTGGGGTCGCTATGAGTAGGAATCGACTCAAAGGCACACAGCAAAAACAACAACATCCAGCTAAGAAAATGTACATAGGTATTAAAGGGGCAGTTTATTTTCTTGTCTTCTTAGGAGTGAGGAAACCTCCTCGCAGACCACCTTTCATGCCTTATTAGTCAGAACTGGGTCTAAACCAATTACTGGTAAAGAGGTTGGGACTGCCATAATTGGACTAGACCAATCATGATTTACCCTGAAGGTAGAAATAGATGCATCCTTCCCTGAGTCTTATGGGGGAGGGCAGATACACAAACAAAATCAAGGCTCTTTCGGGAAGGAAGTAAAAGGGACTGGATGCCAAGTAGGTAACCAGCTATATGTGCTGTTATCTTGCAACCAAGTAAATGGATGAGACAAGGCAAAAACCCAAGGTTCCAACTCCCACTAGTTATCACCTGTAGTATATTGCTTCTAGTTTGTCAGACATTACTCTCTGATGAATGAGTATTTTCTGAAGGTTAGATGTCATGGATTGAATTGTGTTCCTGAAAAATATCTGTCAACTTGGCTGGGTCAGGATTCCCAGTATTGTATGATTATGTAATCTAATGTGATTTCCTTATGTGTTGTAAACTCTATCACTATGATGAGGTTGTATGTGATTTCCTTATGTGTTGTAAACTCTATCACTATGATGAGGTTGTATGTGATTTCCTTATGTGTTGTAAACTCTATCACTATGATGAGGTTATACTGATAAGGTTTACAGGATTAGATAGTGTCTTAATCCAATCTCTTTTGATATATAAAAGAGAGAAGCGAGCAGAACACATGGGAACCTCACACCACCAAGAAAGCAGTGCTGGGAGCAGAGTGCGTCCTTTGGACCTGAGGTTCCTGTGCAGAGATGCTCCCAGACCAAGGGAAGACTGATGCATAACAAGGATCTTCCTCCAGAGCTGACAGAGAGAGGGGGCCTTCTCCTGGATCTGATGCCCTGAATTGGGACTTGTAGCCTACTCACTGTGAGAAAATAAACTTCTCTTTGTTAAAGCCATCCACTTGTGGTATTTCTGTTGGAGCAGCATTAGATAACTAAGACATTAGATAATCAAAGATCTTATAGATTTTATTGTACTGAATGGAAAAAAAACATGTGGTATACAATTTATGACATGGCTAAGATATGCAGGTTAGAGTTCATCTCATATTCTCTCTAGTCCCCTGTTATAAAAACACACACAGGCACACACACATACACACAAACACACAGCCCTGGAGTTGTTTCTGACTCATGGTAACCCACATATTACAGAGTAGAACTGCTCCATAGGGATTTCTTGGCTGTAATCTTTATGGAAGCAGATTGCCAGGTCTTTTTCTGTGGTGGCACTGGGAAGGTTCAAGCCACTAACCTTTTAGGTTAGTATTCAAGTGCAAACTGTTTGTGCCACCATGGGACCTGTTATAAGTTACATAAATTATCATCTCATGGTAATAAGAAACCCATTGCCGTCGAGTTGATTCTGACTCACAGCAACCCTATAAGACAGAGTAGAAGTGCTCCATAGGTTTCCAAGGAGTGGCTGGTGGATTCGAACTGCCAACGTTTTGGTTAGCAGCTGAGATCTTACCCATTGTACCACCAGGGTTCCCACGGTAATAATGGAAGGGCCCAAATTTTGCAGTAAATTTCCCAGTGAAAATTTTGCAAGTGCATGTGCTCAAAGATGAAAGAAGCATTGCAGTAAAGTAAATGGCCATGGATAATGCCAGCCAGCTTCCTCAGGAGTGCACAAGAATTCACGGTACATTACTGAAACGGAAAGAACATGTACATTTTAAAAAAGGGTGTGAACCCCACCTACACTCCATTCTATTTGTATGATCTTAGGCCCATTACTCAGCACTCTAGGGAAGAAAGACCTGGTGATATGCTCTTGTAAAGATTACGGCCTAGTAAACCCTATAGGGCAGCTCTACTCTGTCACATGGGGTCACTGTGAGTTGAAATTGACTCGACGGCACCTAAAAACAACAGGCCCATTGCTTAATCTCTTTGGTTCCTTGTTTCCTTGTTTGCAAAACCGAGACAATTTCTGCCAAACAGATACACATTAGCTAGATGTGATGTTGTTGTTAGGCATCGTGGAGTTGGTTTCGACTCATAGCAATCCTATGTACAACAGAACAAAACACCACCAGGTCCTGTGCCATTCTGCTATGTTTGAGCCCATTGTTGAAGCCACTGTGTCAATCCATCTCATCTGGGGTCTTCCTCTTTTTCGCTGAACCTCTACTTTACCAAGGAACAGGTCCCTCCTGATAACATGTTCAAGGTACTTAACAAGAACTTTTGCTATCCTTGCTTCCAAGAAGCACATGGCTACACTTCCTCCAAGACAGAATTGTTTGTTCTTCTGTCAGTCAATGGTATATTCAATATTCTTCACCAACGCCATAATTCAAAGGCATCGATTCTTCTTCATTATTCCTTATTCATTGTCCAGCTTTGCCATGCACATGAGATGATTGAAAATATCATGGCTTGGGTCAGGCGAACCTTAGTCCTCAAAATGACATCTTTGCTTTTTAACACTTTAAAGAGGTCTTTTGCAGCACATTTGCCCAGTGCAATAAAACGTTTGATTTCCTGACTGCTGTTTCCGTGGGATTGGATTGCGGATCCAAGCAATTTGAAATCCTTAACAACTTCAATCTTTTCTCCATTTATCATGTTGTTGCTTATTGGTCCAGTTGTGAGGATTTTTGTTTTCTTTATGTTTAGGTGTAATCCATACCGAAGGTTGTAGTCTTTGATCTTCATCAATAAGTGCTTCAAGTCTTCTTCAAGTTCAGCAAGCAAAGTTGTGTCATCTGCATATCTCAGGTTGTTAATAAGTCTTCCACCAAACCTAATGACACATATTTCTTCACATAATTCAGGTTCTAGAATTATTTGCTCAGCATACAGACTAAGTATGGTGAAAGGACACAACCCTGATGCACACCTTTCTTGACTTTAAACCGTGCAGTATCCCCTTGCTCTGGTTGAACGACTGCCTCTTGGTCTATGTACAGGTTCCTCATTAGCACAGTTAAGTGTTCTGGAATTCTCAGTCTTCGCAATGTTATCCATAATTTGCTATGATCCACACAGTCCAATGCATTTATATAGTCAATAAAACACAGGTAACATCTTGCTGGTATTCTCTGCTTTCATCCATGTTCCATCTGACATCAGCAATGATATCCCTTGTTCCACGTCCTTTTCTGAAACTGACTTGACTTTCTGGCAGCTCCCTGTTGATGGACTGCTGCAACTACTTTTGAAATATCTTCAGCAAAATTTTACTTGCATGTGATACTAACAATATTGTTCAATAATTTCTGCATTCTGTTGGATCACCTTTCTTTGAAATGGGCATAAATATGGATCTCTTCCAGTCAGTTGGCCAGGTAGTCGTCTTCCAAATTTCTTATAATAGAGGAGTGAGCACCTCCAGCACTGTATCGGTTTGTTGAAACATCTCCACTGGTATTCTGTCAATTCCTGGAGCCCTTTTTTCCCCCAATGCCTTCAGTGCAACTTGGACTTTTTCCTTCAATACCATCTGTTCTTGATTATATACTACCTCCTGAAATGACTGAACATCAACAATTCTTTTTGGTACAGTGACTGTGTGCATTCTTTCCATCTTTCTTCAGATGCTTTCTGCATCATTCAGTACTTTGCCCATAGAATCCTTCAAAATTGCAACTCGTGATTTGAATTTTTTTTAGTTCTTTCGACTTGAGAAATGCTGAGCATGTTCTTCCCTTTTGGTTTTCTAACTCCAGGTCTCCTTTTGGTTTTCTAACTCCAGGTCTTTGCATATTTCATTATAATACTTTACTTTGTCTTCTCAAATTGTCCTTTGAAATCTTCTGTTCAGCTCTTTTACTTCATCATTCCTTCCATTTGTTGTAGCTACTCTATGTTCAAAAACAAGTTTAAGTCTCTTCTCACATCCATTTTGGTCTTTTCTTTCTTTCCTGACTTTTTAATGACCTTTTTCTTTCTTCATGTATTACGTTCTTGATGTCATCCCACAACTCGTCTGGTCTTCTATCATTAGTGATCGATGTGTCAGATCTATTCTTCAGACGGTGTCCAAATTCAGGTGGGATATACTCAATGTTGTATTTTGGTTATCGTGGACTTATTTTAATTTTCCTCAGCTTCAGCTTAAACTAGTATATGAGCAATTGATGGTCTGTTCTGCAGTCAGACCCTGGTCTTGTTCTGACTGATCATATTGAGCTCTTCCATCGTCTCTTTCTATAGATGTAGTCGATTTAATTCCTGTGTTTTCCATCTGGTGAAGTCTAAGTGTATAGTTAATGTTTATGTTGCTGAAAAAAGTATTTGCAAGGAATAAGCCATTGGTACTGCAAAATTCTATCAAGTGATCTCTGGCATTGTTTCTATCACCAAGACCATATTTTCCAACTACAGAAACTTCTTTATTTCCAACTTTCATATTCTAATCACCAGTAATTATCAATGCACCTTGATTCCATGTTTGATCAATTTCAGATTGCCGAAGTTGGTAAAAATCTTCCATTTCCTAATCTTTGGCATTAGTGATTGGTGTATAAATGTGAATAATAGTCATATTAACTGGCCTTCCTTGTAGGCATATGGATAGTATCCTATCATTGACAGTGCTGTATTTCAGGATAGATCTTTAAACGTTCTTTTAGACAATGAATGAGACAACATTCCTCTTCAAGTTGTCATTCTTGGCATAGTACACCATGATTGTCTGATTCAAAATGTCCAATACTGGTCCATTGCAGCTTACTAAATCCTAGGATATCAATCTTTACGCATTCCATCTCATTTCTGACGACTTCCAATTTTCCTAGATTCATACACGAAGTATTTCCTAGATTTTCATACACGAAGTACAAAACATTTCATATTCCAATTATTAATGGATGTTGCTGTTTCGTCTCTTTTGAACCATGCCACATCAGCAAATGAAGGTCCCAAAAGCTTTACTCCATCCATGTCATTAAGGTCGACTCTACTTTGAGGAGGCAGCTCTTCTCCAGTCGTATTAACAGTGCCTTCCAACCTGAGAGGCTCATTTTCTGGCACTATACTAGACAATGTTGCACTGCTATTCATAAGATTTCCACTGGTGAATTTTTTCAGAAGTAGACCACCAGGGCCTTCTTCCTAATCTGTCATTAGTCCAGAAGCTCCATTGAAACCTTTCAGCATAGGTGACCCTGCTGGTATTTGAAATACTAGTGGAATATCTTCTAGCAACACAGCAACATGCAAGCCACTGTAGTGTGATAAACTGATAGACTCATGGGGGCTAGATGTGATACATGTTGTTTTTCTCTCTTCTACTTACTCTACAGAGAATCTTCCTAGAGTCTCAGGTACATTTAAGGTAGTGATTATGCTTTATTTGCCCTGCTAGATAAGGTAAGAAAAGTGTGTGAATAAAGTATATGAAACAATTTGAAGCACCATGGATATAAAAGAAAGAGAATAAGTGCCTTAAATGGGATGAAAGCTAATAGTGTTCAGTAGAAATATCTGGAACATGAAATCTGTAGAATGTTGGATCATTGACTTAGCTAATGGCATTCTTGACTTAACCAATCGCACTCATATCCTTTCATGCTGGAAACACTTTGGTATGTATCCTTGCACATTTTATGATGTAGTGGAAAGGGCACATATAATAGAGGCAGAAGATTTGATATCAGTTCCCGTTCTGTCATTTCCTAATTCTTGCTGAGTTTCTGTGGCTATTTCTTCATTAGTTGCTTTACACCTCTGGGCTTCTATTTTCTATATTTAGTATATGGTGCTAAACACATCTACCTCACAGGATAGCTATGAATATCAATGCATGTAAAAGGTACTATTTAATTATAAGGTTTAATATTGATTATTACAAATATTCTTACCATATTAAGTATCATTATTAACAGAGCCTGCTAGAAAAAGATCAATTGTTTGACAGCGATAGAGAGACTTCTCCCTAGAGAAGCACAGTTTATGCCTCAAATCTAAAATTGGCTTTTGGAAAATTCCTAGGGGAAAAAAGGGCAATTGTAATACAAGAAAATAATATCTCATAATTTCTGAGAACGACCATGAGATTGCCCCTGTGTCACCCATACACCAACATACTGTTCAAGAAGGCCTTTGTGAAGAGTATCAGCCCAGAATTGTACCACTGTGCTTGCTCAAGATATTGCCATCACTACATATTTTAGTATATTTAAACTAGATTAATACATGCTGTCTGGTGTTTTACTATAGACTATATTCCCCAAGGATAAGCAGAAAATTTAGTGTCAGGACAGCAGGTAAATGAAGCTTGGTAACCTGACACTGTATAGCAGCAGAGTAAGAAAAGCTCTCACTTCATTAAAAAGCTATAATTTACTTAACTGTGACTGAACACATCTTTCCAGGTATGCATTAGCAGATGAGACAACACATTCAGACTGAAATTCTATTTAAGAGATACATTAACAGAATTTTGCTTCTCAAATCAATTTACCGCACATATAAAAATTCTATTTGGTGGATGGGAGGCAATCCCTCATTAGAACATTCTTTAGTGATTTTTTTTGGTCAAGTCTTTGATTTTTCTCTCCCAACTTTCCATCACTATGATTTAAATGAACTTACTGAGCCACAAACGTATTTGCAAAGGTGAGAACTGTAAAGATCGTGATTGTATTGCTGCATGTTATTATATGATGTTAATTCTTTGAGTTAATATTCTAGTAGTTTATTTTGAAGTTAAGGGTGAATAGACTTCATCTGAAATAGGTAAGTGAGTCTAGCAAACTCCCCATCAGAGATCCTTACTTAATATCTTCTCCACATTCATTCTACAACCTGTCCAGTTTGTAGTTTCAAGGCTATCATCTGTTTTCAATCAATAGTACATATTTTTTAGCGAGCATTTATCATGGACCAGGCATTTATCTATGTGCTATAAATATTGTGCTGGATACTGGGATAACACATTCAATCTGGAAGGTTTATTGTTATTGTTGGTGTTAGCTGCTGTTAAGTCAGTTCTGGCTCATGGAGACCCCATGTGTTACAGAGAAGAACTGCTCGGTAGGGTTTTCTTGGCTGTAATCTTAACAGAAGCAGATCTCCAGGCCTATCTCCCATGGTACCTTAGGTGAGTTCAAACTACCAACATTTAGGTTAGCCATTTATGCCACCTAGGGACCTTAATTACTTAAAGCTAGTGAGATCAATCTCATTTAATGGAAATTTTTATTTTTAGCATGTAGTGGAAGAAGACAAAAGCAAGAAGAGATTGAAATGAGAGTAAGTTTTCCTTACTTCTAAAGACTCTGAGAACCCAATCACCTTGAATGATAATGGATTCTAATAGTTTAGAAAATCATATGTGCTCTTTATGGTCTCTGGACTTTTGCACATAATGTTTTTAAATTTAGGACTATTTCCTGCATCTTCTCCCTATCTCTGAAGATGTAAATGTCACTTTCACCTAGAAGCTCACCCTGTCTTTCTGAGTCTGGGTAAGATGACTTTGTTCCTCTCTAATACCATCATGCATTTTCCCCTATCATAGTATTGTCACATTATGCTTGGTTTTATTTCGTTTTCCCACAAAACTGTTAACACCCTGACAGTTAGGACTGTCTTACTTGATCAGCATTTACTTTTAGGACTTAGCACACAGTGGGCACTCAATATTTGTTAAGTAATAAAAGGATCAGTTAAGCCACTATCAGTACAAGGATTACAGATCCTTTCTGCAAATCTAATGATCTTTATGTCTCTACTCCATTCATTCTTTCAGTATTCATTAAATAATTATGTCTTAAGCCTCTACATTTGTCTGTCAAATAAGAATTAAATACCATGTTTGCTTAAGATAGCTTATTTGGTCAATTATTTGGTCAATTATTAATATTGAAATAACTGTCGTGTCTAACATACATTATAAATATACATTATAAATTACTTATTATTTTTATATGTATCATATACTACCCCCCCACACTAGAATGTAAGCTTCATGAGGACAAGTTTTTGTTTTTTTTGTTACTGTTTGTTCACTTCTTTACTCTAAGTTCTTAGAATGTGCCTGGCACTTAGTAACTGCTCCATATATATTTGTTGGATGATGAGATAATGAATAAATAAATGAATGAGTGAGTTAAGAAATACATAGTAGAAAGAACTCTGTCTTGCAGGTTAAAAACCTGTATTCAAGTCCTGGCTGGAATGTCATATATTCCTCTGATTGTACCAACTCCACAGAGTTTTATGTGGATTAAATGAGATCACATTTGTGAAAGCAAGATGTGAAACACTATTGTGAAAGTTCTTAAAGCAAGTTGTAAAACATATTCTGCTATAATCATACCAATAAAAGATAACATTAGTATTTATTGATTCCCTATTTTGTCTTAGGCAGCATAGTAAGTCTTATACATATATTATCTCTAATTCATGTAATAATTCTTCGGGGAAATATCCCTGTTTTATAGATGAAGAATCTATGACTCAGACAAAATAAATAATCCACTCAAAGTTAGCTAGTAAATGATGGAATAAAATTAATGCAGAAACTTATCTGATTTCTGGCTATCACTCTCTCCCCTAATCACCTCTCAGTTAATGTAGATATAGAAATTATTTTAAAAATTGGCAAATAAAATATTGAAGGAAATGTTTTATATCCTAGAAAGACTTTTATCTGATGTGTTTATTCCTCCAAATACTTATTTAATAAAAGGGAAAAGATATTAGAAAATGCATACCTAGAAAACAGAAATTCATTGCCCTTGATTTTTCAGTTTTATCAGATATTCAATGAAAATTTGAATCAATTGCTGAAATTAATCATTCTCTGCCTATGTTACCAAGACACCAAGTGACACCCAACTATTCACAAACAATATACAGTAATACTTTTAAATAGTTCAGTGTAGACCGTGTGCAAATCTTGAACTGGCAAAAAGGCTGACAAGAAGGTGCACTGCTCATATAATACACTGCAAACACCATAACTGAATCAAAAGCAGCTTTTGTTAGTGAACTTGTGAAAATTAATTTACTATTATCTGCCATCCATTTCAATTCTCAAAATAAGTGCAAAGAAATGTTTAAAAGTAAGTTTTGACTGCAAACGAGAACATAAGTGGTCCAGCTTTTAGCTGAATCAAGTGGCAATTATCCACAGATCCAAATCATTGACTTCCTGCTCATTTGACGAAAAACATCATATCAAAAAGAAAGTTCATTCCTATTAAAGCTGAAGAACATTTATAACAAGCATTTAGTTATAAAACAGATTCTCTTTCGGAAACACTTCTATAGGTGCTATTATTGTTTTCATCAGATGGTTTATCTCCAGAGTTTAAATTGCTGGTTATGTGCCAGTTTGCCTGTGCCTCAGTCTACCTCTAATAAGTAGTAAGTACTAATACCTTTACACACAAGAGTCCAGGCACAGTGACATTAAGCAAGACAGCTGCCACACAGTGGTTAGGAGTAAGGGCTCTGAAGGTAAATTGCCAAAATCTTTCTCCTGGTTTCACCACTTACTGCCCATGTGGTCTTGAGCAAGTTACCTAACCTTTCTGTATTTTTAATTTTTTCATCCAAAAAATGGGACTAATCATAATGTTATTATGGAGAACAGAGGAAATTCTCCTAATACAGTAATCAGAATATTGCATGGCCCAAAGTAAGTGCCCTGTAAATGTTTTCCACTTATAGAGGGACTTGCCTAAAAACAGAAAACTAAGAAGTCTTGGGCTTTAAACTACCTGGACAGTCCCATAGACGCAGACTCACAGGTATTACTGTCCATTGGTATATGATTAAGGATAACTGAATAAAGTAAAAATTGAAGGTTTTTACAAACTACCACAGTCTGAAATTGATCAAATATGTGTCATGAATTGAATTGTGTCCCCCCAAAATATGTGTATCAATTTGGCTAGGTCGTGATTCCCAGTATTGTGTTACTGTCCACCATTTTGTCATCTGACGTGATTTTTCTATGTGTTATAAATCCCACCTCACCAGATGGAATACACAGGAATCAAATTGACTATATCTGTGGAAAGAGACCATGGAGAAGCTCAATATCATCAGTCAGATCAAGGCCAGGGTCCAACTGCAGAACAGACCATCAATTGCTCATGTTCAAGTTCAAGTTATAAGTGAAGAAAATTAAAACAAGTCCATGAGAGCCAAAGGATGACCTTGAGTATATACCACCTGAATTTAGAGACCATCTCAAGAACAGATTTGACATATTGAGCACTAATGACAAAAGACCAGACAAGTTGTGGAATGACATCAAGGACATCATACATGAAGAAAGCAAGAGGTCATTAAAAAGACAGCAGATAAAGAAAAGACCAAAATGGATGTCAGAAGAGACTCTGAAACTTGCTCTTGAATGTCCAGTACCTAAAGCAAAAGGAAAATATGATGAAGTAAAAGAGCTGAACAGAAGATTTCAAAGGGTGGCTTGAGAAGGCAAAGTAAAGTGTTAGGATGACACGTGCAAAGACCTGGAGATAGAAAACCAAAAGGGAAGAACACTGAAAGAACTGAAGAAAAAATTCAAGCCTCGAATTGCGATATCAAAGGATTTTATGGGCAAAATACTTATCAATGCAGGAAGCATCAAAAAAGATGGAAGGAATACACACAGTCACTGTACCAAAAAGTATCAGTTGATTTTTAACCATTAGGTAACATATGATCAAGAACTGGTGGTACTGAAGGAAGAAGTCCAAACTGTACTGAAGACATTGGTGAAAAACAAGGCTCCAGGAATTGATGGAATACCAGTTGGGATGTTTCAACAAATGGATGCAACGCTGGAAGCGCTCACGTATCTATGAAAACAGCTACCTGGCCAACCGACTGGAAGAGACCCATATTTGTGCCCATTCCAAAGACAGGTGATCCAATGGAATGCAGGAATTATCGAACAATACCATTAATATCATACACAAGTAAAATTTTGCTGAAGATCATTCAAAAGTGGTTGCAGCAGTACATCGACAGGGAACTTCCAGAAATTCAAGCCGCATTCAGAAGTGGATGTAAAACAAGAGATATCATTGCTGATGTCAGATGGATCCTGACTGAAAGCAGAGAATACCAGAAAGATGTTTATCTGTGTTTTATTGACTATGCAAAGGCATCTAAATGTGTGGATTATAACAAATTACAAATAACACTGCAAAGAAAGGGAATTGCAGATACTTAATTATGCTTGTACAGAACCTGTGTGTAAACCAAGAGGCAGTGGTTCAGCTAGAACAAAGGGATACTCTGGTTTAAAATCAGAAAAAGTGTGCATCAGAGTTGTATCCTTTCACTATACTTATTCAATATGTATGCTGAGCAAATAATTCGAGAAGCTTGACTCCATGAAGCAGAATGTGGCATCAGGATTGAAGGAAGACTCATTAACACCTTGCGATATGCAGATGACACAACCTTACTTGTTAAAAGTGCAGAGGACTTGAAGCACTTACTGATGAAAATCAAAGACCACAGCCTTCAGTATGGATTACACCTCAACGTAAAGAAAACAAATATCCTCACAACTGGACCGATAAGCAACCGCATGATAAATGGAGAAAAGATTGAAGTCATTTAGGATTTCATTTTACTTGGATCCACAATTAACGCCTATGGAAGTAGCAGTCAAGAAATCAAATGATGTGTTGCATTAGGCAAATCTGCTGCAAAATACCTCTTTAAAGTGTTAAAAAGCAAGGATGTCATTTTGAGGACTAAGGTAAACCTGACCCAAGCCAGTCACCTCATATGCATATGAAAGCTGAACAATGAACACAGAAGAACAAAGCAGAACTGACACGTTTGAATTATGGTGTTGGCAAAGAATATCGAATATACCATGGACTCCTAGAAGAATAAACAAATTTGTCTTGGAAGAAGTACATCCAGAATGCTCCTCAGAAACAAGGATGGCAAGACTTCACCTTATCTACTTTGGATATGTTATCAGGAGCTATCAGTCCCTGGAGAAGGATGTCATGCTTGACAGAGGATCAGTGAAAACGAGGAAGACTTCAATGAGATGGACTGACACAGTGGCTGCAACAATGAGCTCAAGCATAGCAATAATTGTTAAGATGGCGCAGGACTGGGCAGTGTCTTCTTCTGCTGTACATAGGGTCGCTATGAGTCGGAACTGTCTTGACTGCACCTAACAACAACAACAAGGATAATTACTTAGAAAATTCACGTAAAAGTCAATTAAATTCTCAAATCAAGTTACATCATCATCTGCTCTATCTGAGACAGTTTAATAGCCTAAGAGTAGGGAATCACTTAATGAATATGGTATTAAATAATTTTTAAAATAAAAAATGTATTTTATTATAAAAGCTGATGAAGTTACACAAAATTTACCAGAGTCTTAAATAATATAACTGTAATTAAGGGTACAATTTTCAAAACAGTAAATCTGTACAGATTTCATAATATAGCATAATATATTATTGAAGTGCCATCGGCAGAGTTAACTGTTGTTGCAATGAATAATGTGATACAATATTTCGTCACATCAGACATGCTGTGAAGCCAGTACTGGTCAAACTTTACTATATGTGGTAGTGCCCATAACACAGGTAGAAAAGGAAAGCCAAGGTAGGGGAAATAATGGTGTAAAGTCAGCAGTTTTAACAGAGTAATTACTGTTGAAATATATATACATATGAGAGTTGCTACAGAGCTGTTGGTCAAGTAGTGTTTAAAAGCCAGACATTCTGGGTTTGAAACTCAGTCCTATCAGTTACCAGCTATAAGCCTTGGGCAAGTTATTTAATCTCTTGTGCCTTAGTTTCTTCATTCAAAAAGAGGACAAGGTGATAATATCTATCCCATAAGGTAGTTTGAGGTTTAAATGAATTAATCCATGTGAAACATTTAAAATAGTATCTGATATATAGTAAGCCCTCAAAAAGAGTACCAATGATCATTTTTACAAAACTTTTTTTAGGGACACTGACATCATCTTTTATGGATGTTGATAATAAAAAGGGCCTGATCTGACTCTTGCTCATCCTTAAGGCCTCAGGTGACACCTCCTCCAGGTTGAGTAGGAGTTACCTGGCAAGCAGGGGGACTGAAGGCTCTAAAGAGAGAGACACCATCATGGATGGAAATTAAATGATGTGATTTGACCAGATTCAGGTTTTAGAACAATACATCCTGGCTCCAGAGACTATGACTTGGAGGTGGAAAATATAGGCAGCAGAGAGACCAGTTAAGATGCTAGTAGAATATTTTAGGCCAGAGATTATGAGGATCTGGAAGAGGACACACATAATAAGAAAAGCGGGGGTGAGCATGGAAGTCTGCATGGATAGAGCATGGATAGAACTGGACAATGGATAGAATATGAGAAGGAGAATTCCATATCAAAGCCCAACTGAAAAAAAACAGAGCCAGTTGCTGTCAAGTCCATTCCGACTCATGTTCACCCCATGTGTGTAGAGTAGAACTGTGCTCCGTAGTGTTGTCAAGGCTTTGGCCTTTCAGAAGCAGATTGCCAGGCCTATCTTCTGAGGTGCCTCTCAGTGGATTCAAACTTTAGTTGAATGCTTATCTGATTGTGCCACCCAGGGACTCCTAAACCCTAATAAGTAGGTTGTAAAAATGATTCTGAAGTCCCTAGATGTTATAAACAGTTACGCACTCAGCTACTAACCAAAAGGTTAGAAGTTTGAATCCACCCAAAGGTCCCTTGGAAGAAAGTCCTGGTGATCTATTTCTGAAAAATTAGCCATTGAAATACCTATGGAGCATAGTTCTCTCTGGCAAACATAAGGTCACCATGAGTTGGAATAGATCCAGGGTATTCCAGAAACATTAGGAGCCATAACAGAATTTTTTAGCATCAGAAAAGAGCCTTCCAAGTAGGTAACCTTGAAAAAAGGAGCACTTATGTAACTGCTCAAATTCTGAAATTCTTAACCAAAAAAAAAACTAGTCAGTAATTCTGAAAATTAGTGTAATCCTTTTGGAAAAATAACTCGATGATAGACATAAGACCATAAAACTGTTCATAATCTATCATGCAATAGTTTCACTTCTAATAAATTATTTCAGGAGTTTAGTCAGTAGTAGGATAAGGAATAATGCACACAATGATGTAATTTGGGCATTATTGATAATAGGGAAAAGGTCGATATAGCCTGATGACCTTCAGGAGGAGAATGGTTACCTATACAGAACATGTATTCCGTAGAATGTTAAACAACCCATGAGAATTATTTGTTTCAATAATGCCCGTCAGCCACTGAGTTCATTGTTTTCTTAATTATGTAGCACTGCTATAACAGAAATACCGCAAGTGGATGGTTTTAACAAAGAGAAATTTACTCTCTCACAGTCTATGAGGCTAGAAGTCTGAATTCAGGGTGCCGGCTCCAGGGGAAGGCTTCTCTCTCTGTTGGCTCTGGGAGAAGGTCCTTGTTATCAATCTTCCCCCGTCCAGGAGCTTCTCAGCTCAAGAACCTCAAGTCCAAAGGACGAGCTATTCTCCTGGTTCTTGTTTCTTGGTGGTATGAGGTCCCTGTCTCCCTGCTCGATTCACTCTTTCATATCTCAAAAGAGAGTGATTTAAGACACAACCTAATTTTGTATATTGAGTCCTGCTTCATTAACCTAACTGCCGCTAATCCCATTTCATTAACATCATAGAGGTAGGATTTACAACACGTAAGAAAATCACCTCAGATGACAAAATGGTGGACAATCACACAATACTGGGAATCATGGCCTAGCCAAGTTGGCACAGATTTTAGGGGGGACACAATTCAATCCATAACAGCTATAGTACACTTTATAGATTATTTCATTTAATCATCTCAATTATTCACAACAGTAAGTATTGGCATTCTCATTTTACAAGGAAAAAGTTAAGCTGCAGAGAAATTAAGAAAATTTCCCAAGGCCATCTAGTTAATGAGTGGTAAAGGGACTAGAGATGTCTGTAGGTCTGTTTTATTAAAGGATTTAGAGTCAGTCGTGTGTGTTCATTGCTCTAATAAGCTCCCAGTCTAGCTTCCATAGGTGAGAAATAACGGAACAAAGACGCCAACTCTGCTCAGTACTGTCTGACTAGAAAGCCTATGCTCTTATAAAGTAATGTCTAAGTGAGAAAAGAAGGACATCAGTAGAATGTGATTATGTAATTCTAATTATCTGAATTCTAAAAATAATTAAATTTCTAAATAAGAATTCTTATTTTTTATGCTTCATTACTCAGCCTTTCCTCCATGCTACACACTGAAGTCAAACAAATTTAATTTTATGAAAAAAGTAATTCTTTAATAAACCTGTATACAGAATAAAACAAGATGTTAATTAGAAATATTTTCATACAAATAAAAGTTTAAAAACTTTAGTGAGGCAGTAAAAGGTAGCACTGAAGCATCAGAATGCCTGGGTTTGAATCTTAACTCTGCCACTTAAGATCTTGGGAAAAGAACTTGTCCTCCCCAAACCTGACTTTCCTCATTTGTAAAATTGGTAAAAAAATTTCCTTTCTCCCAGAGATGTCATGAAGCTTAAATACATGCAAGGCATTTATTAAAGGATGCTTAATACATGAAAATATTAGCTGTTTTCATTAAATCTAAAAGTAAGATGCTTGGCTTTTTTATTCCTAAAACAAGTTCTTAAATTTCCACCAAAAACCAAACCAAATCTATATGCCATCCAGTCAATTTTGACTCACAGCGACACTATAGGACAGGGTAGAACAGCCCCACAGGGTTTCCAAGGCTGTAAATCTTTATAGAAGCACACTGCCCTATGGCTGTCCTGCAGAGCGACTGGTGGGTTCCATTTCTGTTAGCAGCCAAGTGCTTAAGGGTTTCTTTCTACACTTTAGCCAAAACCTAAGTAGACAGAAAACTTCCATAAATTTAGTCTAGAACTCAAATCAGGCAATCTTTGTTTTCTACACTGAAAATTTATAATGGTATTAGCTAACATTATGACTTGACAGCACCGAAAAACAACGAAAACAACAGGGACTCACAACGTCTAACAACTTAAAACTCAAAAGTTATGAAAATGTCTGAGCTTTTTTTAAAAGCAAGCTTTTTTTTTCCCCGCCAAATAAAAAAAAAGCTTGCACTCTCTCTCTCTCTTTTTTTTTTTCTTTTTCATTCTTGTGTTTGGAATAAAATAAAATCTCTGAATTTTTTATTCTTAATCACTTTCAGGTGATGTTCTTATAGTCTTTTGAATCAGCAGAATTTATACAATGATTTAAGTTCATTTAAACTTTCATTAAATTGGACATCTGCTTCTTTTTACAGACTGGAGAGAGATGGTAAGTGTGTGTGTGTGTGTGTGTGTGTGTGTGTGTGCGTGCAAGAGAAGGGAAAGAAAGAAGACAATATAAGAGGCAAGATGACCTATACTGTCCTAATGAAGAACAGGGCACAAAGTACTAGTGTCATCGCCTTTATTCCTCTCTAGATTCTACGGTGGGTGAGAGTAGGGATTAACTACATCCCCAACATTTGACCCAATGCCTTAGACACACAGAATATGATTAATGTATTTTTAAATAAATGTTTACAAGATAAGAAGGATAAAAATAATAGACAGTAAATAAAAGATGGGATGAGAATACAGAGAGAAAGAAGGGATGTTTTTGTATTACTGAGGTAAAACAGTAGGCCAGCCTTAAAGAGATATATAAATAGATGTGATAAATTTGCTAATGCCTTGTTAATAAGAATGAAAAATGACCATTCCTTGCTTCCTCTGCTTCCTGTTTATTCTAATTGGATGAGGGAATGTATAAGTAAGTATACATTTGATCATCAATCCCAAATCTTAGATTTCTGGTGAGATTCCAGACAATTAAAAAAAAAAAGAGAGAATATTTATCTTGAGGATACTGGATTATGAAAAACTGTGGAATCAGGAGGAGTTGTCAGAATACTAAATTTCAGATTTATAAATGCCCTTAGAGTAAATTCATCATGTAGCTATTGTTTTCATTATGCTTTTCTATAGGGGGATTATCTGAGGATCACATAGCCCTACTTCAAAGCATGTATGATTTATGTTTGCTGGGCAGAGAAATTTTTCCTTTTGACATCTATGAGAAAAATACTGTTCTGCGAAGTAGCTTCTGGCCCCTCATCTTTTTTTTGAGGCAGCAATATCAAATGTTCCCAACATTAGATACCAGTGTCAGTAAATGGAACTAAAACATGCATGAAAGTGGCAGCTTCCCATGGTAACCGAACACCCCATTTTTGTTTGGCATTCATTATTACTTTTTTTTTCTATTTATTTAGTTTGAAGAAGTCTTTGGAAAGTTCCAAGAAATAAGGTACATAAACTCCCATAACCACTGGGCCCCACAGCTTCTTCTGGTATGTTATCAACAATTCATGTCTATACCCTGCTGTTTTCGTAGAATTAAATATATATATATATTAATTTTTTATTGTACTTTAGACGCAGGTTTACAGAACAAATAGTTTCTCATTAAACGGTTAGTACACATATTGTTTTATGACATTGGTTAACAAACCCACGACATGTCAACACTCTCCCTTCTCAACCTTGGGTTCCTTATTACCAGCTTTCCTGTCTCCTCCTGCCTTCTAGTCCTTGTCCCTGGGCTGTTGTGCCCCATTAGTCTCGTTTTGTTTTATGGGTCTGTCTAGTCTTTGGCTGAAGGGTGAACCTCGGGAGTGATTTCATTACTGAGCTAAAAGGGTGTCTGGGGGACATACTCTTGGTGTTTCTCTAGTCTCTATCAGGCCAGTAAGTCTGGTCTTTTTCTGTGAGTTAGAATTTTGTTCTACATTTAAAAAATATATATTTTACCATTTCAATTAATCATTACTATCCTCATCTATTGAAAATTAATCTTTAATTTATGTGCAGCTAAGGCTTACTATATTTATGCAAAATAGTTATACTTTCTGTCATTTCTTAATGTAATAATAGCAATATTAATAAACGATAATATCCAATATTGTATAGAGCCTTATATTTTAAGTAATGTTTTCATATTTATTCTATCTCAATCCTTACATCTCTGAGATTAGTAAGAGTTTGAGGAGACTAAATTTCTACAAAGATCACATGCTGTATATATTTTGATGTCTATAGCTCATATTTTATATTAAACCTGGACTAATGAACCGGAGTCCCTGGGTGGTACAAATAGGTAATGCTTTCAGCTGCTAATGGAAAGGTTGGAAGTTAAAGTCTACCCAGAGGAGCCCTGAAAGAAAGGCCTGAAGATTTACTTCTGAAAAATCAGACATTGAAAACCCTATAGAGCACAGTTTTACTCTGACATAAATGAGGTTACCATGAGTCAGAATTGACTTGATGGCAAATGGTTTTAATGAATTAGCTAGAACTAGACATGATCTAAAAGCTTAAGCATGCATCTGTAAGCAGATGCAACCAGTACATGGCTGGCATTGTCACAACTGGTTGGACACACCATCAGGTTAGAAGCTTGGAACATGGCATCTATTTCTTTTTCAATGCCCCAAAGACATGACAGCTATCTTCATGTGACATCCCAATCTATTTTATATTAATGTATCACTTGTCATAGTGATTTCTAGAAAAGGCTTTCTAATTTCCATTGTTGCTGACAATTTTTGGAGTACAGTAGGTCTTCCATTGCATAAAATGTTAACATCATACGCATAGGCTTCTGCAAAGGTTGCAAAAATCCACCACAGTTGGCTGATAACCAAATAATTGTGAGCTGATGCCTTACTGCTAATATTATTAGACTTTGCTGATTCTCACTGCTGACTAATTCTGTTAAGTGTCATGGAGGAATACAACATAAGAATTTAAAGGTAAGAATATGGATCTAACTTTATTGAGCACCTTGCATGTGCTAATCATTTATTGGTACTCTGTTAACATTTTCCACCAATTGTCAGTTTGTCATACATACTGTCATACTGTGGTAGCTTGCATGTTGCTATGATGCTGGAATCTATGTAACAGGTATTTCAAATACCGCGTCACCCATGGGGGCCATGTTTCGGCAGAGCTTCCAGACCAAGCAGACTAGGATGAAGGATTAGGCAATCTTCTTATGAAAAAACTGGCCAGTGAAAATCTTATGAATAGCAGTGGAACATTGTCTGATATAGTGCTGGAAGATGAGCCCTTCAGGTTGGAAGGCAGTCAAAATACAACTGGGGAAGAGCTGCCTCCTCAAAGTAGAGTCGACTTACTGACATGGATGGAGTCAAGCTTTCGGGACCTTCATTTGCTGATTGGCACTACTCAAAATGAGAAGAAACAGCTGCAAACATCCATTAATAATCAGAACATTGGATACATGAAGTATGAATCTAGGAAAATTGGAAGTCATCAAAAATGAAATAGAACACATATACATTGATATCCCAGGCATTAGTAAGCTGAAATGGACTGGTACTGGCCATTCTGAATCAGACAATCATATGGTCTACTATGCAGGGAATGACAAATTAAAGAAAAATGATGTTACATTCGTGGTCAAAAAGAACATCTCAAGATCTATCCTGGAGTACAACACTGTCAGTGATAGGATAATATCCATATGCCTATAAGGAAGGCCAGTTAATACAACTATTATTCAAATTTATGCACCAACTGCTAAGGCCAAAGATGAAGAAACTGAAGATTTTTACCAACTTCTACAGTCTGAGATTGATCAAACATGCAATCAAGATGCATTGATAACTACTGGTTATTGGAATGAGAAAGTTGGAAGCCAAGAAGAAGATTCGGTAGTTGGAAAACATGGGCTTGGTAATGGAAACAAAGCCAGAGATTGAATGATTGAATTTTGCAAGATCAATGACTTCTTCACTGCAAATACATTTTTTCAATAACATAAATGATGACTATACATGTGGATCTCACCAGATGGAATACATAGGAATCAAACCAACTACATCTCTGGAAAAAGACAATGGAGAAGCTCATTATCATCAATCAGAACAAGGCCAGCGGTCAACTGCAGAACAGACCATCAATTGCTCATATGCAAGTTCAAGGTGAAGCTGAAGAAAATCAGAGCAAGTCCACAAAAGCCAAAATACAAACTTGAGTATCTCCCACCTGTAGAGACCATCTCAAGAATAGATTTGATGCATTGAACACTAATGACCAAAGACCAGAGGAGTTGTGAAATGACATCAAGAATATCATACATGAAGAAAGGAAAAGTTCATTAAAAAGACAGGAAAGAAAGAAAAGACCAAAATAGGTGTAAGAAGAAACTCTGAAACTTGCTCTTGAACATAGACTAGATAAAATGAATGGAAGAACAAATGAAGCAAAAGAGTTGAATAGATTTCAAAGGACAGCTTGAAAAGACAAAATAAAGTATCATGATGAAATGTGCAAAGACCTGGAGTTAGAAAACCAAAAGAGATGAACACACTCAGCATTTCTCAAGCTGAAAGAACTAAAGAAAAAATTCAAGCCTCCAGCTGCAATATTGAAGAATTCTATGGGGAAAATATTGAATGACACAGGAAGCATCAAAGGAAGATGGAAGCATACACAGAGTTACTGTACCAAAAAGTATTGGTTGATGTTCAACCATTTCAGGAGGTAGCATGTGACCAAGAACTGACAGTACTGAATGAAGAATCCAAGCTGCACTGAAAGCACTGGGGAAAAACAAGTTTCCAAGAATTGACAGAATACCAATCAAGATATTTCAACAAATGGATGCAGTGCTGGAGACGCTCACAAGTTCTACACCAAGAAATTTGAAAGACAGCTACCTGCCAATCGCCTAGGAGAGAACCATGTTTGTGCCGATCCCAAAGAAAGGTGATCCAAGAGAATGCAAATATTATCAAACAATATTATTAATATCGCACACAAGTAAAATTTGCTAAAGATAATTCAAAAATGGTCACAGCAGTACATCAACAGAGAACTGCCAGAAAGTCAAGCATATTCAGAAGAGGACATAGAAAGAGTGATATCACCACTGATGTCAGATGGATGGTGGCTGAAAGCAGAGAATAGCAGAAAGATGTTTACCTGTGTTTTATTGACTTTGCAAAGTCATTGAACTGTGTGGATCATAACAAATTATGGATAACATTGGAAAGAATGGGAATTCCAGAACACTTAATTGTGCTCATGCAGAACCTGTACATAGACCAAGAGGCAGTTGTTTGAACAGAAAAAGAGAATACCGCCTGGTTTAAATTCAGCAAAGGTGTGCATAAGGGTTGTATCATTTCACCACACTTATTCAATCTGTATGCTGAGCAAATAATCCAAGAAGCTAACCTATGTGAAGAAGAACGGGCATAAGGATTGAAGGAAAACTCATTAACAATCTTTGATATGCAGATGTTACAACCTTGCTTGATGAAAGAGAAGACGACTTGAAGCACTTACTGATGAAGATCAAAGACTACAGCCTTCAGTATAGATTACATCTCAACATAAAGAAAACAAAAATCCTCACCACTGGGCCAATAAGCAACATCATGATAAACAGAGAAGATATTGAAGTTGTCAAGGATTTCATTTTACTTGGATCCACAATCAACATCATGGAAGCAGCAGTCAAGAAATCAAATGATGTATTGCATTGGGCAAATCTGCTGCAAAAGACCTCTTTAAAGCATTAAAAGGCAAAGATGTCAATTTGGGACTAAGGTGGGCCTGACCCATCCCATAGTATTTTCAATTGCCTCATATGGATAAGAAAGGTGGACAATGAATAAGGAAAAGAAAGAAGAATCGATGCCTTTGAATTATGGTGTTGGCAAAGAATATTGAATATACCATGGACTGCCAGAAGAACGAACAAATCTGTCTCGGAAGAAGTACAGCCAGAATGCTCATTAGAAGCAAGGATGGCAACACTTCGTCACATGTACTTTGAACACATTATCAGGAGAGACCAGTACTTGGAGAAAGACATCATTTTTAGTAAGGTAGAGGGTCAGTGAAAAAGTGGAAGACCCTCACTGAGATGGACTGACATGTGGCTGCAACAATGGGCTCAAGCATAACAATAATTGTGAGGATGGCACAGGACTGGGCAGTGTTTCATTCTTTTGTACATAGGGTCGCTATGAGTAGGAACTGACTCAACAGCACCTAAGGACGACAACAACTGTTTACATTATGACATTTGATATTCAAAATAGCTTGGTGAGATAGACATTTGTAGTTTTGTAGATGAGGACACTGAAGCATAGCTCCTGACTTCAATTTATAATCTAGTTGACAAGATAGAACACACAAATAACAAATAGTCAATATGAGTCGGAACTGACTCAGGTGCAATGGGTTTGGATTTTTGGTTTTCGGTCTCAGATAATTTCCGGATGTAATTAGTAGCTTGTTTTAAAGAAACAGAATCTGTAAATTGCAATTAATTGTAATAATAATATTACATCCAAATAATATTTGGAGGTATTTTATCGAGAATATTCTTTCCTGAATTCTGTTCCTATGCTTCTTTTGTCCCTTATACCTGTGGAGTTAGTGGCCTTCACTGAACAGGTAGAAGATGAATATAGCCGAGAACAAAGAAGCTATTCCTCAACAATGAATTTCAGAAGAGAGTGTTAAAAGTCCTTGTCTGTCATAATAGTCTGGAAATCAAACACTTTGTATGTGTCAGGACTTGTTGGAAGAGAGATTTTTCTTGGAATTTCAAAAGCTGGACATTAAGTATCAAGGATCAAACTAGGAGATATGGGTATATTGTGATTATAAACCATAGAGCAGAAAAGAATGTTCAATGATTTAATGTCTGACTTCCCACCACTAAGGAAACAGGAGTTTCACCATATAGGAAGAGGGAATGCTTCAGAGTGAACAAGACTAGAGTATGGGTAAAAATGGGTACTTAATAATGGGCTCAAGCATCTGGTCTCTCAGTATTAAAATCTCAGGGTGGGTGTGACAGAAATATTTAGATAGTTTTAATGGCATCCTTAATACAGAGCTTGTGCTTCTCCCAAAGTACAGCTCCGGAAGCCTACAAGCCTCCTAGAACATCTTGGATCCATAATTGGCATCTGAGCAACACGTCATGACATCCATGACAGACTAACTGAGGGAAATCTTTATGAACATGGCTAAAGGGCCACATCCTAGACTTTCTCACACCGCAGCAAGATTTGGGGAAAGTAGCTAAAAGTTTCTGAGGTGAGCAGGAAGTGCTGAAAAGGGTGGGTGGATCTGAAGAAATGAGGAGGTAGAATAAGGAGAATATGAAATGCTGAATGATTAGTGGGCCTGGCAGGATGTGCAGAAATTTGTAGGGAGTTGTAGTGAGTGTGCTTGACCAAATGTTTGGACCCCTCAGCAGAGGCCAAGGAGAAGATTATGTGGACAGTACCCAGAATAGATACCCATCCCCCAATATGTAGCACATACATGTGTGCATACATGTGCACACGTGCACACATGCACACACACACACAGCATGTAGTAGAAGGAAAGAGGAAACGTAAATTGTTTTAGCCAAAAAGTGACTTGATAAATTTAACAAACACAAAGTGCAGCCTTGTGAGCTACCTTGGTATCAGTTATAAGGAAACTTTAAAAGTTGTATTTTGACATATCAGAGTTTACAACTGTGGCTATAAATTTAAATCTACAAAAAAATTAAAAACATCTAGTCTTTCATAACTTACACATATCATTTGATCCTTATGACCAAATGGTGAGGTAGATATTAATATTATTTTCCTTATATGGATGAAGAAATCAAGACTTACAAAAGTTAAGCAGCCTGTTCCAAATTTCTTTGTTATTACTTGGTATAGTTAGAATCCAGATCCAGGTTTTACAAAGCTAAATCTCATACTTTTGTCACTACACTGCATTGGTTTTATTTAATATCTATATATTCAATTTAGGAAACTAAACATTCAGCATATTCTTTCATATGCATTTAATAGCCAGAGGAAAAATAGACAATTTAAGATATAAAAACCAAAAACCAAACCCATTGCCGTCGAGTCAATTCCTACTCATAGCAACCCTTTGGACAGAGTAGAACTGCTCCATAGAGTTTCTAATGAGCACCTGGTGGATTTGAACTGCTGACCTTTTTGTTAGCAGCCATAGCACTTAACCACTACGCCACCAGGGTTTCCAATTTAAAATACAGGCTTGATGAAATAAGTAATATGTATATACAGATTAGTTGGTTAATTTCATTCCAAGTTCATTCATTCTTCAAATGTTTATTATTTACTGTGTGCTAAGAGCTGGGTATACAAAAGAGAATAAGATACTATTTCTGATATTACCAAGAATTCTCATCCTAGTGGAAAAGACAGGCACATAAACAATTAAAACATAACATGATAAGCCAGAGGATAGGGATGTATGCACATTAGTCTGAAAACATCGAGGAAAAAAACCACTAATTTTACCTGAAATGGAAGGTAAAAGAAGGAAGGTAAAGAAAAGTTTCAGGAAGAAAGCGACATTTGGAACTAAAATCTAAAGAATGAGTGGAGGAGTTTGTCAGTATTTATGGCTGAGAACATAACTTGGGACAAGGCAAGGTATGTTTCTGGAGCCTCTAATAACTCCGTATGGCCAGAATATGGGAGAAGGGTTAGAGCAGAAGTCACTGTGTATCTAATCGTTTCAAAGAGTTTGGGCACAAGGTGTCAGGGGTAGTTTTGAATCAGGATAAGTGACTACACAGACGTGTGTTTCACAAAGTGTCAGGACTTGAGAATCGTTCAAAAATCAATTTGGAGGAAGAGTACAGAGGAAGTGAGGGCCCGCAAGGGACAGTCAGGGGCTGGAGTAGGGCTGAGGAGGCATTAAAAGGTCCTGAAATGGGGGAGCAGTAGTATAACAAGGAAAAATGAACTTGAAAACTAGGAATTATAGATCATAAAAGTAGAAGAAAAGGCAGATGTTGATGATAAAGGAGAGAAATAGGAGATTTTTAGTTTGAGTGCCTGAGTAAATAATATAAACAATAAACAAAGAGAAATGATTTAAGAAAGAAGACATTTTCTATCAGTAAAGCAATTATCTATGACATTATGCCATATTTTATCATATTCATACTCTAAAATATCCCAAGGGACAACAGACATCTAGATATACAAACCTGTACAATATTTTTTTTTCAGGTAAGTATATTGAAGATAAGAAAATAATACCTTTTACAAATGACATTATTTATATATAGTTGTACAAAGAGCAACAACATGTTTAGGAGTTCTAGAGTTGCGTGGATTTTATTTTTTTCTCAACATTCTGAAATCAGTAAATCCAAAGTAATAATAAATGGGATTTCTCAGGACATTAGACAGATTTTGTTGCTTAGTAAGAGACAAAAGACAAAATATTGTCTGCTATAGTGCTGGAAGATGAGCCCCCTAGGTAGGAAGACAATACACAGTAGCCACAACAATGGATTCAAACATACCAATGATCATGAAGATGATATAGGACTGGGCAACGTTTCATTCTGTTATATGTAAGATAGTCAGGAGTCAGAGCCGACTTATCAGCAACTAACAACAGCAATAAATGGACTAAAGACAGTATTTTAGAGATATAAGATTAAATATTTATGCACTGTCCATTAAAGCCTTATATAACCGTCATAAAATGACAAGAATAAGGTTAGGTAAACGTGCCTTTTTTACATTAATAGTTCAATAAAAAATATCTACATTGGCATCTACTAAACTGAAAAGATATTTCATTTTTCAACTACAATAATAATAAATAACACTTATTGAGAGTTACTAGAATTATTTTAAGTAAATGGCATGCATTAGCTTATGTAATCCCCTTCACCCTTGACTACCCCATGAGATCAGGATTATTTTGCATGTTTTACAGATCAGGAAATCAAGATTTAGAGAGACTAACTTGTCCAAAGTCTCGCAGATGGTCAGCGGCAGAGCTACAACCTGTTTCAGATCCAGCTGAAGCTGAAGCCCTTGCTCCTAACAACAAATTCCATACTGTCACCTTCACATTTTGTCTTTATAACCAGTAGAAAACATATTTCACTGTGACCTTTCCATACTGGTTCTATTAGGGGAAGCAGGATCTCAATAAAGCAAGAGAAAGGAGAACGAGCATTTATCATGCCTCAACTAGTGCTAGCCCCTTGTGGCTTTGCAAGTATTATCATATGTAATCTTCAAAACAATCTTATGAGTTAGCTATTGTACTCATTATTGCGGTTGTTCCTCTTTTGAAGAAGAAGAAACTTAGGCTCTGAGGGGAATGGAGGAAGCATTCAGCTTAAAATTTCATAGTTTACTGATAAACGGTAGAATCCAGAACTGTGTGACTTATTAGCCAGTGTCCTGCCACTACACCACAATGACGCCAGAGTAATAAATAATATCTCTTTGGAGAATTCAGCTCAGTTTAAATGGAGTGGAACATTTGCATGAAGGAAAAGCAGAAAATCAGTTTGAGAAAATTTTTAGTGGAATTTGAAGGATTGAAAGCATCAAGTTAAGAAACTGACTTTTTTTATAAGCAGTGGGGAACCATTGGAGATCTCTGAGAAGAAAAATTAATTTTGCAAAGAAGGCATTCACAAAGGTTAATGTGATAGATGGGTGAGGGAAACTAAAGTCTGCACGACCAATGAAAATAACCTGTTAATTAAGTTCTTATACATAGGAGAGGAGGGAGAAGGAAAGAAAAATTGTATTTTAAATTGACAAAAATTTGAATTAATTTTATTTCAAATTTATGTTTTGTCTTCTAATATAACTGGAGACAGTCAGCCTGGTTGAGTCCACCTCTTAGTACCTCCACTATTCAACAATATAGATCTAAGTCTTCAGTAACCTTACATCCTTTACAGATTAGTACAAGAATCCACAGTCCTTTCATTTCAAAGATGATTTTTGTAAGCAAGGATTTTTAGCTAGTTGATACTCAGTTTGTTTGTGGAATAAAGGAACGTGTAAGACAAAGGCATTATCTTGTAAAATTTATAAGATAAACAATGGAACTATTTGCTAATTAAAAAGTTATAGAAGGATGTATTTCTTAATAATAGTTTATGTAGTTATTTCTGAATTCACCAGTGACTGTATGTGTCATTCCGACAAGGTCAGTGGCCCTCATTTTAACCGACTGCAAGTGTTTTATCACAAGCTGTTCTTATAAGGAATGTTTTCTGCGATGGCCCGCAACTTATTCTTGACATTTGCAGGCTCTTTCAAAGCTTCTCTTTTTGTGTCTATGGTGCAAATGAATATCAGCATCATAGATACTTCCATATGTGAAGGAAATTATTTTTAAAATGTTCATTTATAAGTATATTACACTATGTGCAAGATATATGCTATTTTTCATCTTTTTAAAAGCTCGCATCTCATCTAGCCTGATCTATGAAATGGTAAATGTACCCTGGCAGAAAGGCTTGGAATATTTTAAAACTTGGAATTTTGCTTATGTTAAACTTTCTTGCAATTCTCTAGTTTTTCAACAAAAAGAAAGATATTTTTGTAGTCCATCAATTGTATCTGCTCCCTTTTCTCCTCTTGATTTGGCAAGTTATTGTTGTTGTCAGGTACCATAAGTCAGTTCTGACTCATTAGTGATCCCATGTATAACAGAATAAAAGGCTGCCAGGTCCTGTGCCATCCTCACAATAGTAGTTACATTTGAGCCCACTATTGCAATCACTGTGTCAATCCATCTTGTTGAGGGTCTTTCTCTTTTTCACTCACTCTCTATTTTACCGTGATTTGGCATAGAGGTCTTTAATGATTATGTATTTTGATTCTTTGTACTAAAAATCTTTTTTTTTTTTTGAGGATTACATGAGAAAACTATATATATCACACCTACATGAGTTCCTGAAAAGATACTAGGTCCCCAATCAATGTTATCTCCTTTCTTCTCCTATTATACTATTTGTAAATAAACTCAATATCACTAATATCACATGCAAGTAAAATTTTGATGAAAATAACCCAAAAACAATTGCAGCAGTCCATTGACAGGGCTGCCAGAGGTTCAAGCCGGATTCAGAAGAGGACATGAAACAAGGGAATATCATTGTTGATGTCAGATGGATCTTGACTGAAAGCATAGAATACCAGAAAGATGTTTATCTGTGTTTTACTGACTATGCAAAAGCATTCAGCTGTGTGGATCATGACAAATTATGGATACTGTTGTGACGAATGGGAATTCCAGAACACTTAATTGTGCTCATGAGGAACCTGTACCTAGACCAAGAGGCAGTCTTTCGACTAAAACAAAGGAATACTGTGTGTTTTAAAATCAGGAAATGTGTGTATCAAGGCTATATCCTTTCATCATACTTACCCAATCTGTATTCTGAGCAAATAATCTGAGAATCTGGATTATATGAAAAAGAATGAGGCATCAGGATTGGAAGAAGAATCATTAACAACCTGTGATATGCAGATAACACAACCTTACTTGCTGAAAGCAAAGAGGGCTTGAAGTACTTACTGACGAAGACCAAAGACTATAGCCTTCAGTACGGATTGTAACTCAACATAAAGAAAACAAAATCCTCACAACTGGATCAATAAGCAACATCATGATAAACAGAGAAAATACTGAAGTTGAGAAGCATTTCATTTTACCTGGATCCACAATCAACACCCATGGAAGCAGCAGTCAAGAAATAAAACAATGTATTGCAGTGGGCAACTCTGGTGCAAAAGACCTCTTTAAAGTTTTAAAAATCAGAGATGTCACCTTGAGGACTAAGGTGCACTTGCCCCAAGCCATGGTATTTTCAATTGCCTGATATGCATGTGAAAGCTGGACAATGAATATGGAAGAACAAAGAAGAATTAACATATTTGATTATGGTGTAGGCAAAGAATACCGAATATGCCATGGACTGCCAGAAGAACGAACAAATCTGTCTTGGAAGAAGTACAGCCAGAACGCTTCTTAGAAGCAAGGACGGCGACATTTTGTCACATGTACTTTGGACATGTTATCAAGTGGAACCAGTCCCTGGAGAAAGACATCATGTTTGGTACGGTGAGCGAAAAAGAGGAAGACCCTCAATGAGATTGGCACAGTGGCTACAATGATTGGCACAAGCATAGCAATGATTGTGAGGATGGCGCAGGACTGGGCAGTGTTTTGTTTTGTTTTACATAGGGTCATTCTGAGTTGGAACCAGCTCAATGGCATCTAACAACAACAACAACAAATAAATTCATTTTGAAGTAATTTTGTGAATGTTCAAGATAAAACATTTCAAAGGATCATAAAGGTACAATTTAGATCAGTAAAACAGTTCATATTCAAAGAAATGTATGGAACACTTTATATAGCATTATGCTAGATAAACAGTGTCATGAAAGAATGTGAATAGAAGAGGCTTCCCTCAGAAAATGACCAGTCATTTGAGATCTGAAGGCAGAATAGGAGTTAACTTGGTTAAGAGGGAACCTAAAGAGAAAAATGTATGTAAAGGCCCCAAGTTTGTGAAGATCAGTGTGTTTGGACATATAGGAAGTGAAGCGATGGTGTAAACTTGAGAGCCCTGTAGGAAACACTCTGAATTTTGGTCTTTATCCCAAAACATTTGGCAAACTAATAAAGTTTTTTAAGTGGATGGGGGTAAGGTGATTAGATTTGCATGGCCAAAGGATCACTAAGGCAACAGATTCTTTTTTTTTTTACATTGAATTATTTAATCATCACAACATTTATGTTACATGAGTATTATTATATTCATTTCAAAGATGAGGAAATTATGATTTAGAGGGTTAAAATAACATTCCTAAGCTACCAAGTAACAGGAAAAAAAATTAAACAAAGTTAAAGTCATATTTTTGGTCTGATTCCAAGTCAAATGAACATGCCACTATACCACAGATGCCAGGAGAATACAATTCAGACAAATACTTGATTAAATTTCAATGGCAGAATATTAAATAGCAAGAGAGTGATATGACTTAGACAGCAAGGAGAAATAATAATCCCATGTTTTCTAAAATAGAAGACCCTGTAAATACTCTTAAATATTTCTGCCTTATGAGATGACCAAGGAATGAGTTTCTGAAAAAATAATCACTCTGTCCACCTTTGCCTCTGAAGCACTTTTGCAGGTCAGCCTGGAGGCCACTTTAGCAAACACCATAGGTAGTCACAACAGAATATTTAAGATGAAGGAAGCAAGTGACTCCCAGCCCTGACAAGTACAAAAACCAAAGCCCTCTTAATGGCCATATTCAGAAAAGTAAGTAAACTCTTTTCATCTACCTCAAATTACTCCTGAGTTGTGTTTTCTCTGCCATTTTGTTTATTTAGCTAGGCACAGAAGATATTCATTAAGAGGCAGAACTGGTAGTCCCAAATACCCTTCTGTCTTGGAGAGGCCTCATGTACATACTGATAAGAGTGGTGATAAAGCAAAACCCTCTATGGGTCTTTGTGGGGTATCACCCTCTGTCAATCAAAAAAAGAGAGAGAGAGCACACTAATGTAATGTAACCCTGTTTCCACTCATAAGACAATTCAAATGACTTTGCTCAACCCTGAGTTTATTGGTAATCTATAGCTGAAAATAATGCCTATATTTTTGTATAATTTCCCAAATTAGGAATAAGATATTTTTGTTAAATAGGAAGTCAGAAATTATAAAATAATGTTACTTTAGCATGATAATTCTTGAATATAAAACATAGTCATTTTTAAACACAGAAGTCTTATTTGTCTCTGTTTTATGTATTGAGGTTCTTTGGAATATTTCACTAGAGTAAAGTGTTCCATAGTTATTAAAATGTTTGAGAAACACTGATGTAATGGTGACTGTGTTGTCTTTAAAGTAGGAATTCGAGTAGTTTCAAAAGAACACCTATGGAGGTATAAGCACTGAATGCTTTATTTACTTCTGAAGAATTTATTTTAATTAGAAATACTCCCAATTTCAATGATTTCTTTTGGGAACAAAACAAAAGAAAATCAAATATAAAAATTTCTTTTCGAAAATGTGTTTAAGGAAATAAATTGTGGTTATAATGCAAAGTTCTAGGTAAAGTAGACTTGAACAAAAATAAAATCTAGAGGGTTTTGAACATTAAAGGAAATTTCTGGTTACAGCTTTGTAAACTGATAGAAGTTCCAAAGTACATCAATTCCTAAAATCATCACTCTACAAATCCTCCAGATTTTGATAAACTTTTATTTCATAACTACACGTCAGCGCTTGAAAAGATAAGAAATTCTGTTTCCTCAAGCTAAAATTGAATTGCTATTAAAGTTAATCTAAATTTCAAGGTGAATGTTACTTTTTCCAAATGTCCCATAACCTAAGGAAATATCAGGGCATACCAGAAAACCAAGCCCATTGCCGTTGAGTCGATCCCAACTCATAGCAACTCTACAGGACAGAGTAGAACTGCCACATAGGGTTTCCAAGGCAGTAAATCTTTACAGAAGCAGAGTGCCACATCTTTCATGTTGCAGCCAGTAGGTTCAAACCACCGACCTTTCAGTTAGTAGGCAAGCGCTTAACCACTGCGCCACCAGAGTCCTTATCAGGCCATAGCAAGGGTAACTTACTTTAGAAATTTGAGAAAATATTTCAACTCAACCAAAGAGGAAACAAATCAAATTAAATTCATCAATACACCTGCACTTAACACATCTGCATGTTGTCCAGGCTAATAAAGCCAGGAATAAGACCCAGAGAACTCTTTGTAACACTGCTACTATTACCTCTGGTGTCAGCCCAGTTGAAGGCATTTATGGTAAGGTAAGAAAACTATCTTTTAAAGTGTAATTGCTAGAAGTATTGCCCAAAAGGTAGACACAGATTTGAAAAGAGTCCGAGTTCCCTTAGGAATGCACCCTCTGTGCAGCCATTTATGGTATCTTAACTGACACAACTCAGCACCAGGAAATTCTGAAGGTGAAGGACTCTACGAAAGGGAGCACACAGGGGACAACTTGCAAATGTGTGTAGCCTTGCCCAGAGAAGTCCACTGTATGGATCCCTGGGTAGCTCAGGGCTAAAAAAAATGCTAGAAAGTGCTTGAAAGAGGTCACTTAAACTCTACCAGTGACTAACACCCTTCTGCTCAACTCAGTTAAACAAGTATAAAAAGAATAAGAATGTTTCTTCCAAACTGTAAAGCATAGTGAAAAATGATGGAAGAAATTCGTATTCAAAAGGAGTGGGTATGCATTCATCTTTTCTTGTCATGCCAAAGAATAATTAAAAGAAAACCAAGATAGCAATATAAAGTGAGTCACTCTAATGCATATCCAATTTTAATTTATTTTAAAATATTTGTTTTCTTAAAAAGAGGCTTTAATTATTTCCCCCACAACATTATTCAATTTATTTCCAGTAATTTTATATAGGGGTAAATGTTTAGTTTTATAAATTTATGCTCTGTGTCAGTCTTTTATTCAATTTTCTTCATTTAGTGTCAATCTCTAGCTACACTTGAAAATATTGGCTCCCTCTCTAGGGTTCTCCATTTAATAAATCGTTCCTCCATGTGTCCAGTTGTTCATGCTAGAAATCTGGGAATCATCCTTGATACAACGCTTTCTCTCACTAAACTCCTCCCACAATCAATTCAGCATTAAATCCTATAGATTCTACAAAGCATATCTCAGTTCTATCCACCTCTTTCTGTTTCCACTACCAAACCCTAGCCCAAGCTACCTTAATGTCTTGCCCAAACTATTATAAACATCTCCTCCCTGGGTAGTGTAAATGGTTAATGCTCTTGACTGCTAACTGAAAGATTGGTGTTCTAGTCTACCCAGAGGCACCTCAGAAGAAAGGCCTGGAATTACCTTGCCCTCTCTTTTTGTAGGCTAACTCCTATTATCTTGTTGTTGTTGTTAGGTGTTGAAGCATAGTGACACTATGTACAACAGAATGAAACACTGCCTCGTCGTGGCCATCCTCCCAATTGTTGCTATGTTTGAGCCCATTGTTGGAGCCACTTTGTCAATCCATCTAATTGAGGGTCTTCCTCTTTTTTGCTGACCCTCTACTTTACCAAGCATGATGTACTTCTTCAGGGACTGGTCCCTCCTGATAACATGTCCAAAGTAAGCAAGACAAAGTCTTGCCATCCTCACTTCTAAGGAGCATTCTGGCTGTACATCTTCAAGACAGACTTATTCGTTCTTCTGGCAGTCCATGGTATATTCAATATTCTTCATCAACATCATAATTCAAATGCATCAATTCTTCTTTGGTCTTTCTTATTCATTGCCCAGCTTTTGCATGCATATGAGGTGACTGAAAATACTATGGCTTAGGTCAGGTGTACCTTAGTCCTCAAGGTGATATCTTTGCTTTTTAACACTTTAAAGAGGTCTTTTGCAGCAGATTTCCTCAATGTAATACGGCACTTGATTTCTTGACTGCTGCTTCCATGGGCATTGATTGTGAATCCAAGTAAAATGAAATCCTTGACAAGTTCAATATTTTCTCTGTTTATCATGATGTTGCGTATTGGTCCAGTTGTGAGGATTTTTGTTTTCTTTATGTTAAGGTGTAATCCTATTGTCTTAGAAGTCTTATTTAAATGTTTGCTAACTGGACAGACTACATCTCCTTCTCAGTCCCTCATTTTATTCACTCTCAGTATTTTTGTATATTCCCCCTTAGCTCTTAATCATACCTTGTAATTTTGCATTCCCTGGAATAAATTTTTAAGATTCATCTACACCATTAGACTGTAAGCTCCATGAAGACAAGGGCCACATTTATATTCAGTCTTGCCTAGCACAGGTCCTGGCACATAATAAGAGTTCAATAAATAATGAGAATGAATGAATGCATGAACTTGAGTGAAATTCATTAAATCTAGAAAAAGTTGCAGTTTCCTGTAGATGAGAGTTTTTTTAATTATAAAAATAATTCATTCTACATAATGAGAAAATACATATTGTCCTGGTTTCTTTGATTTACAAACCAGAGGCATTGTTACTGAGTTGTATAAGAACACTAGCATAGGTCTTAGACTTACACTAGAATTTCACTTTCTCTTAAATTCAATAAATATGAGAGAAAGGAAAGATGGGGTCACCACGGGTCAGGATTGACTCAGTGGCAACTTTTTCTTTCTTTCTTTCTTTTTTAAGTTACCCTGCAGTAAGATGCAACTCCAAAAATATTAACACGACAACAGTTTATTTCTTGCTCATGCATATGTCCATTGCATGTATGCAGGAGGTCCTGTATTTATTATACTGTAGTTGTTTAGGGACTAGGCTGATACAAGGTCCATTATGACACTACCTCTACAATTGCTGCATCAGAGGAGAAGCAAATAGTGCACCGGCTCATAAACACTTTTACTCCTCACTTTTACTCCTGTTGCATTGGCCAAAGCAAGTCATATGGTCATACCTAATTTCAAAGAGGGTCTCAAAGGTCCGGTCCTATCATGTGCTCACAAAGGAAAAAGAAGAAGTCGATGGTGAACAGTACTGATAATTACCAATCATTTAGAGGCATTCAGAAGCATAAGTGAAACTATTCCTTCATTTATTCAATAAGCATTTTCTCTGCACTAGGCCGTAAGCTAGTTTGGCAGGGATAAAAACTAAAGCGACCCCTATATATATGCTAGTGAAGGAGACAGCCATTTAACAAATAATTACTTAAACAGCAAAGCTAGGAATGAATGGTCTACATAGTGAAGTATCCCAAAAAGACCAGCTTAAAGTGACCTTTTGGGAACAGCACACAATTTGAAGATTTAATCATTTAAAAATAGTAGAGAGTGTAATTAAGGAACTCTAAGGTTTCATTAATTTATATTCATATATTCAATATATTTTTCATTTAGCCAAATACCCTAAAAAGATGTTAACAACTTAACAGTGATCTTTACTCAGCTTAAGGGTAAATTTCTCACTTGACTCACATCTAGCAGGAGAGAGTGCAAAACCCTTTGAGTAACATCCTACAGTTATTGTTGCCTTCATTTTCAATGTAAGTACTAGGAGCTATTATATTGCTTTTATAATGTGGGTCCATCAGCCTATAACTCTTGACTCCTAACAAATGTTCCATCTTATGTATTAAAAAATGCTACTTTATCCATTGTTAACAATAGTATTAGAAACATTATATGATATTTAAAACAAAAAAGTTATCCATAATCCTGTAATTCAAATACAATGTTTTTTTTTTATATTCTTTTCCTCACATATGATCATACAAGGAAATTCTATCAAGAGAAAGGGGAAAGAGGCTAAGAATATACTCCATTCTAAAAATTATGGATAACTTTACATATGCAAAGAAGAGATGTATCCATGAACCTTGCAGTTTCCTGATCAAATGCAGAGCCAAATGGAGTGGCAACTCCACGTGTAAGACTGATTGCAAAGAGACTGAGATATTATTCGTTAGCAGGTGCCATTACACTATGTTTTGGGGACTGAATTCACCCTGATTTATAAATGGTAGAGAAGACAATTGTCTCGCCAACCTGGCTTGGCTCAGCAAGTGTATTTAGGGTAGGATACGTTAAGAGTGTTCCTGGGACTAAGAGGTTGGTATACATTCATTTATATTTAAGAAAAGTAGACTTTAAACGAAGTCTATACAAACTTTGCTCTAACCTTTTTACTCACCAGAACATTTTAGACTTTAAGGTAAACGAATTCTCAATTACCTGTTGTTCCTCTACTTTTTCCAATATTAGATAGTTTCGTAAACGAGCATACACCACATTCAATACAGAATGTGATTCTGTTAATCCATGTACTATGAATAAAGTTATCTTCTATGATTTTCATATAGAAAACAAACATACATAGCAGTTCCAGTAGTTTCTTCCTTTATCAAAGTACAAAAGTACATCAGGTTTTGTACCCAGACCACGGGACCACTTGTTCATACCCTACTTTGGGGTCCACTGTGTTTGAATTTCAGTGGCTTGCTTTTTGTCTACAGGAAGCAAACCTTAGTTATGTAGGGGTAGAAAAAGCAAGCGAGCAAACAAACACAAAACACCTTTTCTTTATAACACATGTCTAAATAACAGCTCATTCAATATAATTAGATATTTTGAAAGATAAAGCAGGTATTGTTATGAAGGTAATTTAAACCCTGGACTGGTAGAGGCTGACATCTTGTCTTAATGTTTAACACCTAGTCTTAGGACATTCAGATTTTGTCATGTAAAATGGTGTGTGGGATTATATTCACAGATGCAGAAATACGTTCCGTTCCATCACACCCACGAGCCCCAGAACAGTACACTGAAGGCTGGCATGAATAAGAGCCATTTTACAAATGAAAAGCATAGCTAATGTGCTGATATATAATGCACTAATTTAGTCATCATGGTTTTTCTTCAATTTTAAACATTATTGCTGTAATAAGAAGGTATAATTTACATTCCAAGAGGATTATTTGATGTGACTATGTAGGTATATCTTGTTTTAGTCAATATTTTGTTTGCAAATATTTCTGTACTTCACTGTTTATAAAATAAAACTAAATTTTCATAGATTTACACCATAGTTCAAAAACTGCTTTATAATTGTTCTAATATGTTTTGGCAATAGGTTTTAAATGTCTTGCCTTAAGATTCCTAGTAACCAAAGTTTTCCTATAGAGTAAAATCAGAATTTTAGCATTAGAAAAAAACATTAAATGAGAAACATTTATTTCAAACTTGTCTCATGACAGATATCTAGCAGCAAGAGGGAACTTAATATTTAAAATAACTCTTCAAAATATAACCTTGTAATACCAAAAAAAATTTACAGAAACGAGTTGACCTCACAAATGCCAACTCTACTGTATTTTATTTTCTGAAATAATATAAGAAATATTTTATGTAAAGGCCTAATATAGCTCTATTCTTTCTTTCTTTTTTTGTAAGAAAATGCATTAATTGGTTCTTAATGAAATTATCAAATTTATGAGAGTTAATTTGTTTGAAATGAATTTAACAGTTCTCCAACATTCGATAGTCACTTAGCTAGCAATATACTAAAAGATCAATAATTTAAAAGAATATTTTAATTTTTTTTTATTGTACTTCAGGTGAAGGCCTATAGAACAGTTTCTCATGAAACAGTAGTACACATATTGTTTAGAATATTTTAATTTTTCTACAAAAGATACAGTATCCAAATTTAGAATACTCCAACATTAATGAAAATTAATTCTATTCCATATTTCTTAAAAGAAGATAGTCTTTTAAAAATAGAATACTTAATAGATATTAAATTTATAGCATTAGGCTCTGCCTAGATAGTCAAATCAAACTGGAAAGATGAAGCAAATGTCCAAAAAACTTGGGCCAAATAAAACTCAGTCCAAAATTCAGGCAAAAATGAGATGAAAAAGAAATGTACTTTGGTTGGTGTCATCCATATTGGCCGTGTACATTAATTACATTTACTGGATTAAGGATCCTCTCCCCCTTTCACTTTGTTTGTATATTAACCTGAAGTCTTCAAGTTGTTTCTGACTCATGGCGATCCTACAGGACAGAGTAGAACTGCCCCGTAGAGTTTCCAAGGGGTGGCAGGTGTATTCCAACTGCCGACCTTCGGGGTCTTCTGCTCATCTATAAAAGACTCTAATACTTCCAATGGTGTGGTTTTACCTGCACAGGTTGGAAGCCAAGAGATCTGGTTCTATTTCTGTTTCTCCCACTAACAGATATGTGACCTTGAGAGAGAAAGCAGACTTAGCCCGGCCTCTCGATTTTCTTTTGTAAAATGAGGCTCTTTAAAGTTGTTTCTAGCTCTGAAGTGTTATGGACTTGAGAAATGGTATGATTACAGCTGTGCGTGTGTGTGTGTGTGTGTGTGTGTGTGTGTGTGTTTGTGTTGAATTATAAAACAGAATGATTATAGCTGTATGTGTATGCATGTAGGTATGTGTATGGCCAATGTTCAACAATAGTTACCCTAAGGACATCGATAATATTTAACACTCACTTGAAGTTTAAATAGATACTTGAATTAATTACAATAGCTTTATAATTGTCTTAAGAAATTAATCAAACTTGGAATAGGGAAGAAAATTTTTTCATGTCTTGAATTACACTGATTCAGAATAACACTGGACATTAAATGGAAAATATTCATTGTGATAGGAGTTCTCCAAATATGAGGCCCAAGGTATATCTCCATCCAAAACTACTTTATACAATGCCTACTAGTGGTAAAAACTGGAGACACTGGTGGTTCAGTGGTAGAATTCTCACCTTCCATGTAGGAGATCAGGGTTCAATTTTTGGCCAATGCGCCTCATGCGTAGCCAATACCCATCTGTCAGTGGAGGCTTGTGTGTTGCTATGATGCTGAACAAGTTTCAGTGGAGCTTAGTCTACTAAGATGGACTAGGAAGAAAGGTTTGGCGAACCACTTCAGAATATCAGCCAATGAAAACCACATGGATCACAAAGGTCAATCCCCAACCCATCACAGGGGATGGCACAGGACCAGTCAGTGTTTCATTTGTTGTTCATGAGGCCCCCATAAGTTGGGGGCCACCTCCATGGCACTAACAACAAGTGGTAAAAACTACAACCACGAATGCATTAGATGCAGAACTCTTAAACAGTTACTACTCAAAGAAGTCTAATTATTTGCACTTTTTAATTATTTAGTTACACTATCTGTATCACATTAATTCTTTAAACCAAGCTGGTACATTTTTATCTTGGTGTCCATTACTCACCTTTTTAGTGCAACAAATGTCTTCATAACGCTTAGGCACTATCTCAATATGAACCTTTTTGCCTTTCCTTCCATTATCAATAATTTGATAATACAGCCAGCCAGCCATAAAACACTTTGCCATTAGACCAAAGTAGTTTTATCTCTCTCAATGTGATAATAGCATAAAAACCCTGTATTCTTTTTTTCTCAGTGACTTATGTGAAACAGCTCTTTTTCACCTTTTTTCCAGTATTTTCCTTTGCTAGCTCTCTTTCCCACCATTCTACCTTCTTGTCTTTCTCCCTATGAAAGCTTCATAATAAAACTGACAGTACTTATGCTATCAGTATGTTTACATTTTTTCAGACCAGCTACCCCTTGTCTATAATTAAAACCAATAGCTTCTCACTTATTCTCATACAACTTTACTTCTTGAATACCACGAAATTTAATTTTCTCCTTCATCTCTCCAGCACACACACACACATTTACACGCGTATTACACAGTTACCATGTTCTTAATAAATTTGTTTTGATACTATCTTAAGCTTGACATAACTGTCTCCTGGTGTTAAATATGCTCTCAACCTTACTGAACCACACGTAGAGCAAAAAGACCCTGGCACAACAGAAGAAATTTATCCTTAAGGAACTTGTACATGAATTCTTTAAAAAATGGATGCATCTACTCCATTGTTAAAATATTTAAGCAGTACATGTCAATACTAATATAAATTTCAATGCTTCATCCCTGGTAACTTCTGATGCTTTCATGTGTATTAAAGCAAAATAATACATCTATATAGAGATTTTAAGTAGTTTATCAAGCAGTAAACAAAGCAATAAAAATGAGTGTACACAGGAAATATTTAATTAAATCAATTTAATAATTTTTCATGTGTCTTTGAATGACAAATTATAATTTTTATATTATGGTTAATAATTTAAATAGCATATATAACACCCCTCCTGAGGCTCCTTTATAAAATATATCATCATAGTTTCAAAGTAGACATGACATCTTTTGAATCAAAAATCACTTTATTGAAAATTTCCTTAATGTGCTTTTATATGATAGAGTCTAATAGCTTATTAAATGTTTCTGTCATGAATTAATTATGCCAGGAAGATAAGCAACAGTATCTTCTGTGCCCATATTAAACATTGGTCACAAAAGTAATATGGTGCATTGCTGTGAAATATGTAGATCACTAAAAAACTGATTCAAAATATAAATTTTTCCATATTCATTAGTAAGTAATTCCATGATGTACAGATTTCAGTCATTTAACAAACATCAAAAAGGGAGCATGGTATGGAGAAAAAGTTGTAAAAGTAAAATCTGGATTTAAAATCTTGCCTCCACCACTTTCTAGTTATGTGGCACAGACATGTCACTTGTTGTCTTTGAATCTCAATTTCTAATCTTTAAAATATTGAGAATAATGCTTCTTACAGGATAATTTTGAAGTAAAGCACCTGACTCATAGTAGGTGTATAGTAACGGGTAGTTGTTATTATAATTATGATGACTTGTTAGACACTATGGTAAGAGAAACAAGATGACAACTTATGGTTCCTGCTCACAGAGGTCATAGATTTCTGAGCATATTGCCAGAATTCCAAGATAGGAAATAGATATATTTGACTATTTAAATGGCATGCTTTTAAAAAAAAAAAAAAAAACACTATGCCATCACCACACACACACTAACATAGAAAAACTGATTTGTATCAAAGTTTATGTTACGCAGTTGTTCTAAATTGGCCAAACCACTTTTCCAGTACCACTTTGTCTTATTATTTGTTATGCACTGGAATTATAAATTAGCAATTATTACTGTATCTTACAGCATTGAAAGAGGCTGATTTACATAAATTAAAATCTGATTTACAGTGTCACTTCTAATTTTGAATTTTCATTCACAATTCACAATTCAGCATTTTAACATGTATGTAACACCTACTATCTGTACATCTCCCTTCTGGCTTTGTGCTTCCTCAGAATGGAATATAATTGCTACACTATAGGATCAAATTACTAGTTTAATATTAAAATCTAACTTTTTAACCCTAAGACATTAAATACTGTCTATCGAAGACTGATGTTGCCCAAGTGAAAACTTCAGGGTTCTCAGAAGATTCTAGAATCATCTCCAATGTGTCTTTCCTTGGTGATACGAATTTCTTAATGGTAAATTGGCTTGGCAAAAACTAAAGGTTCATTCCGTGTCACAGATCTGACACAACAGTTCCTTCAAAGTCATCTTGAAAATTCTCAAGACTGACTAGATTCACCCAATAAAGAATGGATGATACTCTACAAAACAGTTAGTAGAGACAACGAAATACCCCACATAATATCTTTTATTGATGGTGTGTTTGTTAAGATCTTTATACTCAATAAAGAGTATATATTCTTGAAATGAAGAATTTCAAATAAAATATGAAATAGTTCATTAAGGAAAAATGTACTAAGACTCTAATGATGATGTGAAATAGTTCAGATGATAATTATCAATAGTTGGTACTCTTTGGGTCCTCTGTTAAGGAGGGTATGGAATGAAGTTATCATACAATGCAATGTCTGAGCCATCCTTTGAGGCCACAGTCATCCAGAAAATAAAATTGTAGTACCAGTAAGTATAATTTTGATGCAACAATTAAAAAGTAACTTATCTTCAAGTTTTCAAACATTTAAATAGTGGACATTTTAAGTCATGATTAAAGAGACCAGGTTTTTAGATCAAGTATTACCATGTACAATGAACTGAAAATAAGAGGGAGCTAAGAAATACCCCTGGGAATTAATACTCATGTTATTATGTGGCTAATATACTTATTTAATGACTTTCAGAAAGAGTAAAACTTCATCATGATATTAATTATATCCTCACGATTTTTTAAAATCCAAAGCAAACAAAAATATAAGCACCCAAAAACACTTTAAGCTATGTTTTGTATTTTATAAAGAAAATAGGAAAATTAAAAGCTTTAAAAAGAAGTGGAGATTTTAATTAAGAAAATTTCATGGCCAGCTTAAAGCAGTGTTAAAATTCTGAATAAAACGTGACTTCTTTAATTGGATCAGGTTTGCTTTTCTTTAAGAAGTTGTTTCTAATTCTGAAGCTGCATATGTGCAGACACACGTGATGTAGAATGTAAGGGTTGCCATGGTACATATACGTATTTTCTTGGACAGCCAAGTTAAAAAAAAAAAAAGCATAAAGAATGCTCATCTCATAATATGTCATGGAAATTGACTCTGCTTTCCCTGACATATTAAAATATTAATATGATGTAATGCAGCAAAGGACAGAAATAGCCTACATTTAAAAACTTAAGCTCATTAAGATGACTTACAAAAGGTGGAGCAAAAAAAAAAAAAAAAATGACAATAACAACGAAAAGATCTCCAAGCCAGGTAACTTTAATTACATGTTGAGTCTGGACACAAGTTCTACCTCCACTTAATTGTGAAATAACCAGACCTCAGGACATTTCACAGGCCTAGACAACTCTCCAGGAGTCCACACACAGGCATCAGACATTGCTAAACATCGTTTTCAGCATACTTTTGGTTTCAAGACTTTTATTTTTAAGGAAAAATAAAAATCATTCCTACATCCCTACTTTTTCATTCTTTCCCGAGTGAGATCAGTGGTTTCCAAGTGGCAGTGACTACATTCTGCTCTACTGTCTTTTGCAAAAAGATCTGTTGGTGGATCCCTTGGAGTCGGGGAAGTCAGCTTAAGGACACCTGGATGGAGGCGTGACACTTGGACTGGGGGGTGTTAGAATTCTGTCGCGAATCGCAGCAGGTTCTGAGGCTCTGGAGAAGCCACGTGTTCAGAGGTTGCAGAACTTTTCCACAGCCTCTCCCAAAGGAAACGCTTCATTTTAAATAGGGGGGTGGCAGGGACTGGGGTGGCGGGGGAGGTTAGTGGCATTGAAAGAGAAATCGCAGAGATTTCAAGCCCTTTACAGGTATCTACCTGTGCTTTTCTTCCCTCTGTTCTCGCCTCCAGTCAACTTTATTATTTATTCCTTTTATAGGAGGAGGACTTCAGCAACCTGGATGCTGAGCATCTCATAGGCTCAGCCTGGAACAAAGAAAATCGAGTTCCTAATACTGTATCTCTCGGGTTGGAGGGATCACGTGTCCTGCTTTCGCTGGAATGCACTCTTCTCGCCCACGCTATAAAATCTCTATTGTGCTTAGAAATTTCTCCCAGGTTAAAATATGCTCACAAACAAATTGCTTTTCATCCATCAGGAGAGCTACATTTCAAGGTATACAGGTACACATATTTACGTGCTGACCCAGTTACCACTGCAGGTAAATTGGATATGTTGAAAGTGTATTGGGAAAAGTAACTGGAAAACGGCATCTCTGTATCACACCGGTCCCTTACCCCGTTTTCTGAATTCTTTTGAAGGAGAACTTTGAAATGAACGTGGGAGTCGCAGATGGTTCTTTTCTGAAACCCATTCCCTGGAGTTGTGAAAGTGACCCCTTCCCTTCTCGCCTCGTGCTGCGCCCTCTCGCCAGCCAGCCCGCTTAGTGACTTGGTGGGGAGGAAGACAGCGAGGGAATAGAGAGGAGAGGGCGGAGGCGGGTCCTTTATTCGGCTCTGATGGCCAAGAAGTAGTGTAATGAAGCAATTTTGTAGACATTTCCGTTATTATGAAGTCATACTATTTTAAAAGACATTCTATACAGCCCCCACCCCCACCCTAGCTCTTGACTCTGCAAACATGAAGACTAGGACCTCCAGTAGCCAATCTAATTGTCAGTAAGCCATGGTGCCATGATTACCGTAATATTAAATGTGTCTCCCTCCTTTCCATACAGGACCCGAAACACGTCCTGCATGCTTAATGACTCCGAGGTGAGGGTGCACGATGCTGAAGGGGGCCCAGCGCTGTTATGGGGAATAGTGTAGGTTCACCAGCGTCGCGGTGTAACACAAAGGAGATGTGTAGGCATGAGTTCTCTAGCCAGCGGGAGGGAGGCATCTTTCTCCCTGACTCCCAGAGAAGCTTTCACTCCATCGTTCCTCCACTTCTTTCCTGTTCTCCAGTCTTTCAGGGACCTCCGTCCCCTCCATTCCCAAAACCCCACCCTTTCTCTTCGGTCGCCAATGACAATAAAGATCTTCTAATTGTATTTTTCAAACAAATAGACATGAAGACAGTAATACAACATCTTCCAAGATAAAGAGACAAGTGTGACCTGCCACAAGTGTGTGTGTGTGTGTGTATGTGTGTGTGTGTGTGGCGCGATCGAACAAGCGCTTGATCCCTCAGACATCGCCAGGGAAAAATCTACCTGGAAATACCCAAGATAATAAAGACGAGCAAAGCCTAACCTCAGCTCGAAAAATGGTATAGAATCAGCGTCCAACACTCGTTCTTCACCTTTCCTTTTCGCAGTATGTAACCGTTTAAAGTCTCCTGCCAACCCAGGCCACGCAGTGCTCCCATGCACCCACCCAGCTGTCACCCATTCCAAATGCCCTGAAACCTACCACATCACCGCCGCCTCCGCCGGCAACCGCGCGAACAGCTCCAAGAGACCGCGCGAGCCTCTCGCTCTCCCACCCCCGCCCCCGGCGGGCCGCTCGGGTCCCACACCTCACTCGCCCACGGTCGCCGCTGCTGGAGGTGGCAAGGCACCCCGCAGCCCCTCGGCCACGAAGCGAGAGTGTTCTACTCACATTGCAGGCGGGAGAAACTGCCCATGAGATTCCCGAGAGCGTCAGCGGTGCAGATGCCAAGGGGTTATTCCTTAAAGTGTTCGGGGGTCCGCAGTGAAGTGGGTGCGAGGGTCCTCAGAGGAGGAAGAGAGCGGTAGAGGAGGAGCTGGAGGAAGAGGAGGAGAAAGGGGATTCCAGGCAGGAGCCACATTAAACCATGATGCCAGTGCCCTTCAGGTGGACGGCTGGAGAGGTTCCCGCGGGAAGCCGCCAAGGGGAAGCCCGCCGCGCGGGTGGGGGAGGCAAGAGCGCGTCCACTCCCCAGCCTCCGCCAGCCCTGCGCGCCGCGCTAGCGACCGCAGAGGCAGCGGCGGCGGCGGCGGCGGCGGAGGCGCAGCTCCCTCCCCACCCCAGAAGGCTCCACAGACAATAAATCCTGGGCGGAGAAGAGAAGAACTGGAAAGGCGAATCGTGCACCCAACTCCGTAACCCCCCTTGTCGGTTGCCGCGCCTCTGCCGGGCGAGAATCCCGGGGAGTCGGGGCGCAGCGGGCAGCTCAGAAGGGTCGTGCACTCCCCCCGCTGCAGGCGGCGGCAGTGGTCTGAGAAGATGCTGCAGGTTCCGCGGGCGACAACCCGCTGTCCAGGGGTTGGTTACCCGTGGCTTTAAACCCGGAGTTCGCCCAGAGCGGGAGCCTCCTCAGTGCAGAGGCTAGGCGCACAGGTGCCAGGATTGGCAGGCGAGGAGGCGCCGCTTGTGGCTCTTGGCTGTGTCTCCCCGCCCCCTCTTCTTTCTCACCCCCTTTTCCGACGACACCAGCTGCAGCTGTTTCAAAGTGTAAAAAATGTCAAGGAGATTTTCCAACAACAAAATGGGGGTCCACGTCCGCAACCCTCTGGTCCTTTTTGCGATTTTGGCCAGTCCCTCTGACCTCTACTCTGGCTCCCCCAAATAGTGACAAGAAAATCCCAATCTGGTCGAGAATTGAAATGCTCTCTTTCTCCTGGCTTCGACACAGGCTGCTTCTCGAGAGCGGGACGCCAGGCCCAGGTCTCTGGGCTTCTCCTGTGGCCCGCGGTGCACGAGGCAGGTGGCAAGAGGCAAGGCGCCGGGCAGCGCTTGGCCGCCGGCTTCTCTCTAGCTACGGAACCGACCGGGGGCGCTGGGACGGCGCAGAGTCCTGCAAGGAGGGCGACTTGTGGGCAGAAGCGGCTCCTGGCTTCTACGCCTTCCTGCGCGCCCCTGCACCCGCACCGGCTTGGTGACGCTGTGCTCGTGGCTCCGCAGGCTGCTGCTCTTGCTGTCTCAGCAAAGCGGCGGCGAGGAGCGCCTCCTCGGGGTTTCCTCCCCCGCCCGCCCTTCCTGCTGCAGGTTGTTGACTGCCAGGGAGAAAAGTCTGTGGTTGCAGGTCCGGTCGCTTCACATCAGACGTGGCAGCGACCCGAGTGCCTGCTCTAGGTCCCCTTCTCCTCATTCTGAGGCGGGTTTGCTGCCCTGGCTTTGCGCAAGAAGAGAAGGGGTTTTCCAACTTCCCTTCATCTCTCCACTGCCTCTCCTCCAGCCAGCAACACGCTCAGTCTCACAGTTACATACACTAATTTTTCTCTCACATAAAGGCACACACAGAGACACTTCCTTCTCATACACTTCTCTTTAAGTTCTCATAAGCAGTAGATTTAAAATATATATAGATGAAGCTAAAATTATGAAATTAGTACTATATTTAGACGTTTGCTTTGTTTTTTAAACACATCTGATGAATACTTATTTTTAAAATGGATGGATTTGTGAATTATCCTGGAATTTTTTTTTGGGGGGGGATATAGGTGTTTTATTTCTTCGTTAAGGAGAGGTGTCTTCCCTTTAGTTCTCTAAATTGCTAATAGAGTCAGACTGTGTCCTTCAATTGCTACTCAGTGAATTCAAGCTAACAGTTTACTAAAAAAAAAAAAGCAAATGTTAACATTCTTAGATTTGGAATGCTAACATCTTCAAGGTCAAAAATCATCTTTTCTGGCTGCTGGGGATGGTCTAGGCAAATCTGCTGCAAAAGATCTGTTTAAAGTGTTGAAAAACAAAGATGTCACTTTGAGGACTAAGGTGCACCTGACACAAGCCTTCATATTTTCAATTTCCTATGTATACAAAAGCTGGACAATGAATAAGGAAGATCGAAGAACTGACCCATTTGAATTATGATGTTACTGAAGAACACTGAATATACCACGGACTGCCAGGAGAATGAACACATGTATCTTGGAAGAAGTGCAGCCAGAATGCTCCTTGGAAGCAAGGATAGCAAGACTTCTTATCTCAAGTACTTTGGACATGTTATCAGGAGAGACCAGTTCCTGGGGAAGGATATCATGATTGGTAAGGTGGAAGGTCAGCAAAAAAAATAACTCTGGCCAAGATAGATAGAAACAGTGGCTGCAACAATGGGCTCAAACATAGCAATGAACGTGAGGATGGCACAGAACTGGACAGTGTTTGTTCTGTTGTACATAGGGTCACTATGAGTCGGAACTGACTTGATGGCACCTAACAACAACAGGGATGGTCTAGGAAGAGGCTTTAAGACTAACACCTAATCTGCAGAGTACCAAGGAGGAAGATTCTTTCTCACTTTATCTGGGCCATGAAGGTGGGCTGTCTTTTGGGGATAACTCCCCAGTATTTCATATAATTCACATGTAGACAGGAAAAGAAGTGAGAGTATGTTTTCATAAGTCACACCATTTTTTAAAAGTGTTATGCAACTCATCACAGAGAAAGGGTTCTGAAATGGTAGGGAGATTTAAAAAATTTTTTTTGATGTTAAAAGGACAAAATTTGTAATTGACCTCAGTTGAGCTCTGTTTTTTCACTCACAGTTTTTGTTTGTTTGTTTGTTTATTTTTAATTGTGCCTTAGGTGAAAGTTTGCAGAGCAAATTAATTTCTCATTTAACAGTTAATACAAAAAGTACTTTGTAAAATTGGTTGCCAACCCGGAAATATATCAACACTCTCCTCTTCTCCACCTTGGGTTCCCTATTTCCATTCGTCCGGTTTTCCTGCCCCTTCCTGCCTCCTCTTCTTTGCTTTTGGGCTGGTGTGCCCATTAGTCTCGTATGCATGATCGAACCACTAAGCATGTTCCTCACGTGTGTTCTTGTTGGCCCTACAAAATTAAAAACAAAACAAAACACCTAATCCACTGCTGTGGAGTTGATTCTGACTCACAGTGACCCTACAGGACAGAGCAGAACTACCCATAGGGTTTCTAAGGAGCGCCTGGTGGCTTTGAACTGCTGACCTTTTAGTTAGCAGCTATAGCTCTTAACCACTATGCCACCAGTCTTTCCCTATAGACCTGTCTAATCTTTGGCTGAAGGGTGAACCTCAGCAATGACTTCAGTATTGAGTCAAAAGGGTGTCCAGGGGCCATACTCTCGAGTTTCTCCAGTCTCTGTCAAACTAGCAAGCCTAGTTTTGTTTTTCTTTTTTTTTTTTTTTGTGAATTTGAATTTTGTTCTACATTTTTCTCCTACTCTGTCCAGGACCCTCTATTGTGATCTCTGCCAGAGCAGTCGGTGGTAGTAACCGCACACCATCTAGTTGTTCTGGGCTCAGTCTGGTGGAGGTTGTGGTAGCTGTGGTCATTAGTCCTTTGGACTAAACTTTCTCTTGTGTCTTTGATTTTCTTCATTCTCCTTTGCTCCAGCCAGGAGGGGACCAGTAGATGTATCTTAGAAGGCCTCTCACAGGTTTTTAAGACCCCAGACGCTACTCACCAAAGTAGGATGTAGAACATTTTCTTTAGAGGCTATGCTAGGCCAATTGACCTAGATGTCCCTTGCGGCCATGGTCCCCAGCTCTCAGCCTAGTAGTTCCACACCTCAGGGCATTTAGATGTGTCTGTGAAGCTTCTATAACTTTGCCCTGGTCAAGTTGTGCTGGCTTCCCCACTATTGTGTACTATCTTACCTTTCACCAAAGTTACCACTTATCTACTATCTAGTTAGTGTTTTTCCCTCCCTGACCCTCCCCTCTTTTATAACCATCAAAGATGGTTTCTTTCTGTGTGGAAACACTTTCTTGTGTTTTTATGATAGTGGTCTTACAGTATTTGTCCTTTTGTGCTTGACTTACTTCGCTCAGCATAATATCCTCCAGATTCATCCATGTTGTGAGATGCTTCACAGATTCATCATTGTTCTTCACCATTGCATAGTATTCCAGTGTGTGTATGTGCCATAGTTTGTTTATCCATTCATCTGTTGATGGGCACTTAGGTTGTTTACATCTTTTTGCTGTTGTGAATAATGCTGCAATGAACATGAGTGCGCATATGTCTATTCATGCAATGGCTCTTATTTGTCTAGGATATATTCCTAGGAATAAGTTTGCTCGTTCGTATGTTATTTCTATTTCTAGCTTTTCAAGGAAGTGCCATAAAGTTTTCCAAAATGATTGTACCATTTTGCATTCCCACCAGCAGTGCATGATCGTTCCAATCTCCCAGCAACTTTCCCTAACATTTGTTATTTTCTGTTTTTTTTTGATTCATGCTGGTAATGTCCCAGTGAGATGGTATCTCACTGTAGCTTTGATTTGCATTTCTCTAATGGCTGATGATCTTGAGCATTTCCTCATGTGTTTGTTTGTTAGCCACCCAATTATCTTCTTTGGTAAAGTGACTTTTCATATTCTTTGCCCGTTTTTTAATTGGATTATTTGTCTTTTTATTGTAGAGGTGTTGGACTTTTCCTACAGATTTTAGAGATTAAACCTTTATTGGACATGTCATAGCCAATTTTTTTTTTTCCCAGTCTGTAGGTTCTCTTTTTACTCTTTTGAAAGTCTTTTGATGAGCAAAAGTTTTTAATTTTTAGAAGATCCCAGTTATCTAGCTTACCTTCTGGTGTTTGTGTATTATTGATTATGATTTGTATCCTGTTTATGCCATATATTAGGGTCCCTAGTGTTGACCCTATTTTGTCTTTCATGATCTTTATACCTTTTGGTTTTATATTTAGGTATTTGATCCATTTTGAATTAGTTTTTGTGTATGGTGTGAGGTATGGGTCCTGCTTCATTTTTTTGCAGATGAACATCCAGTTTTACCGGCACCATTTGTTTAAAAGACTTTCTTTTTCCCATTTTATGGACTTTAGGACTTTGCAAAAATCAGATGGCCACAGATAAATGGAATTACATCTGGGCTCTTGATTCTGTTCCATTGCTTAGTGTGCCTGTCGTTATACCATTACCAGGCTGTTTTGACTACCGTAGCTGTATAGTAGCTTCTGAGGTCAGGTAGTGCGAGGCCTCCAGCTTTGTTCTTCTTCTTCAGTAATGCTTTACTTATCTGGGGCCTCTTTCCTTTCTATATAAAGTTAATGATTAATTTTTCCATCTCATTAAAACTGGTGTTGGTATTTAGATTGGGATTGCCTTGGATCTGTAGATTGTTTTGGGTAGAACTGACGTTTTCACGAACTGAGTCTACCTGTCTATGACTATGAGCATGGTACGTTTTTCCATTTATCTAGGTCTCTTTTGGTTTCTTGCAGTAGTGTTTTGTAGCTTTCTTTGTATAGGTCTTTCATGTCCCAAGGTATTTGCTGTTGTGAATAATTATTCCTAAGTATTTTATTTTATTTTAGAGGCTATTATAAATGGTGTTGCTTTCCTGATTTCCTTTTTGTAGTTCTCTTTATTGGTGTATAGGAATCCAACTGATTTTTTAATGTTTATCTTATATCCTGCTACTCTGCTGAATCTTTCTATTAGTTCTAGTAGTTTTCTTATAGACTCTTTTGGGTTCTCTATGTATAGTATCATATCATCCATGAATAGGAATAATTGTACTTTTTCCTTACCAATTTGGATGCCCTTTATTTCTTTTTCTTGCCTTAGTGCTCTAGTACTTTGTTCCTGTTCTCAGGTGGAATGTTTTCAGCCTCTCTCTGTTGCGAATGGTGTTGGCTGTTTGTTTTGTATAGATGCCGTTATTATGTTGAGGAATTTCCCTTCTATTTCTATCTTTAGTATAGTGACTCTGTGTATTCCTTCCATCTTCTTTTGATGCTTCCCGCATCATTTAATATTTTTCACGTAGAATCCTATGATATTGCAACTTGAGGCTTGAATTTTTTCTTCAGTTCTTTCAGCTTGAGAAATGCCAAGTGTGTTCTTCTGTTTTGATTTTCTAACTCCAGATCTTTGCACATGTCAGTATAATGCTTTACTTTGTCTTCTTGAACCATCATTTGAAATCTTCTGTTCAACTCTTTAACTTCATCATTTCTTCCATTTGCTTTAGCTACTCAGCATTCAAGAACAAGTTTCAGAGTCTCTTCTGACATCCTTTTTGGTCTTTTCTTTCTTTCCTGTCTTTTTAATGACCCCTTGCTTTCTTCATGTATAATATCCTTGATGTCATTCCACAACTTATCTGGTCTTCAGTCATTAGTGTTCAACGTGTCAAATCTGTTCTAGAGATGGTTTCTAAATTCAGGTGGGATATACTCAAAGTCGTACTTTGGCTCTTGTGTAGTCGTTCTAATTTTCTTCAGTTTCAACTTGAACTTACATATGAGCAATTGTAGGTCTGTTCAGCAGTCTGTCCCTGGCCTTGTTCTGAGTGATGATATTGAGCTTTTCCATTGTCTATTTCCACAGATGTAGATGATTTGATTCCTGTGCATTCCATCTGGTGAGGTCCACGTGTATAGTCACCGTTTATATTGGTGAAAAAAGATATTTGCAATGAAGAAGTCGCTGGTCTTGCAAAATTCTATCATGTGATTTCCAGCATCATTTTTATCACCAAGGCCATATTTTCCAACTACTGATCCTTCTTCTTTGTTTCCAACTTTTGCATTCCAATCACCAGTAGTTATCAATGCATCTTGATTACACGTTCGATCAATTTAAGACTGCAAAAGTTGGTAAAAATCTTCAGTTTCTTCATCTTTGGCCGTACCGGTTGGTGCATACATTTGAATAATAGTTGTAGTAATTGGTCTTCCTTGGAGGAATATAGATATAATCCCATTACTGACAGTGTTGTACTTCAGGAATATAGACAGTCACTATACCAAAAAGAATTGGTCAATGTTCAATCATTTCAGGAGGTAGCATATGATCAGAAACCAATGGTACTGAACAGAGGGTTTAAACTGCACTGAAGGCACAGGTGAAAATCAAGGCTCCAGGAACTGATAGAACACCAATTGAGATGTTTCAACAAATGGATGCAGCACTAGAGGTACTCACTCGTCTATGCCAAGAAATTTGGAAGACAGCTACCTGGCCAACTGACTGTAAGATATACGTACTTATACCTATTCCAAAGAAAGGTGATCCAATCTAATACAGAAATTATCAAACAATATCATTAATATCACACACAAGTAAAATTTTGCTGGAAATCATTCAAAAGCTGCAGCAGCAGTGAGTTGACAGGGAACTGTCAGAAATTCAAGCCGGATTCAGAACGGGTCATGGAACCAGGGATCTCATTGCTGATGTCAGATGGATCCTGGCTGAAAGCAGAGAATACCAGAAAGATGTTTACCTATGTTTTATGACTATGCAAAGACATTCAACTATGTATTTCAGAAAATTATGGATAACATTGCAAAGAATGGGAATCCCAGAACACTTAGTTGTACTCATGTGGAACCTGTACATAGATGATGAGGTAATCCTTGGAACAGAACAAGGGGATACTGTGTGATTTAAAGTCAGAAAAGGTGTGTGTTAGGGTTGTGCCCTTTCACCGTACTTATTCAGTCTGTATGCTGAGTAAATAATCCAAGAAGCTGGACTATATGATGAAGAATGGGGTATCGGGATTGGAGGCAGACTCATTAAAAACCTGTGCTATAAAGGGAGAATGAAGAAAACAAGATACAAGGAAAAGATTAGTCCAAAGGACTAATGGACCACACTACCACGGCCTCCACCAGACTGAATCCAGTACAACTAGATGGTGCCCGGCTACACCACTGACTGCTCTGACTGGGATCACAACAGAGGGTCCTGGACAGAGCTGGAGAAAAATGTAGAACAAAATTCTAACTCACAAAAAAAGACCAGACTTACTGGCCTGACAGAGACTGGAGAAACCCTTAGACTATGGCCCCTGGACACCCTTTCAGCTCAGTAATGAAGTTGCTCCCAAGGTTCACCATTCAGCCAAAGATTAGACTGCTCCATAAAACAAAAGGAGACTAATGGGGCACAACAGTCCAGGGATAAGGACTAGAAAGCAGGAAGTGACAGGAAAGCTGGTGATAAGTAACCCAAGGTTGAGAAGGGACAGTACTGACATGTTGTGGGGTTGTTAACCATTGTCATAAAACAATATGTGTACTAACTGTTTAATGAGAAACTATTTGTTCTGTAAACCATCATCGGAAGTACAATAAAAAAAATTTTTTTTAAAAACCTGTACTATACAGATGACACAACCTTGCTTACTAAAAGTGAAGAGGACTTGAAGCACATACTGATGAAGATCAAAGACTACAGCCTTCAGTATGGATTATACCTCAACACAAAGAAAATAAAGATCCTAACAATTGGACCAACAAGCAACATCATGATAAATGGAGAAAAGATTGAAGTTGTCAAGGATTTCATTTTACTTGGATTCACAATCAACACCCATGCAAGCAGCAGTCAAGAAATCAAACGACCTATTGCACTGGGCCCATCTGCTGTAAAAGACCTCTTTAAAGTGTTAAAAAAAAACAAAATAAAACATGTCACTTTGAAGACTAAGGTGCGCCTGACACAACCCATGGTGTTTCAATCACCTTATATGCATGCAAAAGCTGGACAATTAATAAGGAAGACTGAAGAAGAATTGATGTCTTTCAATTATGGTGTTGGTGAAGAGTATTGAATATACCATGGACTGCCAAAAGAACAAATAAATCTGTCTTGGAAGAAGTACAGCCAGAATGCTCCTTAGATACAAGGATGGTGAGACTGTGTCTCACATACTTTGGACATGTTATCAGGAGGGATTAGTCCCTGGGGAAGGACATCATGCTTTGTAAAGTTGAAGGTCAGCGAAAAAGAGGAGACCCTCAACAAGATGGATCGACACAGCGGCTACAAAAATGGGCTCAAGTATAGCAAGGATTGTGAGGATGCTGCAGGACTGTGTAGTGTTTCGTTCTGTTGTACGTAGGGTCACTAAGAGTTAGAACTGACTCAATGGCACCTGACAACAACATCTTTTCTATCTTATTGAGAATTTTTTACCAGGAATGGGTCTTGAACTTTTTCAAATGCTTTTTCTTCTTCGACTGCGATGATCATGTGGTTCTTTTCTTTTGTTTTATTCATTGGTGGATTTCATTGGCTGATTTTATAATGTTGAACCATCCTTGCATACCTAGTATGAATCCCAATTGATCTTGATGTATTATTATTATTATTTTACGTGGTGCTGAATTCTATTGGCTAGAAATTTGTTGAGAATTTTTGCGTCTTTATTCATGAGAGATATTGGTCTGTAATTTTCTTTTTTGTGGTGTCTTTGCCTCGTTTTGGTACCAGGGTTATGCTGGCTTTATAGAATGAATCTGGAAGTATCCTTTTCTATGTTCTGAAATAGTTTGAGTAGTACTGGTGCGAGCCCTTCTCTGAGTGTTTGGTAGAGTTCTCCAGTGAAGCCATCTGGGCCAGGATTTTTTTTGTTGGGAGTTTTTTATTTTTTTTTTTTTAACCTTTTCAATTTCTCCTCTCTTTATGGGTCTGTTCAGATTTTCTACATCAGTTAGTATTAGTTTAGGTAGGTAATGTGTTTTTAGAAAATTTTCCATTTCCTCTGGGTTTTCATATTTGTTGGAGTACAGTTTTTCATGGTACTCTGTTATGATTCTTTTTATTTCAGTAGAGTCTGTTGTAATGTTCCCCATTTCATTTCTTATTTGGGTTATTTGTGTCCTCTCCTGTTTTTCTTTTGTCAGTTTTGCCAGCGGTTTGTCAATTTTGTTGATTCTTTCTATTGTTTTTCTATGCCCTATTTTGTTTATTTCTGTTCTGATCTTTATTATTTCCTTTCTTCTGGTGGCTATGGGCTTCTTTTGCTGTCTCTATTTGATTGAGTAGTAAGGTTAACATTTTGATTTTGTCCCTTTCTTCTTTTTGATGTGTGCACCTATTGCTGTAAATTGACCTCTGAGGACTACCTTTGCTGTGTCCCAAAAGTTTTGATATAATGTGTTTTCATTCTCATGTGATCCTAGAAATTTTTTACTCCATCTTGAGTTCTTCTATTACCCAGTGGTTTTTAAGAAAAATGTTATTAAGCTTTCATGTATTTGATTTTTTTCCCTTGGTCTTCCTGTTATTTATTTCCACTTTTATGGAATTGTGATCAGAAAAGATGCTTTGTATTTTCTCAATGTTTTGGATTTTGTTGAGGGTTGCTTTGTGGCCTAAGATGTGGTCTATTCTGGAGAATGTTCCATGTGTGTTGGAAAAGAATATATACTTTGCTGCTGTTGGGTGGAGTGTTCTGTATATGTCTATGAGGTCAAAATGGTTGATTGTGGCCTTTAGATCTTCTGTATCTTTGCTGAGTTTCTTTCTAGATGTTCTGTCCTTTACCAAGAGTGGTGTGTTGAAGTCTCCTACTGTTATTGTGGAACTGTCTATTTCTCTTTTCAGTGCTTTAGAGTTTGTTTTATGTATTTTGGAGCCCTGCCATTGGGTGCATAGATATTTATTATGATTATATCATCATGGTGGACTGTCCTTTTAATCATTATGTAATATCCTTCCTTGTCTTTTCTGGTGGATTTTGCCTTAAAGGCTATTTTATCTGAGATTAGTATTTCTACTCATGCTCTTTTGTGGTTGCTATTTGCTTGGTATTTTTTTTCCATCCTTTGATTTTTAATATATTTATGTCTATGTGTCTAAGGTGTGTCTCTTGTAGACAGCATATTGATGGGACATGCTTTCTTTATGAATTGGGTCACTCTTTGTCTCTTTACAGGAGCAGTTAACCATTTATATTCTGTGTGATTATGGATCGGTGTGAGTTTACTGCTGTCATTTTTTTGTGATGCTGATGTTGTCTTTATTCCTCTTACTCTCCTATGCTGAGTTCCTTCTGTTTGTGAAATTTCTTTTCATTTCTTTCATTACTATAAATTTTATGTTTACTGAGCCTTTAAGTTTTTCTTCTTCATTTTAATGAGTAGGTTTGTTAACTTTCTTTGTAGTTGCCTTGAAATTTACCCTTATCTTCCTAAGTTTGAACCAGTCTTTTATTGATATTGCCTCGAGTTCCTCTCCATTTGAGAGTTCTATACCTACACCATGTGTTCCCCATTTTATTGTTCTGACATTGTCATCTTTTACAGATTGACTTCCCTAGTTCTCTGTTTTGCATTTAAGGTTCAGGGATTCAGGATTGATGTCTGTATCTGTTTTACTTTTCTGGTCTTTGTTGCACTGGGATGGCTTAGTGGATGTGATTAGTCCACCATCTTGGCTCCACCCCTCATTTGTAGTTTTGTCTTTTTGAACATTTTACTGCATCTCAATGTTCCAGGTATATGACCCAATGCATTGGACAGTGACATGGGAAATTTTTGGTACTGACTGAAAATCTACTTTAAAAAAAATGACACAATGATTATTCACTTACAGCAATCCTTTATAGGTTTCTTCTTCTTTTTGCTATAGTTTACATAGTACTTTTATGTATATATTATTTTATTTAATCTTTACCTAAACCTATCTGTTTGATAATGTTATCTACACTTACAGGAAGGGCATAAATGCTCCTCTCAGGAAGATACCCGGTTGCCCTGCACTTGAACTCAGAATTTCTGATTTTAACTCAAGGATTTATTCTGTTGTTACCAAAATATTTGTCAATATTTCTATTTAAAATTACAGCTAGTTATGAATAATTGAAGTTCTTTGCAAACAGGCAGTACACTTACCGGTGAAGCTACCTCCGTTTGTCAAGAGGAATTGTTTGCCTAAGTGGAAACGAACTTTTTCCTTTTCAATTGGGAGAAAGATATTTTTTGAAACCAATACTTAAAGATTGATAGCATTGCTATATTTCAAACCACATGTCCTACATGAAGCCACATCATCTATATCTCCTTCCCCCCTTTATCTTGTGCTAGAACCTACATTTCAAGCCACAATGATTCAAATGGATGAAGGATTTTAATTATATGCAGAGGTGATATAGTGCCTAAGGGTTTTGACAAACATGATTTTAGCATAAAAAAAAAAGTGAGGGAGAAGGGTATTCTTCTTAGAATAGGCTTTTGATACAACGGCCAAATTTTTTTTCTAAGGTTTATCTTGAACAAAATTTGGCCACCTTTACTATTTAAACAATGAAGCATAGTGCAAAGATTTGAATGATCTCATAGAATTATGAAACTATTGAAATGCAAATGTAGATGCTGTCTTTAAACTCCAAGTTGCTCTGTCAGAGACCCTCTGCAAACCCAGATGAATGTCTAAAAATTGGTGAAATACAGAAGTTAAATATCCTTGGGCTCTTGTTCAAGCAGAGGTCCAACACCAAGAACAGTCACAACTTCAAAAATTAGATCAAGGCAGTTTTTACAGTTTAGCTGTTGAATTTATATCTACAAATAGTTAGACATTAAGTCTATAAAAATTTCTAAATTGTCCATCAACTCTTTTGATTCACACTCTTAAAATTTTTGAAATGATAATCTGTTCCTAGGATAAGCAGGACAAACCAAAATTTGAAAATAAAAGACATGTGGTGATATTAGCAACTTTAGAAGCAATAAGCTGCCAACTATCTTCCTAATATTTCTCTTTGGAGGTCTGAAATTTCACCCTCGTCTTAATTTTTTTCCTTTTTTGGCCATTTGTAATTAAAATAGCACTTCTTATAGAGAGCATAATACTTTCAGCTATATCAGCTGTTAATATTGTAACATGAATTGGCTTAATTAGGTATTGGTGCCTGGGGAATTAGAAAATATTACTGTTAAATTTCCATGTAGAACAAATGGAGACATAGGTCTAAAGAGCTCAGAGCTGGTAGACCTTGCTAGGACATGACAGTGAGGTATTGGAGGGTAGAGCATACTGAATTGTTTGGGTTAGCTTTAAATAGTAGAGGAGAACCTTTGAATAGAAATTGAGAATAGTTCATTAAATTTCTTCTTCTAATTAATTTGAAATTGATCTCTCAGATTGACAATCTCTTCTAGCTATAGAGAATGCTTCTTTATTGTGTTTCTTCATTCTTTTGGGTAATTATTAATTTATTTTCAAACACTGTTTTGCAGTATTTAAGATATACAAAAATACAAAGAACACTGATGTACGCACTGTGCTCTCAAGAGAGAAAGTATTACAGATATGATTAAAGCTGCCTTTCCTATTCTTCTATCCCTGTCTCACAAAGGTAATCTCATTCCTAAATTTTGTATATATGACCACTTTACTGATAACAAGAAGTGCCTGGATGGTGCAAATGGTTAAGCATTGAGCTACTAACTTAAAGGTTGGTGGTTCGAATCCTCCCAGAGGCACCTCTGAAGAAAGTTCTGGGGATCTAGTTTGGAAAGGTTACAGTCATTGAAAACCCTATGGAGTGCAGTTTTACTCTGACACACAGGGGTCACCATGAGTCAAAATGGACTCCATGGCTAAAGGTTTGGTTTTTCTGTTGTTGTCGTTGTTTACTGCTAATGCTATTTTTATATTGCTTTGCATATTTAACCCTTATACAAATGAAATAAGGCAGTATGCATTCTTTTGCAACTTGCTTTTTGCTTTTTAAAAAATCAACATTATGTTTGAGATAAGAGTTGCTCTTGATGTGTGTCACTCTGGCTCACTAATTTTTATTGTAGCATAATCGCTGATTGTATGAATTTATCATATTCACATTCTCATTATGATTTTTGTTATCTTAAGCAATTAATATGTTTATTTATATCTCTTTATGTGTGTGTATGAGAGTTTTTGTAGTTTATATACCACGAGGGGTAGAATTCCTGGGTTGTAGAATATAATAATATATCCAATGATAAATTATTTTTCAAAAAGTTTATATTCCTACTAGCATTTATAAGAGTTTCCTTTGCTCCACATCATGACAGTACTTGATAATATCAGATTTTTTCGTATTGTCCAGTGTGAGAGGTATGAAATGGTATTTCATTATGATTTAAGTTCATTCTTTTCCTACCATTTGCACCATCCAGGCACTTCTTGTTATCAGTAAAGTGGTCATATATACAAAATTTAGGAATGAGATTACCTTTGTGAGACAGGGATAGAAGAATAGGAAAGGCAGCTTTAATCATATCTGTAATACTTTCTCTCTTATGAGAGTTTTTCATAGATTTATCATGCATATTTCCAATATGAATTGCTTGTGTATACATTTTGCTCATTTTTCACTTGGGTTTTCGTATTGATTTGATCTTGTGCGTGTGTGTGTCCTGGATTCTAATCCTTTACCAGTTATATCTAATCTTTGGTTTTCGCTCTTCTTATAGTGTATTTTTATGAAAAGAAGTTTAATTTAATATTGTCCACTTTATCAATACTTTTGTTTATAGTATGTGCTTTGTATCTAGTTTAATAAAACTTTTACTACCCTAAAGTTCTCAATATATTTTTATATATTGTATTCTAAAGCTTTCCACCGCATGTCTGTCAGTTTGTTATAAGTACTGTGGTACCTTGTGTTGTCAAGGATTTGAAGTTGTCAAAGATTTCATTTTACTTGGATCCACAATCAATGCTGTGGATGAAGCAGTCAAGAAATCAAATGAAGTATTACATTGGGCAAATCTGCTGCAAAAGGCTCCTTTAAAGTATTGAAAAGTAAAGATGTCACTTTGAGGACTAAGGTGGACGTGACCCAAGCCATATTTTCAATTACCTCATTTGCATATGAAAGCATAACAATGAATAAGGAAGATCGAAGAAGAATTGATTCATTTGAATTATGGTGTTGGTGAAGAATATTGACTATACCCTGGACTGCCAGAGAACGAACAAGTCTGTCTTGGAAGAAGTACAGCCAGAGTGCTTGCTCTTTAGAAGCAAGGATGGTGAGACTTTGTCTCAAGTACTTTGGACATGTTATCAGGAGAGATCAGTCCCTGGAGAAAGCTGTCATGCTTGGTAAGATAAAGGGTCAGTGAAAAAGAGGAAGACCCTCGATGAGATGGATGGACAGTGGCTGCAACAATGGGCTCAAACAGAGCAACTGTTGTGAGGATGGTGCAGGATAAGGCAGTGTTTTGTTTTGTTGTACATAGGGTCACTATGAGTTGGAACCAACTCTATGGCACCTAACAAGAACAACAACATTCTAAAGCTTTATAGTTTTACTTTTCAAACCATCTAAAGATGACTTTGTGTATGGTGTGAGGTAGGGAAGCACCTTTATTTTTTCATTTTTTCCTCCATGGGATAACTGATGGTACTATTGCTTCCTCTATCATCTATTAGTGCACTGATCTATTTTTCAGCACTCTATTTGGTTCTATTTTTCTCTCTATCCCCTTCCCAATTCAAAACTTTTCTAATTACTGTAGTTTCACAATCAGTATTGATATATAGGAGAGCAAGATGTCTCATCTTGTTCTTCAAAATGTCTTTGACTTTTCTTCATTGCTTTTTTTTTCTTTTAATTCTTAGGCATGGTGTGGGTGTATGATGGCTTGTTTAATTTCTCTCACACCACAGATCTCTTAAAAACAGATTGTGATCTCACAAGACCTTTACATGTATAGTGATATATCAAATTGGAATTCTCTCTCAAAAGCAATTCAAAGTAAACTTATCATTCCAGAACTCCAACAAGGTTATCTTAGATAAATTCTGAGTAAAAAAACTTAGCCAAGAAGAATGCAACATCTTTTTTAAAAACAATTTAGGGTGTTCACCAATACATTACAGTGTAAAAATATCCTGAGAGCTTCTTTGCTATCTGTTGGTAGTTTCATAACTATATAAAACATTTAAAACCAATTTCTTCATTCTAAAATTAGTATTATATAGTTAAAGTAATCTAAAAAAACTTATTGCCATCAAGTCGATTCTGACTCATAGTGACCCTATTGCACAGAGTAGAACTTCCCCATAGGGTTTCCAAGGAGTCCCTGGTAGACTCGAACTGTCGACCTTTTGGTTAGCAGCCGAACTCTTAACCACTACACCACCAGGGTTTCAAAAGTAATCTAAAGTTCTTTCTAATTCTAAAATTGTATTATCCCATGTTCTTAAAACTCATTGAGTATGTTATTATTAATTTGAAGAGTTAGGAATTATTTTAAAAAGCAGGTAGGAAACTAAAGTTTTTCTAGCAATTTTTTTTATGACAGCTATAAACTACTGAAGAAATTCCAGTGGTCTGCTAGTATAGTAATCCAAACTGTACAACTAACCAGTGTTCAGATTACATGTACACACACACACACACACACACAATTTAAAGCTTATACATGTTATCCCTTAAATGATATAATCATTTAACCCAATAATCTGTGAATTACGTACAGAATTGTTTCTGGCTATACAAGTCATTTTAGAAACACCAATTATCTTCCCTTCAAAGTTAGGGCAAAAAATATTTATTGCTTTGTTTCTGTTTTTTCATACATTTAGATGTATAACTTATAAATTAGCTATAATTAATTCCTTCTAACAGCCCTTTTTGTTCCAAATCACATCTGGAATAGTGTCTTGTGGTCAATATGATGTTGCTACATTGGCTCATCTACAATCATTTTCTTACATAACACAAGTCTTGGGACCTCAATTACAATGTCAGGAATTTGCTTTGGTCTAGAAAGATAATTCTTCGGAAAGAATGTCTTCCCATTTAATGATGGAAAAGTAGCCATAGCCAGTGCAATATCATGATTACAATTTTGTTTATCATGGAAGACCACATCTAAACTTAAATTGAAATGATGGAGATAATATAATTAGAATAGGATTTAATACTAATTTGACTATGGTAAAATATACTAAATGGTGATAACTTCAACAATTTTGTTTCACAAGTTTTTTTTTTTTCATCTTTTATAGTCTACATAATCTTGCCAGGCTATTTGTCTGACAGCAGACAAATATTCGGTGGCAAATACAGTAAATTCAACAATTCGATGATTTTATCAAATTTAGTAAAAGCAGGATGGGGTAATTTTGACATATATTGTCAGGAGCCAAGCACTCTTCTATTAGGTCTCATTAGTTTTCTGGCTCCAAGGTCAAAGAAACGGCTTTCAGCATATAAATCTTAGCAGGATATTTTAATGTGCTCCAGAATAATGATGTTTAGCATAGAATCTAATCAAATTTCAAGTTAAGGAATTGATATTATTGATTAACAAGAATTACTTATACAAATATATACTACTTTCTATTATCTAATTTTATGTCTTTAAAACCATCTCAATCTTATCATCAGAAAAGGTAGTGTTTGTTTAAAATTAAACAGGTCGAGATGGATTTGTATTCAGAATAACAGTTTATTTCAGTAAAATTTTCTCCCCAATAGTCTGGACTTAATTAATATCTTATAATCTATAAATATAAAAATCTAAACTTCCAGTCTTTTTAGGTTAGATCAGAATGACTGTTTTTAACCTTACTCTTGAATGGTAATTTAGCTGGTATACAATTCAAGGTTGACAATTATCCTTCAGCATTTCAAATCTATTATTCTACTAGCTTTTGGCCTTCATTGTTGTTATTGAAATGTCTGCTGTCTGACTACTATTTCTTTGTCTTTGAGGTACTGTGTGTTTAGGCATGGATTTCCTTTTATTTCTGCTGCTAAAGATTCAAAATTAATTTTGGAAAAAAATTAGCCATTATCTCTTCATACATTGTTTCTTCCGCATTTTCTATATTGTTTTCTTTAGCATCCGTATTATCCTTATCTCTTAACATCGCTTTAATATTTTTCTCTTTGTCCCTCTGACTACATTTGCATAGATTTGTGGCTTTATCTTCTGGTTGAATAATTGTTTCTCAACTAGCTAATGTGATGTTTAATCCACCATTGAATTTTTAATGTCACTGATTACATTTAAAATTTCAAGAGGTTCTATTTAGTTATATATCAAAATTTTCTAATCTTTTCTGAAAGCATCATGTTTCTTGCTCATGTTTTTGAATCACTGTTTTCTATTACATGTTATATCTGATAATTTCAATATTTGAAGTTTATAGGATCTAATTTTGGGTGTTGACTTATTTTTCCCTGCTGCTTACTCATGGTGGTATATTTCCTTGGAATGTGAGCTCATTTCAGCTGGGCTTTACCTGTGGGAATCATGTAAACCCTTCCACTAGGTTTTAAGGCTTGAAAATAATCCTCTGTCCTCTAGGCCCACCTGGGTGGTGGGCATTCTGCCACCTCTGAACTACCAGCCTCTGAACTGTTTTCAGAATAATTTTTTCCCTTTTCTTGAAGGACAAATGGTGTTCACAGATAAGCAGCCTCATTGGCCCATTTCCTGCCAGTAGAATCCAAGTTGTCTGACAGTCTCACTTCATTTCATCCTGTTTCTGCTTCTTTCAGTCTAAGTTGGCAGCATTTCTGCCTAGATGGTTGATTAAATCCGCAAGTCATAAACGTAATCTCTTTAGCAGTCGTTCAGCCACACCCTTGGTGTCCCCACCATATTAATTTTTACAATATGGATAGGCCGAGAATTGTATCTTGAACATAACATCTTCAAATACCATACTTCAAACTGAGGTAACATTCATAGGTCTTGCTTGGGGTTAGGATTTTAACATATCGTTGAGCCCTGGTGGTGCAGTAGTTAAGAGCTATGGCTGCTAATCAAAAGGTCAGCAATTCAAATCCACCAGCCACTCCTTAAAAACCCTGTGGGTCAGTTCGACTCTGTCCTATAGGGTTGTCATGAGTTAGAATCGACTCGACAGCAATGGGTTTGGTTTTTGGTATTCAATCCATATAAGGATCCCTGGTGGTGCAGTGGTTAAGCACTGGGCTGCTTACCCACCAGTTTGAACCCACCAGTTGCTCAGTGGGAGAAAGATGTGGCTGTCTGCTTTGGTAAAGATTATAGGCTTGGAAACCCTATGGGACAGTTCCACCCTGCCCCATCAAGTCAGAATTGACTTGATGGCAATGGATTTAGTTTGTATTCAATCCATAGCAGTTAATTTTTTTTCTTTATTGCAATAATTTTGTAATTAATAGACTTGTACATATGTCTTTATGTTCATATGTAAGACTTTTATAGCAGATATTTTTGTAAATAGTATTGATAATATAAAAGCTATAAATTTACTAAAATTTGATAGATTGTACCAAAATGTCTTCCCCGAATTTTAACTAATTCATGTTCTCACCAATAGTGTATCAGAATTCCCGTTTTTTCACACCATTGTTGATGCTGGGTATCAATTATCTTTTAAATCTTCCCAGTCTAATAGGAAAACAAAACATCATTTATTTATGTATCTTCAATACTTATTGAATTAAGGTGAAGCATTATGCCTTTTTATAAAAGTTTGAAATGCAAAGGGTCTATCTTAATATCTATAAATGGACAAGATTCCCTTGTTCCATCATATTTTATTTATTGTCAAGAAAATAACCAGAAATTGAGCATGAATATAGAAACCAAAATCTTCCCCATAGAAAAATCAAATCAGCTTTTAGTCAAGTCCCAGGAGACTGTAGTGGGAAAAGGAAAAGGTGTCGCTGTTTCCTCAGTTCATTACATACCCCCACTACTCCTATTCCTAGCTCCTTGTGATTTCTCCCAAGGAAAAGTCACAGATCTGAGAATCGCTGATATCCTTCCGGATTCTCCTGGGTTTAACCACATCGATTAACTAACTTTTCCACCCAGATGATTGAAAGGTATGTTTTAGTGTTGGGACAGGAATTTGGTGTTACATAGATACAGCCAAAGGGTTTTTGACAACCTTATTCTTCCCATCAGACACTGACAGTTCACATTGTGTAATCTGCAAGCTCAATAACATTTTTGTAGTTTCATTGCTTGAAAATGCTATCCACTAGTATCTCTGAGCTTGGGTTATTTGTGTATTTGTTCCTGCATAAGAAAAGAAAGTTAAATGGAGTTCACTGTAAGTCATTTTGTTTTAAGCCTGATATTTGATTTCAAATAAAAATGCATAGTATTTGTTTCTCTACAGTGATTTCTGTATGTATTATAAAGCATTTTAAAATAATAAGAATCTGGTAGTGTTGAAAATGAATAGATAATATGAAAATCATTATGAATGCAATTTATTCACAATATTAAAGCAGAGGGGGTGGTTTTTGCTTTCACTATATAAATTGGTACTGGATCAGGATACAGCCACTAACACAGATGTTAAATGCACATCTAAGAAGACCAAGAAGATTTTACCATTGGCATTTAGACTTCATGTATTGTATATCCCTAAATATCTATAGAGATTTCTTTGTTTCTCTAAAGTACACACTTGGTTAATTTAAGATTTTCATGCTTATGCTAACATTAAATTTAAAGAGGTTATTTTACTTCCCTGAAGTACATCAAAATTTCACACAGGTAGTAGAGTTATTACAACAAAAATTTTGTAATTTAAAATTTAACTGCTTGTTTATGTTAGCCACAATGTGTGTTTAAATATCTTTGTAACTATAATCTATACCAAAATGATCTAAGTAAAAATTTCTTTTTTTAAATTTATACTCCACCATTTTTTTGACCATACCAGTTAACATGTCTATTTCTTTGAAATTGTATGTCATTTGTTGATTTCTATAAAAATGACTAAAAAACCCAGCTCTTTTTGATTTCTGTTTTTAAATTCTACGTTCACTAAAACAAAACCAAAATATCCATTGCCATTGAGTTGATTCCAACTCATAGCTAGTCTGTAGAACAAAGTAGAGCTGCCCTATAGGGTTTCCAAGGAGCAAGTGGTGGATTCAAACTGCAAACTTTTTGGTTAGCAGCTGTAGCACTTAACCACTGCACCTCCACGGCTTCCTCGTGGTGCAGTGGCTAAGTGTTCGACTGCTAACCAAAAGGTTGGCAGTTCATATCCACCAGCCCCTCCTTGGAAACCCTATGGGGAAGTTCTACTCTGGCCTATAGGGTCGCTATGAGTCGAAATTGTCTTGACAGCAATGGGTTACTTTCACTAAACTTATGATTAATTGTATAAAGTGATATTCAATCCACTTAAATTTATGTGTGAAACACTCTTAAGTGAAATGAAGAATATAAATTATAATATCAAGACTCCCAGACTGACGGTGACTGCCTTGGGCATCTGAGTCTCTTAGAGAATGGCTAGAAGGTCAGAAGCTCAAGCTACATAAGGAAGTTTATTCAATAATCTATACGATTGATTCCAATATCTGGTGGCTTGTCCCAGGATAATGCTGAGAAGGTCTTAGCATCAAGAAGGTGCTTCATTTTAAATTATTTTTGTTTGTTTGATTTTTTCTTTTTTTTTAATATTTTATTGTACTTCAGGTGAAGGCTTACAGAACATATAGTTTCCCATGTAACAGTAACA
>NW_004443939.1:16637206-16736515 GCF_000243295.1 Trichechus manatus latirostris | reverse complement strand
TTATCTCTTCATTTGATGTTCTAGGGTTTCAGGATTGTTGATTCTCTGTTTGGCTTAGTTTTTCGGATCTTTGTTGTGGAGGGACGGCGTGGTGTTTCTGCCTAGAGCGCCATCTTGCCGGAAGTCTCCTTGTTTGTTTTTTTCTGAAGGAGGAACCGATTATTTCTACCTCCAACCAGCTATGCTCTGATATACCACCTCCAGACAGCTGCTCTCTGATGATGTTACCACAAGACCCCCAAGCTTTTTTGCCTCAAACTTGCATAATTATCTCTCAGGCAAGTTAAGTCAAAGTGCCACATAGGTAAGCTCTTAAAGACAGGCATGTGCAGGTACCCTTGCTCCTCCTATTTCAGCATCCTTGCCCTGCTTTCCTTGCCACATAGCGGAGCAGCCCAGGAAGAATTATCTTTCATAAACTGCATCCATGATTGTTTATTAATCCATACTTCTCAATTCCCATGACTTTTCAGGATAAAGAGGAAATAGATCAAGTCCCTGACCTCCAGTATCTCCAAGTTCAGTGAGCTCACATAGATGTTGTTTGAAAAACTTCTGACGTAAATGGGCTACTAGATTCCCCGCTTCTAGTAACACAAAAACCAATAATACTCCCCTTTCCAGAAGCATCAGGGATAAAGAAATCTTCTTTTTACTAATTTATTCTCCTAGATGATCTGTTCTATTTAAATAAACCAAAATAAGATATAGTAGAGTGTTTACCTAGGGAAAGAAACTATGTATGACATACAGAAGTAGAGTGCAATTCCTCAAAGTATGTTCTATCCAATGAGGGGAGGGATGAAATATATACAAATCCTTGCAAATTATTTAAAACTCCTATTGGAGCCATGGTGGCACAATGGTTAAGAGCTCTGCTGCTAGCCAAAATGTCGGCAGTTCAAATTTACCAGCTGCTCCTTAAAAACCCTATGGGGCGGTTCTACTCTGACCTATAGGGGATTGCTACGAGTTGGAATCAACTCGAAGGCAAAGGGTTTGGTTTTGATTTTATTGTTTTCTAAAATGGGATGATTCCTCTGGATAGGCTTATTGTTATTATTTTTCTGAGGACTGGAATGGGTATGGGTATGAGAGTTGGAGGTAGAAGCAGATACTGGATACATTATTCTGCCAAAATAATGTGGGCAGTGGTAGTGCTGACAACTGATATGACCCGGAAAGCTAAGGGAAAACTACAGACTAGGATATGGGGTACTATTTGGGGCATAGATTCCAGGGAATAAGAAAGTTTGGGGAGAAAAATCACGTGTGAGATTATGGGAGTGAAATTCTATGCATAGCAATATATGATTCAAGTCTATGATTCCAACAAATTTTTACAAAACTAAACTGAGGGACTGTTGATTGTTCTTGGGTTTCTTACAGCAAGCAGCTACGTACCAGGGACTAAAGACTCCAGCTTCTGGAGGAGTGAGACAAAATCAGCCCATGACATCTGGGGTCTTAAAAGCTAGTGAGTGGCCATCTAAGATACATCAAAAGGTCCCAACCCACCTGGAGCAAAGGATAATGAAGAACACCAAAGACACAGGGAAAATATTAGCCCAAGAGACAGAAAAGGCCACATAAACCAGAGACTCCATTAGCCTGAGATCAGGAGAAGTAAACGGTGCTTGGCTACCACCAATTAAGGCCCTGACAGGGAACAACAGAGAATCCCTGACAGAGCAGGAGAAAAGTGAGGTGCAGAACTCAAATTCTACTAAAAAGACCAGACTTAATTGTCTTACTGAGACTGGAGGGAACCCCAGAAGACATGGCCCCTAGACTCTCCATTAGCCCAGAACTGAAACCATTCCCAAAGCCAACTCTTCACACAAAGACTACACTAGACTATGGGACATAAAATGATACTGGTGAAGAGAGCACTTCTTAGCTCAAGTAGATACATGAGACTAAATGGGCAGCTCCTGTCTGGAGGTGAGATGATAAGGCAAAAAGGGACAGAAGCTGGTTGAACAGACACAGGAAATCCGGGGTGGAAAGGAGGAGACTGCTGTCACATTATAGGGAGAGCAGCTAGGGTCACATAGCAATGTGTATAATCTTTTGCATGAGAAACCTACTTGAACTGTAAACTTTTTCACTTAAAGCACAATTAAAAAAAAAATAATCAGCCCATGAGGATGAAGGCCAAATTACATGTGGATTGTATATATGAAAAAGTAAATAATAATTTAAGACATAAAAGGGCCAGTTCTGGATGAATACAGTATCAACAGGGTTTATTTTGAGAGATCGTTAAGTGGGATGGTCAGGAAAGTTTTCAAAAAGGAGGAGATATTTCTAAGTCCCTGGTGATGTATGTGGAAAATCACCTTCATATAGTAACCTAAGCAGCAGTTTCCTATATACCTCACAAAGCTCGGGAGAACCTAAAACTCCTAAGAAAAATGTGTGCACCTATGTAGAATACTCAAACGAGAATATAAAATGAGTTGTTCTACATTTTTCTTAGGCTGGGCAATGGGGACTAGAATATGATTGTTGTACATGGGGACAAAGTGCCTATCAGGGAAACTCATTATTAACGCCCTCATAAAACTCTGACATAAAAGCATTTCCTTTAAAGATTTTGGCAGTTCTTACTTCATTTTAGAGAACAGAGGAACAAACTAAGTCTTTCGGAGTTCTCAAAAACACATGTTGTTCATTTAGGACATAATAATTTAAATTATATGCTTACAATTAATCTATGTATGATATTGTTGTTGATTTTAGCTGTTGGTGTTGAGTCAGTTCCAACTCACTGCAACTCCATGTACAAAAATATTAAACATTGCCCTGTCCTGTGCCATCCTAACAATTGTTGGTATCTTGAGACCATCATTGTAGCCACTGTGTCAGTCCAGTTTGTTTTGGATCTTCCTCTTTTTCACTGACCCTCTACTTTGCCAAGCATGATGTCCTTCTCCAAGGACTGACCCCTCCTGAAAACATGTCCAAAGTACTTGAGACAAAGTCTCGCCATCCTCACTTCTAAGGAGCATTCTTGATGTACTTCTTCCAAGACAAATTTGTTCTTTTTCTGGCAGTCCATGGTATATTCAGTATTCTTTGCCAACACCATAATTCAAAGGCATCAGTTCTCCTTTGGTCTTCCTTATTCATTGTCCAGCTTTCCCATGCATATGAGGCAATTGAAAACACCATGGCTTGGGTCAGGCTCATCTTAGTCCTCAAACTGACATCTTTGCTTTTTAAAACTTGAAAGAGGTCTTTTGTAGCAGTTTGCCTAATGGAATTATTCATTTGATTTCTTGACTGCCGCTTCCATGAGCATTCACTGTGGATCCAAGTAAAATGAAATCCTTGACAACTTTAACCCTTCTTCTGTTTATCGTGATGTTGCTTATTGGTCCAGTTGTGAGGATTTTTGTTTTCTTTCTGTTGAGGTGTAATCCATACTGAAGGCTGTAATTAGTAAGTCTTCAAGTTCTGTTCACTTTCAGCAAGCAAGTTTGTGTTATCTGCATATCACAGGTTTTTAATGAGCCTTCCTACAATCCTAATGCCACACTCTTCTTCATATAGACTGACTTCTCGGATTATTTCCTCAGCATGCAGATTAAATTAGTATGATGAAAGGATACAACTTTGACACACATTCTTCCCGATTTTAAACCACACAGTATCACCTTGTTCTGTTTGAACTCCTGCTTCATCTGTGTACGGGTTTCAGATGAGCACAATTAAGTGTTCTGGAATTCCCATTCTTCGAAATGTTATCCATAATTTGTTATGATCCGCACAGTTAAATGCCTTTGCATAGTCAATAAAACACAGGTTAACATCTTTCTGGTATTCTCTGCTTTCAGCCAAGATCCATCTGACATCAGCAATGATATCTTTCTTCTGAATCCAGCTTGAATTTCTGGCAGTGCCCTGCCAATGTACTGCTGCAACTTCTTTGAATGATCTTCAGCAAAATTTTACTTGTGTGTGATGTTAATGATATGATTTGATAATTTCTGCATTCTGTTGGATCATTTTTCTTTGGAATGGGCACAAATATGGATCTCTTCCAGTCAGTTCACCAAGTAGCTGTCTTCCAAACTTCTAATCATAGATGAGTGAGCACCGAGAGTGTGGTGCTGTTCTAACACATACCAAAATGTGGAAGCCATTGAGTAATAGATAGAGGCTGACAGAGTTTTAAGCTAATAGTAAAAGGCTAGATTGCCTTGAAGAGATTGTTGGTGGAATTATGGATGTTAAAGGCAATCTTGTGAGAGCTCAGAAGGAAGTGAGGAGAGCTGTAGCACCAGAGACAGTGCAGACGGTGAGAAGTAGTGGCATAGAAACAGCAGCAGCAGAACCAAGACACTGGTGTGAGATGGTGCAGGAGCTGAGCAGCTGAGCAAGAGAGCTGAATGCCTTCGGGCAGGAGGCCTCCTGGCAGAGTAGGGTGCTTCCAGACACTTATAGGTAGTGTTAAAGAACTTTGTAACGCTTGCCTGAACAGGCTGAGTCTGGGTCGGCCCAAGAGGACTGAGGGGTCAAGAGGCCCAAGAGGCCAAGGAACCAGGAAGCAGAAGCTGCAGAGACAGGAGTATGGGAAGCAGACCTGTGTCTGTCTCAAAAGGTCGGACCACAACCTCTGGGGTCTCCAAGGGTGGGACCACGGCCTCCTGGGTCTCAAAGAGTGGGGCCACAGCCTCTAGGATTCAAAGAGTTAGATCTTCACCAACTTGGTTCTAGAGTGTGAGGCTGCCTTTCATGAGCGTCAGAGGGATGGGGCTGAATCCACTGCCCAAAGCTGAGAGAGTGGGGCTGCCATGCCTAAGGGGCGGAAGAACAGGGCCTGCCAGTGCAGAGGGGATGGGATCGTCACTCAGTTGTACTAGGAGAATGAGGCCACCCAAAGCCAAGAGAGAAAAGATTCTGCCCCAGTGGGCCTGGATAGCAGAACTGAAGCCCAGGGCCAAGGAGCCTCTACCAGAATTGGGAGAGCATGGCCAATACCCAGAGTCAGGAGGGCAGGGCCAGTGCCTAGATGGTTTCAGATAACAGAGGATTATTTTCAAGGCTTGAGAATTAATGTAAAACATTCTGCTGGATTTTTGACTTGCTTAGTGCCTGTTATTCCTTCTTTCCCTCCAATTTCTCCTGTTTGTAATGGAAATATCTACCTTGTGCCTGTTCTACCATTGTACTTTGGAAGCAGATAACTTGTATCCTAGATTTCACAGGTTCACAGATGAAGAGGAATTTTGCCCCAGCATGGAATCTGGACTTGGAGTTGATTTAAGATTTTTGGGATGATATGATGGGGTGAAAGTGTTTTACATGTGGCAAGGATATGAATTTTTATAGACCAAAGTGTGGAATGTTATGGATTGCACTGTGTCCCCCAAGATACGTGTCAACTTAGAGAGGCCATGATATTATGTAATTATCCTCCATTTTGTGATCTGATGTAATTACCCTATGTGTTGTAAATCCTAACATCTATGATGTTAATGAGGCAGGATTAGAGGTAATTATGTTAATGAGTCAGGATACAATCTATAGGATTAAGTTGTATCTTGAGTCATTCTCTTTTGAGATATAAAAGAGATTAAACCAGCAAGGAGAGACTGAGGGACCTCTTGCCACCAAGAAAGAAGAGCCAGAAGTGGAGCGCATCCTTTGAACCCAGGGACCCTGCTCTGAGAAACTTCTAGACCCAGGGGAAGATTGATGACAAGGACTTTCACCTAGAGCTGAGAGAGAGAGAAAACCTTCCCCTAGAGCTGGTGCCCTGAATTTGGACTTCTAGTCTCCTAAACTGTGAGGGAATAATTTTCTGTTTATTAAAGCCATCCACTTGCGGTATTTCTGTTATAGCAGCACTATGTAACTAAGACAGAATTTGGGTTTATGAAGGAACACACACACACACACACACACTCACAAAAAACCTTGAAATAGAAGCTAATAACTGGATATTACCCTCATCAAAATTTCATGTCCTCAGGTTATCTTTGAGTAGTTCTAATATAAGAGATACTTATACTCTTTGTCATTGTCCTCTTGAATGATGGACACTCACATACTCATTTTCAATGTCTCATCAAGTAACATCTGGTAACTTGGATGTTGTAAGGACATTTATAGTTCCAGGCATCATGGAGGAACTGAAATATGACAAGCCATGAAGAAGCCATCCTTCTCCCTGTCTTGCAAAACTCATTAATAAGAAGAATAACACAAATCCAGATGATATATTAAAGAGATAGTCAGTTGGAGACACACTGGCTGTGAGGTTAAGAGCAGGGCACTGAAGTTAGGTAGATCTGTGTTCAGATCCTGGTTCTGCCAGACAGTGTTCCTCAGTGTCTTCATCTATAAAATAGGAATGGTATCTACTTCTTTAGATTGTATGAAGATTAAATAAAATACTACCTACAAAATAATGCTTAACATTTGCTTGGCACATAGTAAAGTTTCCATAGATGATATTTACCATTAACTTTCATATTTAAACATTAATTTAGCTTAGAAGAAAAGCAGCCATTTTCATATCAGAAGTATTATGACCACAAACGATTGTTTTCTGCACTAGAGTATAAATTTTATGTGGGCAGGGATAATGTCTAACAGATATTCACCACTGTATCCTAGTAGCCTAGCATAATGCTTGGCATATGATAGTCACTGAGTAATGTTTGTTGTCTCATTAAATGAATATACATCATCTGGGAAACTTTTATAGACCATTGATAGTCCCAAAACCAATTTGGAGAACTTCATTTTCTAAACAGGATCAACTGTCAGGTGTTTGGATTATGACTAAATAAAATTTCTAAAATTTCACCAAATTCTGCCTTGGATGATGTGAAAGTGGATCCAAAGTTTTCAGCCATTTGTTTATGATGAAAACACCAATAAACGTCTATTTCACCATTTGAGTTTTAGTCACATATTTCTATGGGCAGCAATTTGTTGAATGTAACGTTGTAAGGTACACAATAATAAATAAGATTTAATATTATAATAGACAAGAAAAGTCACAGGTACAAGGAAAAGAATAAGAAGAATCATTAAGGAGGTGCCATTAAAGTGCACTGGGAGGGCTCAAGTAGTGAAATATTTATTTATTGTTAATTATAAAAACTAATTACTACTAACTCATTGATATTTTTGATAATGAAGTACTTATATGATCTACATGATCTATTCTCCCATGACTCCTTGGTCTCATTCTCTACTCATTGCCTGTCATCACTTGCTCTAGACACACTAGCCTTCTCACTATTCCTCCAATATTCCAAAAAACAATCCTTTTTTTTTTTGGACATTTGTATTTTCTCTTCCTTCTTTCTGAATTGCTTCTTGTCTGGATTTCTACATAATTCACCCTCTTACTAACAGATTGCTACTCAAAAATCACTGTCTCAATAAGACCTTTCATAGTGATCCTATATCTAAATTTTAACCACCTTCCAAATCCACATACACACGTACTGCATTTATTTCTTTCTTGTTTCATTTATTCTCCTAAGCACTTAGGTTTAAACATAATGTTTTACTTATCTTGTTCATTGTCAGTTTCTCTCACTATAAAGTAATCTCCATAAGAGATTTTCTCTGTTTCATAATTCATATATTTCTTTTTCCTGGAAGAAATCTGGCACATGGTAAGTGATAAATAAATATTTATTGAATTAAAGAATTAATGAACGAATGGTTGTTTAATTCTTTATAGTTCAGAATTTGCCCCCCTACCCACACACGTGTTTGTTCTCTCGGTCTTCATAACAATTCTGTGAAGTAGATAGGATTACTTCTAGTTGGAGACTTCACTGAAGACTTCTTGGAAGAGATGGTATATGAGTAAGTCCTTGTAGCAAGGGTAGGATATTTGCAGAAAAATATCAAAAACACCACGTACCCAAATTAAAATTGTCGCTTTTGCATTTAAAAAAATTTTTTTTATTGTACTTTAGATGAAGGTTTACAGAACAAATAGTTTCTCATTAAACAGTCAGAACACATATTGTTTTAAGACATTGGTTAACAACCCCACGACATGTCAACACTCTCCCTTCTCAACCTTGGAGGACTTTTTTTTTTTTTTTTGGTGAAAATATACATAGCCAAAGTTACACCATTTCAAAAGTTTTCACATGTACAATTCAGTGACATTGATTACATTCTTCCAGTTGTGCTGCTATTCTCACTATCCTTTTCCAAATTATTCCACCACCACTATCTTCAACTCACTGCCCCCTAGGCTTCCCATGAAACCTTTTGAGTCGCTGTTGTCAGTTTGATCTCAATAGATAATTATGTTTGTTTCTTTCTTTTTTTTTTGTACCTTGGATGAAGGTTTCAAGAACAAATAGTTTCTCATTAAACAGTTAGTACACATATTGCCCTATGACAATGGTTAACAACCCAACGACATGTCAACACTGTCCCTTCTCAACCTTGGGTTGCTTTTGCATTTTTTATGGATACTAACATCTTGATTAGAAAGAATTATTATCTATGTTACTGTGATTTTTATTTTTACACTTTAGATGTGCTTTCCATGCTTGCAATTCCCCAACTTCCACTCTGTTAGCAAATGATATCACAGAGGGCCCTGACTACCCCTTGGATAACTATTTCACTTTCAAACTCTATGATCCAGCTTCTCTATTCCCTGCCTGATTTCTTAATGGGAAAGTATTATGTATTGTTGTTGTTGCTAGGTGCCATTGAGTTAGCTCAAACTCACGATAACCTTGTGTACAACAGAACAAAACATTGCCCAGTCCGGCGCCACCCTCACAATCGTTAATGCTTGAGCCTTTTGCTGCAGCCACTGTGTCAATCCATCTGGTGAGGGTCTTCCTCTTTTTCACTGACTCTCTACTTTACCAAGCATGATGTCCTTCTCCAGGGACTGGTCATTCCTGATAAGATGCCCTCAGTACGTGAGACAAAGTCTCACCATCTTTGCTTCTAAGGAGCATTCTGGCTGTACTTCTTCTAAGACAGATTAGTTTATTCTTCTGGCAGTCCACAGTATATTCAATATTCTTCGCCAACATCATAATTCAAAGGCACCAATTCTTTTTGGGTCTTCTGTATTCACTGTCCAGCTTTCACATGCACATGAGGCGATTGAAAATACCATGGCTTGGGTCAGGCACACCTTAGTCCTTAAAGTGACATCTTTGCTTTCTAACGCTTTAAAGGGGTCTTTTGCAGCAGATTTTCCAAGGGCAATGTGCACTTTGATTTCTTGACTGCTGTTTCTATGGCATTAATTGTAGCTCCAAGTAAAAAGAAATCCTTGACAACTTCAATCTTTTCTCCATTTATCATGATGTTGCTTATTGGTCCAGTTGTGAGGATTTATATTTTCTTTACGTTGAGGTGTAATCCATACTGAAGGCTGTAGTTTTTGATCTTCATCAATAAGTGCTTCAAGTCCTTTTCACTTTCAGCAAGCAAGTTTGTGTCATCTGCATATCACAAGTTGTTAATGAGTCTTCCTTCAGTCCTGATGCCCCATTCTTCTTCATACAGTCCAGTTTCTCGGATTATTTGCTCAGCAAACAGATTGAATAGTTATGGTGAAAGGAGACAATCTTGATGGACACTTTTCCTGACTTTAAACCACCCAGTATCCCCTTGTTCTGTTCAAACAACTGTGTCTTCATCTATGTACAAGTTCCTCATGAGCACAATTAAGTGTTCTGGAATTCCCATTCTTTGCAATATTATCCATAATTTGTTACGATACACACAGTCGAATGCCTTTGCATAGTCAATAAAACCCAGGTAAACATATTTTTGGTGTTCTCTGCTTTCAGCCAAGATCCATCTAACATCAGCAATGATATCTCTGGTTCCATGTCTTGTTCTGAATCCAGCTTGAATTTCTGGCAATTCCCTGTCCATGATCATGCAATCGCTTTTGAATGATCTTCAGCAAAATTTTACTAGTGTGTGGTGTTAATGATATTGTTCGATAATTTCTACATTCTGTTGGATCACATTTCTTTGGAATGGGCACAAATATGGATCTCTTCCAGTCAGTTGGCTAGGCAACTGTCCTTCAAATTTCTTGGCAGAGATAAGTGAACACTGCCAGCACTGCATCCAGTTGCTGAAACATCTAAATTGGTATTCCATCAATTCCTGGAAACTTGTTTTTTGCCAATGCCTTCAGTGCAGCTTGGACTTCTTTCTTCAGTACCTTCGGTTCTTGATCATATGCTACCTCCTGAAATGGTTGAACATCGACCAGTTCTTTTTGGTACAGTGACTCTGTATTCCTTCCATCTACTTTTGATGTTTCCTGTGTTGTTTAATATTTTCCCCATAGAATCCTTTAATATTGCAACTTGAAGCATGAATTTTCCTCAGTTCTTTAAGCTTGAGAAATGCTGAGCGTGTTCTTCCATTTCGGTTTTCTAACTCCATGTCTTTGCACATTTCATTGTAATACGTTACTTTGTCTTCTCAAGCCGCCCTTTGAAATCTTTAGTTCAGATCTTTTACTTCATCATTTCTTCCATTTGCTTTAGCTACTCTACATTCAAGAACAACTTGCAGAGTCTCTTCTGGCATCCATTTTGGTCTTTTCTTTCTTTCTTGTCTTTTTAATAACCTCTTGCTTTCTTGATGTATGATGTTCTTGACGTCATTCCACAACTCGTTTGGTCTTTGGTCATTAGCGTTCCACGTGTCGAATCTATTCTTGAGATGATCTCTAAATTCAGGTGGGATATACTCTAGGTTGTATTTTGACTCTCATGGATTTGTTCTAACTTTCTTCAGCTTTGTCTTCAACTTGCATATGAACAATCAATGGTATGTTCCATAGTTGGCCCTTGGCCTTGTTCTGACTAATGATATTGAGCTTCTCCATGTCTCTTTCCACAGATATAGTCTATTTGAGTCCTTTGTATTCCATCTGGCAAGGTCCACATGTTTAGTTGCCATTTATGTTGTTGAAAAAAGGTATTTTCAATAAAGAAATTGTTGATCTTGGAAAATTCTGTCATGTAATCTCTGGAATTGTTTGTATCACCAAGGCCATATTTTCCAACTACAGATCCTTCTTTGTTTCCAACTTTCACATTCCAATCACCAGTAATTATCAATGCATCTTGAATGCATTTTTGATCAATTTCAGACTGAAGAAATGGGTAAAAATCTTCAATTTCTTCATCTTTGGCCTTAGTGGTTGATGCGTAAATATGAATAATAGTCGTATTAACTGGTCTTTCTGGTAGGCGTATGGATATTATCCTATCACTGACAGCAGTGTACTTCAGGATAGATCTTGAAATGTTCTTTTTGACGATCGATGCAATGCCATTCCTCTTCCTGGCATAGTAGACTATATGATTGTCCAATTCAAAGTGGTCAATACCAGTCCATTTCAGCTCACTAATACCTGGGATATCAATATTTATGCATTCTATTTCATTTTTGATGACTTCTAATTTTCATAGACTCATACTTTGTACACTCCACGTTCTGATTATTATTGGATGTTTGCAGCTGTTTCTTCTCATTTTGAGTCGTGCCACATAAGCAAATAATGGTCCTGAAAGCTTGACTCCATCCACTTCATTAAGGTCAACTCTACTTTGAGGAGGCAGCTCTTCCCTAGTTGTAGTTTGAGTGCCTTCCAATCTGAGAAGCTTATCTTATGGCAGTATATCAAACAGTGTTTTGCTGTTATTCATAAGGTTTTCACTGGCTAAATTTTTCAGAACTAGATGGCCAGGTCCTTTTTCCTAGTCTGTCTTAGTCTGGAAGCTTGGTTGAAACCTGTCCACCATGGGTTACCCTGCTGTTATTTGAAATACTGGTGCCATAGCTTCTAGCATCACAACAACACACAAACCAGCATAGTATGACAAACTGACAGACGTGCCGGGTTTAAAGCAATTTTATTAGATTTAAGTTGTATTTAAAATATTTAAAGAAAAATAACATCTGGGGAGTGGTATGAATGAATGATTAGCCACGTTAGAAACTACAGGTGCCTTTTTCAAAAATCAGAATCAAGTTATTGCATGTAATAAAATAGGTTTCACTGTACTGCAAGCTCCTTGAATTCACGAGTTTTTTCTCTCCATTGCCTGCCATGTAACATGTGCTCAATCAATCTTTGCTAAATGAGTATTTATTGCATTAATATAGATCAATCACTGCTTAATGGAGAATGGGGAAGTTAAACTTGATCATGGTTATGCATTTATTCACTTATTCCTTTAACAAAAAACTGATGGAGCTCTCGCAATGATCAAGGCACTGTTGCTGGTACTGGGGAGTACAATGAGGAACTAGTAGGTTCTGACTGTGTCCTCATAGGGTTTCCAGGCTACTAAGAAAGACAGACATAAACCATAATTTAACTTATGGTAAGTGAAACAACTATCAGATCAAATAACAAAGGGATTTTCATAATGGTAAAGACACAATTATGAGTTTTTTTTTCCCTAAATGTGGCAAAGAAAATACCCATTATTACAACAAAGATCAAACTCACAGAATAAAATACACAAAGAACTTAACCTGAAAACTAGGGTGAAAAATCTCTCCTCTATGATAAATTTTGTGCCAGATGTTTTAATACCTTAGAAAACCGATGGGACTGAACTGTGTACTGGGAAGAGTAAGTGGCAGAATGGACCAGGTTCTGTACATCATTATATTACTAAAACACCTACCATCATACTTTAAATGCAATTTATGGTCAACAGATTCTAATGAAAAAAATGAATGAGTGATATTAATTTATAAGAATAAAACAAGGTACTGAGTTTAATTATATTTAGAAAGAGGAAAGTATCAATGTTGGATTGATTTAATTGGGGAATGAGAGTTGGATTTACAGAGAAGTGATAGGAGAATGACTTGTACAAAGGAATTTTATTTCTTTTGAATACCTCAGTTTGTTCAGATAATACTTGTAATGCGTACCTAGCTCGCTTACACTGTTGTGCTGAGGACTAGTGCTGGTCCAGAAGGAAATTAAAAAACAGTTGGGCTATCTATCTCTCTCTGTATCTATCAATCATCTATCTATCTATCCATCTATCTGTGTATCTATCTGTTCTCTATTTACCCATAATCAGTGTAGATATACCATAGTACGTAGCACTGACTTTCATTTTAAGATTATGACATTCCTATTTTTTTATGTTAAAATCTCATTCTTTTAAGAAATGTGTAGTAATAGTATAAAATGTTGATGGTTTTGTATCAGGCCCCTTGATTTAAAAAGAAAAAAAAAGTCCTGATCCATTAATTCACTAAGTGTTGAATACATGGGATTAGATCACCTTATCACGCACAGGTGATTAATTTTTAGAGACATTGATTTTTATGGTAGTTCGTCCTCTTTCTCCTTGGCTTATATTAACAACCTGCTTGTTTTCTGAAGTATGTGAAAAACATTTCCAGCTATCCAAAGTGGAAAGTGGTAGATTTCATTCAGGTAGAGTTGTGTAGGGTTAAATTACAATCTGAGAGGAGATGAGGATGGGCAGATAGCTGGTTGCCTATGCTCAGTCATTACTTCCTTCTTACTTATTAATAGAATCCCAATTTTATTCAGTTGCTGATCATCAATATTATAAGGGAAGGCGGACCTTGGTGATCCCAGTACATTTTGACACTGTTGGATTTGGTGTTGCCATAAAATGTGAGGATTCACTTGCTGTGGATTTCTGGGAGAGATTTTCCTTTCTGATAAAAAAGAAAGGCAACTATAAAAAAAACTTTTGCCTTCTCTTGCTTCTGACTTTGAATAGTATGAGGTGAGGAAGTCACATACAGGAACTGTAGTCATGTGAGACCAGGTAGTAAAGCCAAGAGAACCACAGACAAGACCCAGAACCTTGTCATTGTTCACCTGTTGAACCAATCCTGGGACTGCCTATCTCCAGATTTTTTGTTGTTTTTAGACAAAAAAAAAAAAAAAAAAAAAAAACAAAAAACCTACTTTAATCCACTTTCAGTCATACATTCTCTTATATGAATTCAAAAGCATTAGAATTGGTTTAGGGGGTATATGTGTGGACCTAGTTTAAGAGAAATTATGTGATTAGTTTATATCTAATTCTATTGATACTGTATTCTGATTACACAGTGAACATAATATACAAAAACATAAAATACCATATATTTTGAATAAAATAGTAATATAGTCATCAATGTAATACTTGGGTTAGAATAAAATTTTTCTCCGATAAAGTTCTCAAATAAAAGACAAGGATGTATTTCTTAAAACACTAACAATTGTAATTAAACAATATATGTGTTAGTGGAGCATCATGAATTCTTACTACTGTAAAAAAGTATAAAGCTAAAGTTTTAAAAGACCTTACCTGGTGCCTGAATCAATCAGCCACATGGGTGGGGTAGGTGTTCTAGACAAAAGAAATAGCATGAACATTAGTTGCCCTGCAGATTATTCCCTAAGGCAGAAAAACAAAGAGAGGAATTTCAAAAATATCTAAAAAGTCTACTTTATGTAAAATTAGATAATTAAAAAATAACTGGCTTATGGGACTTGGCATGCTTTTGATTTCTGAGACCAGAGTATACGATTTATTGGATTGTTCAAGTTATGTTCATAACCATTTTCTTTCCATTTTTATTATTTAGGTGAATATTTGACTTAAAAAAGTTTATTCTTTATTTATATTTCTGGCTTATTCCAGAAATATAAATACAAAGACTTTAGAACACTGAAACTGGTTTTCCAGTCTTCCAGGCTGATATCCAGTATTTTAGTTCCAGCTTGATTTTATACCCTCAAATTAGTTATCATCATTATTGTTGTTTTATACAATCAATGCCTATTTAGATTTGCCTATACCAATTACTGTGCTTACCATTATTAGTTACATCACATGCTTTCCTTCTGGATTTGAATTCCTAAAAATTAAAGTATAGACTTTAGTGGCTATTTCAAATAAGGCTTATGAGTGGCAAACTGTTTTAAAGTTTGTATAAAAATTGTTTATTTCTTCACTCTTGATTCATAATTTATTTGGCTATAGAATTTTAGATTAAGTTATTTTTCTGTAGCATTTTGAAGAAGGTACTCCAGTATTTTTTAATTGTATTTTAGATGCAGTTTACAGAACAAACTAGTTTCTCGTTAAACAGTTAGTACACATATTGTTTTATGACAGTGGTTAACAACCCCATGACACATCAACACTCTCCTTTCTTACCTTGAGTTCCCTATTACCAGCTTTCCTGTCTCCTCCTGCCTTCTAGTCCTTGCCCCTGGGCTAGCATGTCCCTTTAGTGTCGTTTTGTTTTATGGGCCTGTCTAATCTTTGGCTGAAGGGTGAACAAGTCCAAATTCAGGATGTCAGTTCTAGGGAAAGACTTTCTCTGTTGGCTGTGGAGGAAGGTCTTTGTCATCAGTCCTCCCTTGGTCTGGGAGCACCTCAGTGCAGGAACCTCAGGTCCAAAGGAAGTGCTCTGCTCTGGCACTGCTTTCTTGGTGGTATGAGGTCCCACCATTCTCTGCTTGCTCCCTTTCCTTTTATCTCTTGTAAGATAAAGGGTGGTGCAGGCCACACCCTAGGGAAACTCCCTTTACACTGGATCTGGGATGTGACCTTAGTAAGGGTGTTGTACAATCCCACCCTAATCCTCTTTAACATAAAATTACCATCACAAAATGGAGGACAACCAAACAATACTGGAATCATGGCCCAGCCAAACTGATACACACGTTTTTGGGGGACATAATTCAATCCATGACAGTGAAGAATATTGAATATACCATGGACTTCCAGAAGAATGAACAAATCTGTGTTGGAAGAAGTACAGTCAGAATGCTCCTTAGAAGTGAGGATGGCAAGACTTTGTCTTGCTTAATTTGGGCATGTTATCAAGATTGACTAATCCCTGGAGAAGGCCATCATGCTTGGTAAGGTATAGGGACAGGGAAAAAAAGGAAGACCCTTAACAAGATGGATTGACACAATGGTTACAACAGTGGGCTTAAACATACCTACTATTATGATGATGGCACAGGACCGGGCAACATTTCATTTGTGTTTTTTTTTTTTAATACATAGTGTCAATATGGAGCCCCAAACCATAAGGCTCAAGGTGAGGGTAGGAGCTTTTATTTTTCTCATTTTATCACAAGGGTGAGCTCTTCTAGAATATTGCCTTAATACAGACATCTAGATTTTAGATCCTTACCTTACTCTGGTCCAAGGCTTCATCTACCGCTTCCTCCAGTGTATTAAAATCACAAAGCCTAACCCTTAGTGATTATATCTGACCCAACACCTGCCTAATTTGCAAGGACATCAATTAATATCTTTACTGACATAGCACTTGCTTACTTCTTTTCAGTCTTCTGGGGTTTTTCATCCCTTCTATTTGAGGTTTATTATGTATTTTTAAAGTTTCTGTATTTTATCAAGTGTTTCTGTATATTTGATCAGAAGGCTTTTCTATGTCAATTCAGTCTGCCATAATGTGGGAAGTCTATTTATTTTTTATTTTTATACACAATAAGTGGTCTATTAACATCAGTTTTTGGTTTTATTGTTGAGCAGTTGGGTGAATATACAAATCTAGTGGTTAGAAGACAGACCTGTATTCTTTTAACTGTATTTATTTCCTAAGAAAGTCACATATATTTGCTCACTCGATAATTCGTAGTAGCAATCATGTGTGGTGAGCATTATTCTGGTTTTATAGATAAGGAATCTGAAGATGAGATTAAAAGAAAAAAACCACAAGCTACATACAGATGCAACCAGGAGGATTACTCAAGGCCGTAATGCAGAATACAGAGTTCTTTTCTTCATGAGGCTGCTTCCAAGTTTTAGTGAAAATTTTCAGACATCATGAGCTTTACTTATGCATTGAAAGTTTGACTTATTACCCTCAATGAGTATTATAAAATACAACATGATTGATGTAATTGATCTCACTGAGTTGTATATGTCAAAAATGTTGAACTGGCAAATGTTATTTATATTTTTACAACAACAAACAAAATATGTCAGAGAAAAGCCAGAATTTCTGTCAATATTTTGTCTTCTATGTCTATTTTACCTGTCCTGAGGTCTAAGCCCTGGTGGCATAGTGGTTAAGAGCTCAGCTGCTAACCAAAATTTTGGCAGTGTGAATCCACCAGCCGCTCCTTGGAAACTCCATGGGGCAGTTCTGCTCTGTCCTATTGGGTTGCTATGAGTCAGGATCAACTGGATGGCAATGGTTTTTTTTTTTTTTTTTTTTTTTGAGGTCTAATGTGTTGCCAAAGCCACTGGATCAAGGTGAATACATGATCAGCAATCCACTGGACAATAATGGATTTGTTTGTTTACAGAAAAAAATGAAAAATTAATGACAGATTTTTTGTGCTCTGTGTCAAGAAGCTAAATGAACTTCATATTACAAATTGTCTCAACTTAAAAAGGAGAGCCATTGTTGGGGTTTTAAACAATACAGCTGTCTTATTTCTTTTTAGAATATAAATGTTTTCCACAGATTTGTTCCAAATTTGCCTGTGAAAATTTAGCCTGTGGTAATTTTTCTGAGAAAGAGGCTATATAATTAATACATTGCAGGCAGCCTCTGAATTATGAACGAGTTAAGTCTGTCTTTAAGTCGAATTTGTAGGTAAGTCACAACAGCTAGGTATGCTTCATATCTAATGTCAGTTAGTCAAATGTTTGTCTTAGTATATAGTGTAACTTTCTTTGCATAAAAACATTAAAGAAACACTTCCAGATACACTAAAACATCTTTAGCATAATAATACAGTAATAGTAATACTAACGTTTTGATGCATGTCCAAAGTACCACCCATTTGTTATGATATATATCTCAGATTTTTAATATAATAGGCTTTATGAGGTTGGTTCATAACTACGAGTTGTACAGAAATCAGACATTCATAACTCGGGGACTGCCGGTATCTGAAAACAGTTTCAGTGAATAAATTCAGATGTGTTCTGGACTTTATTATATAACCATGTTTTAACTACACATAAAATTAAACTGTAGGTAAATACCTTTTCCAGGTATTTCACCAATTTTCTACTTATAGGAGATAAACAACAAATTTAGAGACAATCTGATTCCCCCTCCTTATTTCAAAAATGAAAGAAATTGAAAACACAGAGTCAAGACTAGCATGCGAGTCTTAGCATCTTTTCAGACATACCATGATTCCTCTCAGTTTACTGAAATATAAAGGGCAAAGTAATGAAATTTCACAAAATAAAATGTGTATGCTATTTATTTTATAAAGCCCTTGTAGTGCAAATGGTTAAGTGTTCAGCTGCTAACCGAAAGGTTGATACTTCAAACCCAAACCTACGTAGTGGCTCTGGGGAGAAAAGACCTGACGGATACATTTCTGTATAAGTGTACAGCCAAGAAAACCCTATAGGTCAGTTCTTCATCACATAGGGTCACTGTGAGTCTAAAATGATTCTACGGTGCCTGACAACAAGGACTTTTTTTTAAAATACCGTTATCACGAAAATTCAATTCTTTATTCTGTATTTTGCTAGATCTAGTTGATTCTGTTTAGACAACAAAATTGATATCTTTGAAAATTCTGTGTTTTTAATGTGGCTTCTTTACATGGTGAAATCAATTGAGTCAATGACACAGAGCTCTCAACACTTTTGTTACCATTGGCGTAAATGGCTTGCCAGCCACTTTTTATGTCCCTGGAACTCATTGGCAAGGCATTCCGGTTCTAATGCATTTAGTGTCAAGCTAGGTCCCTTTGAAATGTGTGAAGCTCAGCAGACCGGAGTTGGAGCCTCATTGTTGTATAGGTTGAGCACTGTTAGGTGATGCTTCCAGGATGTGTTAGTTTTGTAAACATTTGCCTTTTTTCCCTTTATTTCTGTGAGATAAGACTTGCAAGCATAATTATGGCTTTCCTGTGTGATAGTTAGGAAGCTCTCATGGGTTGGTTTTGGAAAGGTGTCTGCAATAAATACCTCTAGTTTCCATTGATATACCATCGTGCCACAGATGGGTGGCACCACGGTGCCACTAGCCTCATTGGTGGACTGTATTGCCAGATCATATTTCTCAAAATCCGTATTACCAACTAAACATTTAAAAACACTAAATTAGTAAACTTGCATTCCAATACTGAAAACACATGCCAGCCAGTTTGTTTTTTAAAATATAAATATTTGGCAACGAAAGAGTTAAAACATTAAAAAATGTTAGATATATCATTTTTTCTTTCATGGTTTTTACTAAATAGATTTAGAATCAGAGATACCACAAATATTGATTTCTTCCAATAATAACTCTTGAAATTAAAAAAAAATTGTAAAATAGATCAAAGTTTTCCATTGGCATAGAAGTTTGAATTAAGGACTCTGGAGTGAGACTATCTGGGTTCAAATCTGGGTAAGTTACTCAATCTTTTTCGTGCCTCAGTTCTATCTGTGGAATGGGGTTAATAATAGGATTGTGAGAATGAAATGATTTGAAATATGTAAAGAGTGCCTGATTCATCATCAACAGTGAATGAGTTAGCTATTGCTGTTGGTGGTGGTGATACTGTTTTTACTACCATTACAATCACTGTGAGAGTAGAGTCTTCAAGATGCCTTAGAGAGTCTGATCAATTGACTAGAAAACTGTGTATTGAATTGGTTAGATTACTAAGATTTAGAGGATAATTAAAGGATGTAGAGTTTAGTTACACAAACCACACAATGCTGTTTTTATATAGAAATTTAATTCCCCGTTAAAAACAGGATTGTGATATCGTGAGTCCAGATAATCTAAGGCTCTTCTCATTTTCTATATTTGTGTTAACTGTGGTTTTTAACATCTTAGACCAGGCTACTAAATTCAAACACCCTTCTCCAGATCACTCTTATACTTAGATATTTAGTAAGACCAAACCTTATCAATATAATGAAAAGATTACTAACACAAAGAGAGCATAACCAGGAAATATTGAGGCTTACTAAGACAGCCTGCTCTGAGGCACTGCTGATTTGGTCTGTTACCTATAAATAGTAACCTCTTGATTTAAATTATCAGATCGGATTAGGCTGTCCTTCTCTTCCTTTGTTATTCTTCTGTTTGCAATTCTGTGTGCCCAACAGATGAGAAAGGCATTGACAATGGGGAATTGTAAATTCTCCAAAGGGAGATTTGAAGATATCATTGACTGACGTAGATGACTATATCTTGCTTATTTAAAGTAAAGTTTATCCACTTCTTTTCATCTTACGGGATTTTCACGTAACATATTGTGATGGTTGAATTTATATCTACTTAAATTTATAAGGAACCATAGGTCTATGGGTTGAAATCTTTTTAGCCACAGAGTATATGTAGTAGATACTGTGGTAGCCTTGCCAGTATCTATTCTACTTCTTTTCTATTTTGCAGCAGGGATTTTGCCACTTTGCAAACAGCACTTGAGTTGAGACAATCAGGAAAATTCTGTATTTCCTGCCACAGTTATTCATTTAGGGATGGGCCAGTAACCCAAGCCTGAATCATTCAGTACAAGATATTCTTCTGACCACAGTGAGTGGACCTAAGTGGTGGTTTCATTCAGAGGGGCATTGGCAATGGCTGGAGAAAGAGAAGCCCTCTTTCTCTCCTGGAGGTTATCAATGCAGCATTAAACAGTAATTTTTCTACCATGAGAAAAGCAGTTTGAAGATGCAGCCAGTTCCCTGAGGATGGAAGAATTGAGAGAATCAAAGAAAAATAGAGCTGATTCCTTGAAGACATCTGCTCTTTTATAAAAACAAAACAAAAGAAAACAATCTCTCTGCAAATTCTTTGACTCTACCTTTAAAATGTATTCATGATCTCACCAACTTGCACATTTATTGCTGTGCTTTACTCTAAGCAACACTACACTTTGCCTGGATTATCACAATAGCCATCTAATTGGTCTCCCCATTTTTATCTTTGTCCCCCTTCAGTCTATTCTTAGCACATCAGCAGAGTAACTTGCAACTTGTTAAAGTGTATGGCCTTGCCACTTCTCTGCTCAGTATCCCCAGTGGTTTCCCATCTCATTCAGAATAAAATCTGATGTTCTTACAGTAACCCAGTGGGGCTCTATGCACTCTGAACCCTCTTGACCATCTCTCTCCACCTTAACTCATACTCACTCTGCTCAGACCTCAGTCACCTCCCTGCTGCTCCTTAGCATTCCAGGCAAAGTCCCACCAGAGGGCCTTTTCACATTTACATAATTATTCCCTCTACCTGGAATGTTCTTTCCGCAGATATTCACATGAGTCACTCCCTCATCATGTTCAAGTCTTTATTCAAATACTGCTTGTTCAGTGAGGACTTTCAAGACCAAACTATTATTATAAGCACACCCCCCAACTCTAGTTGTCTTTTTCTCAGTTTTATTGTTTCTATGTAGCTCCTGTCTCCATATAATTAATATATTTTATCTGTCTGGTACAGTGGTTAAGAGCTTGGTTGTTAATCAAAAGGTTGGCAGTTCAAATCCACCAGCCACTCCTTGGTAACCCAGTAGGGCAGTTCTACTCTGTCCTATAGGGTCGCTATGAGTCAAAATTGACTAGATGGCAATGGGTTTATCTATTTATGTATCCGTGTATCTATCTATCTACCTATCTATCCATACATCCATTCATCTCTATCTCTATCTATCCATCCATCCATCCATCTTTCTATTTCCTCTTAATTGAATATGAATTCCAAGAGACATTTCTGTTTGGTTTATTGCTGTGTCTCCAAAACAGAGTACATTTCCTGGCACAGAGTCACCAGTCAGTAAAAACTTTAGTGACGCATGAACTTCTGAATGAAAATATGCCTGAAATCTGATCTCTCTTTGAATTTTTTATCTATATGTCAATGAATTCTTTTCATTACTTAAGCCAGTTTAAACTGAACTGTCTTCTACTTGCAACTGACAGCATCGTCACTTGAAACAGCAATTAAGTAACTGATGGACAGAATGGGCTCTCCAGCAGCCAACCTTAAGACGAGGATTCATGAGAAAGTGATTTATTAGGAAAAATAGCTGGGAGAGTCAGGAAGAGGCATGGGAAAATCAAGGCAGCAAAGTTCAATCTCACAGGAGAACTCTGGAAACAGTGTTGAACCCCACCTCTGAGTTGTTCTAGTCAGGGTCAAGGGATTGGGAACATTTATATTCCTGTATACATCAGGCAAGAATATTCTTTTGAAGTGAGGGTGGCAAGACTTTGGATCACTTACTTTGGACACATCATTAAGAGGCCAATTTCTTGAAAAGGACATCACGTTTGGTAAAGTAGAGGATCAGCTAAAACAAGAGAAACACTCTATGAAATTAATTGACCCAATAGTTGTAACAATGGACTGAAATATACCAATGATTATTATAAAGATGGCACAGGATGGGGCAACACTTTGTTCTGTTATACATAAGATTGCTGGGAGTTGGAGCTGACCCTATGGCAACTAGGGTCAACTAAGATCAATACATCAGTCATTGGTAAGGGGCTGCCCTCTGAGACAGGGCATGGTGGATAGAGGAGGCACCTCTGACTTCAGTTGTGCTCAGACAAAGCTGGTTCCAGCAGTAAGAGACCAGTCTTTGAACAAAGATTTGTGGATGCTGGTTGCCAGCTCTTTGAAGGATAAATAAACCAACAGGCAGTATGTAGAAAACTGATAAAGGAGTCTGAGTGAATATGAGCAGAGTACCCAGAGTATCTGCATAATGGATTAGGGAGCAATTAAGGGAAGTTAAATGGGCAGAGAAAAAGAGGGAGTCAACCTGACTTAGAATCCATCACTTTTCTATCTAGTGAGTTTGGATATACTTATTTACATTATTTGAGGTAACAAACTTGGAAAAAAGACTCCTGTTATAAACAAAAGATGTGTGCTGAGGATCTGTAAATAACTCTCTGAAGTTTAAACTAAGTCATACTTTATTTGAGCATCACAGAAGCACAAAAATGGTAATAAATGAGAAAGTAAAATATTAAAAGATAAAACAATAAAAAATTTATGGAGGGCTCAACAGTCATTTAAATGATGTATGTGTTGGTATGGGTGTGAATTGAAGAGATTCATATTTAATTTGTCTCCACAGCCCTGGAAACACAAGGAAAGCAGAGACGGACTTCATAATTGGTACTCTGATTTGAACAAGTATGCATGCTGTTGGTTCTCAGGTACAGCAGCAGTTACATTTTAAGATTTTTTTGTTCCTGCCTGCAACGGAGGAACTGAGAGTAATAGGTTTCTAAGGGTTACACAATAAGCTCTTGATTCCACTGCTTATTAAAAGAGAATGTGTCTCTGCATGTACCCAATTCCAATAGGGTTGAAGAAGAATTATAGTAATAAAAGATATTCTCACCAACAGCATGGTTGATCTTTTCTGTGTTAGAATTCATTGTCTTTCTATACTGTACTCAAGTTAAGATTGTACTTTAATATTTATTTGTGAAGACTCCTTAGAGGACTTTTTATTTCTCATAGGTCTTTATTTTGGGTACATTTGATCAAATCCATAAACTCTTTGACTCAGGATTCTCACCCTGATATTTACACAAAGGAAGGTTTTGCGGTCATATATCTTTGCATCGTCTTATTCCTTGATTTTGTATATAATACCTTTTATATAACAGGTGCTCAATGAATATTTGCTTTTCTATGATTTTGACAGATTTTGACAGTGGTGTAAACAATAGCCATTTATTCCTTCTTGTTTGCTAATAAAACTCTAATTTTGCCCAGGAAACATTGTGTCTGGCCACACAGATGAAACAAAATTTGTCAAAATCCACCATAACTTTCTGAGCGATCCCATTCAGTTTATCTAGTTATTATTCCAGAAGTAGGTAGATGCTGTCATTCTAGCCAATGAGATGCAAATATCTGTGGAGGGGCTTCTGAAAATATTTTTCTCTCTGATAGAGACCCATACAAGGGAAAAGGAAGAATCTTTCCCTCTCTACCTGCTTTTGACACTTGTGACCTTGAAGCAAGGAGCCAGAGGAAAAAAAGCCAGTGAGATGCATATAGCTAAGAGGAGAGATTGAAAAAATCCTGGGATCCTTATAATGTTGTTGAGTTGCTAAAATAAACTTGTGGCCACCTATTTTTATTAATAAGCATTAAATGCCTGTACAGTTTAAGCTACTGTCATTCAGGTCTTCTGTTACTACCAAATGCATCCTACCTGAGACAGTTCCGTTCTGTATATTTACCATGTGTTTGCCTAAAGAATTTTTCTATTGTTGCTACCTGAACAGGAAGCTTGTGCAGCCATGTTTACTTCCCAGTCTTCTAGTTATGAGTTATTCCCCAATATCACATGCTTTTTTGTGATTTGAATATCATTTTTTTTTCTTTTCCACATGATCTCTCTGGTTTAGCTCACCTACCAGATCTGTTATTTTGTTAGTCTTCATTCAGAATGGCAATATAGTATAGGGTCCTCAAGTCAGACAAATTTGAGTTCAAGCATCTATTCTAACATTTTATGTCTGTGTCAAGTTAATCAAGGTACATCATCTCTTTTTAAACCTCAGTTTTCTCATTTGTAATATGAGGAAACCAGTGGTATCTTCATTACTTTTTATTGTGAAGATTATATAAAAGCTCAGTAAATAAGCAACTATGCTTATGAAAGGGAGCCCTGGCTGCTCAGTGGTTAAAGCTCTCGGCTGCTAACTGAAAGATCTGTGATTAAACCCACCAACTGCTCCACAGGAAGAAGATGTGGCAGTCTGCTTCCGTAAAGATTTACAGCCTTGGAAGCCCTATGGGGCAGTTCTATAGGGTTGTTAAGAGTCAGAATCGACTTGATGGCAGTGGGTATGCTTATAAAGACGATGCTTCTACATTAACTTGCATTAACCGTATAATTATAATCTGGTTTGTTTCCTTGTTTGGCAGTGGATTGAACTCCATGAGGAGAGAGATTTTTGTTTGTTTATTGTTGTATCCATAGTGCCTAGAATAGTGCCTGAAACCTTGTAGGTACTCAATAAATATTTGTTAGAAGATTGAATGGACTGACTTATTGACCTTGGTTTTGGTGGTTCTGTAATCTAGGGCTAGAAGTCTTTGAGAAAGTTGCACAGTACTATGGGAAAGAATTCATTTATTTCACAGCATTGATACACAACAGATACCGTGCAAAGAACTCTGTAAACCAGAGGTGACTTAAATGCTGGATTTGGCTGACAGATTCATTTTGCTTGCCTAAAAATGTTCTGAATTTTTTTCAATAAATTTGTCAAGGTTTAAAGAAAGAAAAAAAGGTCCACATAAAATAGGTATCTCTTGCAAATTGGAAGATTTAATAATTTTGCATGGTAATTAGCTGAAACTGAGAATTGCTGTCTGCTTTAGACTGAGAAGATGCTCAGAATCTCTGCCACTCACTCCCATCTTTCTGACACTGGTTACCACCACTCTGTACATTTGTACTGTAGTTTTTGTTTAGGTTACCCTACTTCATGTATGTATATTATTTTTCTAATCTGTATGGGCATCTGAGTTTGTGACTTTTGCAGACTGATCTATAAATCTTGCCAGAAGCTTGCTGCTTCATGATGACATATATCATCTCCAAGTTTTCTTTCACCAAGAAATCTTAGCCTCCCATAAAAAAAAAAGAGTTGGGGCTACAAATTAATAATTTAATTTATATTTTGGAGTGTCATTAATTCTTCTTTCTTTAAAAAATCAATCTTCATTTTCCATCCAAATAAAAATGTATATAGTTCAAGAAATAGTATGAAAAAGCTAACACAACAGGATGACAAAAAGAGATTTCTATGTCAGTTTCAGCTGATAGCCAAAAGCCAAGAACAAAACAACAGCTGCCAACTACCCCAATGTTCTGAAGCTGGGTACTTGTAGACCTGGCCTGTACAGGCTAACCAATTGTGAAACTGATTCTTCTAGTCTAGATGATCCCCCACATCCAGCCATAAGACAGGAGTCTGAAGAGGTTGGGAGAAAGGAGTCCTGGTGAATGTTGCCATGTGCTGTGTGCTTTCTACCTCTACAAGGTCGGGAGAAGGGTTGCTTCCCTCTCATCTTAAGATATATGAAAGAAGTGTTGAGGGAATCACTGTGATAACTTGCACGTACTTCCTACATTTTAATAGAGCAGAGGAACTGATAGCTGACTCACATCTGGGAAGGCTAAAGGTAAAGAGTACTAAGTGGGTTGCTTGCATGGCTGTAGAGCAAAGACAAGAGATGAGTTGGAAGGAAGTTGCATTTCATCTAGCAAGGATATAGGAGTTTCCCTTGAGCTAAGTGGACCCATAAGGTGTACTTGGCCTTGAACAACACTAAAATAGTGTATCTTAACGGCTGAGGGTGTTTCCGTTGGATTCAGAAACTAAGGGTAGCATTCTAAGAAGATAGCCAGCCAGAAAAGAGCCATTATTGCCCATAGCAAAGAAGCTTCAATTAGGAGGGCCCCAGGAAAGTATACCCAGAAACTCTCAAATGTGCCCTTACCTATAAGAGAAAGAATCAGACCATTAAGCACTAAATAGAGAAGTTTTCCACTCTCCCTATCATCACCCTCAGCCTCCACTGCAGGTTTTCCAGTTTAAAGCAATCCTGAGACAGGATTGGGGGAAGCTTTAAAATGAAGAATACTATGGAGTTGTACAATTATGTCCCAAGGCTGGACAATGTAATTAGTATGCTCGGGCCTAAAAATGACCAGGGGACATTTTATTATCTGAGAGTAACCTAAAAAGATGTTGTACCTACTAGAAATTTTACCCAAAGGGCAGAGAAGAACGTGACTGCAGATTGTATTTGAAAGGGTGGTGGAGGCATCAATTTGTTTTCTATCTGCACCTTATTGAATCCTGCCCATATCATAAAATATTTAATCTTACCTTAAAAAATAAGTGTGTCCAGCCACTCCTTCCCATTTTATAGTCATGTTTCCCAGAGGTAGCCACTTTCAAATCTTTTAGCTGTTTCTTCTTCTATTTACATACAAATTTCTAAGTACTATGCACGCATATTCTATACGAAGCAGAATGAGGCATCAGGATTGGTGGAAGACTCATTTAACAACCGGTGATATGCAGATGACACAACCTTGCTTGCTGAAAGTAAAGAGGACTTGAAGCACTTACTGATGAAGATCAAAGATTACAGCCTTTAGTATAAATTACAACTCAACATAAAGAAAGAAAAACTCCTCACAACTTGATTACTATTTGACTTGAATCCACAATCAATGCCCATGGAAGCAGCAGTCAAGTAATCAAACGATGCATTGCATTGAGCAAACTGCTGCAAAAGACCTCTTTAAAGTGTTAAAAAGCAAAGATGTCACTTTGAGGACTAAGATGCACCTGACTCTATTTTTCATTCACTTCATACCATGCGAAAGCTGGACAATGAATAAGGAAGGCAGAAGAAGAACTGATGCCTTTGAATTATGGTGTTGGCAAAGAATATTGAACATACCATGGACTTCCAGAACAATGAACAAATCTGTCTCGGAAGAAGTACCACCAGAATGCTCCTTAGAAGTGAGGATGGTGAGACTTCATCTCACATACTTTGGACGTTATCAGGAGGGACCTGTCACTGTAGAAGGACATCATGCTTGGTAAAGTAGAGGGTCAGTGAAAAAGAGGAAGACCCTCAACGAGATCAATTGACACAGTGGCTGAAACAATGGGCTCAAACATAGCAATGATTGTGAGGATGGTGCAGGACCGGGCAGTGTTTCATTCTGTTGTACATAGGGTCATTATGAGTCGGAACCGACTTGATGACTCTAACAACAGTAACATGCGTATTCTGCTCTTTCTTAATTGATTAATTTTGACAAAAGTTATTCAACTTTTTGTTACAGTAGTTAAGAGTTTGAATAAGCTAACATCCCTCCTCCTATCTTCTTAACATAATTATATCATAATTTTTGGTGAAATGAGTAGTCCATATTTACATTACTAGGATTATGCAAATTGCTGAGTCAAATAGAATACTATGAAAATATTTTCTGTTAGAAATTTTGATTTTACTTGAAGCTAATTATAGTTTCATTTTTATCTATTTGCTTAGTATTACATGTACAAATTGTTATTTTTTTCTAAATACTCCCGACATGTTTGGCAAATACCTTGCAATAATATTTGCAAATATTATCACACATGAGATGATCTGTCATTTCCATGCATTTATTTCTTTTTTGGAGTCCCTGGGTGGTGTAAACAGTTAATGCACTTGGCTGTTAAGTGAAAGGTTGGAGGTTTGAGTAACCCAGAGGCACCTCAGAAGAAAGGCCTGATGATCTACTTCTGAAAAATCAGCCATTGAAAACACTATGGAGCACAGTTCTATTTTGACACAAATAAGATTGCCATGTGTTGGAGTCTACTCGATGGCAATCGGGTTTTTAAAATTTTTCTTCCTTACCTCCCCCTCTAGTCTTCATTCTTATAACTCCTTGTTTTTTCTGCTATAATTTGGACAGATTTCTTTCTCAGCCTGGTAAGTAGGTGTCACCCAGGGACTTCCTTCACCAACATTTTGGAAATTTTCTTTGTCTCTATTCTTTGTGACTGAGATCTTTCTTTCTTTGTTTATTCTTTCATTTGGCTGAAGCACGTAATTCACCGGCCTGCTAAGAAGGTGCATGAGAGGTAATCTTTTTTTTTTACTGTTTCCATGTATGAACTTTTTACCCACGCAATTGACTGAGAGTTTGGTTGGATATAACGTTATAAGTTGGAACTAATTTTCTCTTAATAAGCATTGATAATTTTTTCTAACATTTGGAGTTGCTGTTAACTGGTTGCCATCGAGTCAATTCCAACTCATGACGACCCCACGTGTGCAGAGTAGAACTGCACTCCATGGAGTTTTCATTGCTGTGACTTTGGGAAGCAGATTTCCAAGACTTTCTTCCAAGGTGCCTCTGGGTAAGTTTGAACTGCCAATCTTTCAGTTAATAGTCAAGCACTTAACCAATTGCACCACCCAAGTATTCATTTTGAATGCTACACTTTAAATTTAGAAAATTATACTTTTAAAGATAAATGAAAGTTAACTGATATTTTAAATTTCTAATTATTTCAATTATTTAATTAAATTATGAGAATATTTGTTACTATTTAGACAAAATAAGCAATAGAAAATAGTTATCTATATCATTTAATGAAGTTAAAATAATGTCTTCCATTTGTATTTACAGTATTGGTAGGTAATTCCTACTTCTGACCATAAAAATAATATTTTAATAAATTGAAATTGACATTCAAGGTTCATTAGTGTCATTGATACTATAAGATAATAAACTTTTGTTGCAGATCAGCATATGTGTAGAATTATTAAAAGTAATCTTCTATTTATAGAAAATCACAACTCTTGAAATAACGCTTGGTTGTCGTGTTTTGCTGCAGAAGACACTAATACGAGAACCATATTTTCACAAAAAATATGCAGTCCTTCCCCCTGAGAACAAAGAACAGCACATAGTTACCATTTGCTGCAGTCTGCTGAAAGTCTGCAGCAGTTTGTGCCAAATGCATTGCAGATGCTGCAGCAGCAATAATGTATTCATGATGTGTACAACTACGTTTTGATGGGAGCATTTTCTAGATGTGTTTTGTCAACTTCTGGCCTTTGCAAGGAACATAAATATAGATTGTCTCATATATTATGCATGTCCATCAAATTTGAAATAGAAAAGACCCTTATAAATGGTAATATAAAAATCCATGAGGGGGATGGGGAATAAAGTAATAAAAATTTCATTCAATAAAATTTGGAATCTGACAGGTAACCTATGAAATATTTGTTGTTTGGATGTAGCATGTCTACATAATTCAAAGAACTTATGGTTCAACCTATTAGCTCGATAATTCAGCAAGTCAGATAACGTTCCACATACCATCTAAAGCTTGTGGCTTAGCATCTCCCCAAGGTGAATGTGATTCTTTAAGTGATTAATAGAATTGCTGTTTCTGTGTCAATAGAGCTTTACACAGTGTGCTATAATTGGCAGGTTTTGGTTATTATAATTATGAAGACTTTTCTTTAGAAAATTTGATGTAGGCTTCCAATTTTCCCTTATATTTGTTCTCCCCTTTTCCAGAGTAATAGAGATTTTACCTAGGGAGAGTGAAACTCATGGTAAGGACTGCACTTCCAAATCTTCATTTGTAGCTAACTGTGACCACATGACTAAATCTTTGACCGGTGGACTATAGTAGAGGTGATAAGTGCCTTTTTCAAGTCCTGACCTTATTAAGAAGAGTCGATGCCCGCTATTTGCCCATTCCCCTTTTTTCCAGCTGCAATGCTGGCAATAGTAGTGAGTCATCTTAGATCATTCAGACAAGAACAACATTTTACAAATGATGGAACCCTTGATGAAGTCATATACCAAGATCAACAAACTCACATTTTTACATAAACAAGAAATAGCTTCCCAGATATTTTACAAGCTCTTGCTTGATGCATCTTGTCAGAATTAACCTCTTCTATTCTCAGTTTGGAAACCCTGGTGGCATAGTGGTCGCTATGAGTTGGAATCGACTCAACAGCAATGGGTTTGGTTGGGTTTTTGATCATTCTCATATTCACTTAGCATGTAATTAAGGTCCTTCTTGTATTCTTATTCTGTTTTAAATTGCTTTTATATGTATATCTGTCACCCACATCACACTGTGACACAATAATGGTCTGTCTCCCCCCAGTTCCACAAAGAAGCAACTAATATCCTGCACTCCAGTCCCACTGGATTCCTTGAGCAAGGAAGCATGTTCCTCTCTCAGGGTCTTTTCAATTTCTATTCTTACTCTTAAGAAAGCTAGTCTCCTAGATGTATTATACGATATTATATGTTATATAATATTATATATTATGGCTCGCTTCATTTCATGTTTCTGTTCAAATGTCTCCTCCTCTAGAGGTGTTTCCTTAACCTGTTTCACTTCAACTCTTTCCTCTACTTTATTTATTTATATTTTAGTGAAATTTATCACATGGCATATTACGTACATATTGTTAGTTTTCTGCGTAATAATGTAAGTTTTCTGTTTGTTTTTGTATTTGTGACATCTTTTTTTTAATCGTACTTAGGTGAAGGTTTACAGAACAAATAGTTTCTCTTTAAACAGTCAGTACAAATATTGTTTTATGACATTGGTTAACAGCCCCACGGCATGTCAAACCTCTCCCTTCTCGACCTTTTTTTTTTTTTTTTTTTGGTGAAAATATACATAGCAAAAGATACACCATTTCAAAAATTTCTACATGCACAATTCAGTGACATCGATTACGTTCTTCCAGTTGTACTGTTATTCTCACTTTAGATGAAGGTTTACAGAAAAAAATAATTTCTCATTAAACAGTTAGTATACATGTTGCCCTATGACAATGGTTAACAACCCCACTACGTGTCAACACTGTCCTTACTCAACCTTGGGTCACCAGCTTTCCTGTCCCCTTCTGCCTTCTAGTCCTTATCCCTGGACTGCTGTGCCTCATTAGCCCTGTTTTGTTTTATGGGACTGTCCAACACCCAGCTGAATGGTGAACCTCAGAAGTGACTTCACCACTGAGCTAAAAGGGTGTCTGGAGGCCATGCTCTCAGAGTTTCTCCAGTCTCTTTCAGGCCAGTAAATCTGGTCTTTTTTTTTCTGTGTTAGAATTTTGTTCTACATCCTTCTCCAGCTCTGTCCAGAACCTTCTGTTGTGATCCTGGTCAGAGCAGTCAGTGGTGGTAGCCAGGCACCATCTAGCTGTACTGGACTCAGTTTGTCTTCATTCTCCCTTGCTCCCGAAGTGGGGATACCAGTGGAGTATCTTAGATGGCTGCTCACAGACTTTTAAGACCCCAGACGTTACTCACCAAGGTAGAATGTAGAACATTGTCTTTATAAACTGTGTTATGCTAATTGAGCTAGATGTTCCCTGAGACCATGGTCCCCACAACCCTCTGCCCAGCAATTCAGTCCCTCAGGAAGTTTAGATGTGTCTGTGGAGCTTCCGTGACCTTTCCATGTACAAGTTGTGCTGGTTTCCCCAGTATTGTGTACTGTCTCACCCTTCACCAAAGATACCACTTATTTATTGCCTGTTTAGTATTTCCCCCCACCCCTCCCATCCCTTGTAACCAATAAAGACTGTTACTGTTTGTGTGTAAATTTTTTCATGAGTTTTTACAATAGAGGTCTCATACAATATTTGTCTTTTTGTGATTGACTTATTTCACTCAGCATAATGTTCTCCAGTTTCATCCATGTTACGAGTTGCTTCACAGATTCATCATTTTTCTTTATCATTGTGTAGTAAATGTGAATTTATTGCTGTCATTTTGTAGTGCTTTTTTTTGTGGTGCTGATGTTTTCTCTGTTTTTTTTTTTTTACTCTCCTGTGCTGAATTACTTTTGTTAGTGGATATTTTTTCATTTCTTTTGTTTTTGTAGGTTTTGTTTTTACTGAAACTTTATGTTTTTCCTCTTTATTTTTATGAGTATGTTTGTTAACTTTCTTTGTGGTTACCGTGAAATTTACCCTTATCTTTCTACGTTTGAAGCAGTCTATTATTACTTGGTATCACCTCGCCTTCCTCTCCATTACAAGGTTCTATACCTACACCATTTATTCCCTTTTTATTGTTCTGATGTTGTTGTCATTTACAGATTAACTGCTCTGATTCCCTGTTGTATTTCTTTTGGTTTTGGATAGTCCTTGAGAGTTCATTTCCTAGACAGGTATCTGGCTGGTATGATTCTTCATCCTATATTCAACCTGTGAGCTGAAGTTGTTTGTTCTCAGATCGAAGGACTCCCTTTAATAATTCTTGTAAGTTTGGTTTGGTTTTTACATATTCCCTTAATTTCTGTTTATCTGGAAATGTCCTAATTTCACAATCATATTTGAATGAGAGTTTTGCGGGATATATTATTCCTGGCTGGCAATTTTTTTTCTTTCAAGGTTTTATATATGTCATCCCATTGCCTTCTTGCCTGCATGGTTTCTGCCGAATAATCTGAGCTTAGTCTTATTGTTTCTCCTCCGTATGTGACTTCTTGTTTTTCCGGAGCTACTCTCAAGATTCTTTGTTTGTCTTTGGTTTTGGTGAGTGTGATTATGATATGCCTTGCTGATTTTCTTTTGTAGTCTATCTTATATGGGATTTGTTGAGCTTCTTGGATGGCCAGCTTTTCATCTTTCATGATATTGGGGACATTTTTGTCAGCAGTTCTTCAATGATCCTTTCTGTATTTTCTGTTCTCTCTCCCTATTCTGGGACTCCGATCACTCGAAAATATTTGCTTTTGATTATATCCTACATAATTGTCAGCAACTCTTCATTTTTCTTTGTTCTTTTTTTCTGAGTTTTCCTCAAACAGAGTTGTATCCAAGTGTTTGTCTTCAGTTCTGCTGATCCTGTCTTCCACCGTTTCAAATCTGCTCCTCAGCCCTTCTATGACACTATCCATTTTTGAAATCTTGTTATCTTTTGGATTTCTAATTGCTGTTTTTGTATAATTTCTAGTTGTGAATTTATCTTGGCATTTTGCTCCTGCATTATTTTCCTGAATTCTTCCATTGTTTTGTCTGTATATTCCATGAGTTTGTCTGTTTTTTCCTCCTGTTTGTCTGCTTTTTGCTTCAACTCTTGGATAATTCTGAGTATTAGAGATTTGAATTCCCTACCAGGTAGTTTTCTAGTGCCTTTTCTTCTGCTGGAAAGTCATCTGGTGTTTTATTTTGGATATCTACTGGAACCATCCTGTCCTGTTTTTGTAAATGTTTGGATATTGTCTGCTGTCTTCGGGACATTCAGTAGTTATTTCTCTTCATTTATTGATTGTAGATTTGTTTGTTTCATCCTTTTCTTTTAAAATTTGGCTATGTCTGAGCAGGCTGGCTGTGGGTTCTTTGTTGTTTGCTCATCTGTGGTCACGATACTTTTTGCCTCCTTCTTCAATTGGTGGGGTCAGTCACTCAGATATGGTACAGCAGGGCAGTTCTAGCAGAAAAGGAGTTGCTGGGATGGGGTATTTGTGGCACTTACTACAGCCACCAGGGCAGGTCGGTAATCAGTGCAGGGCAGGTTCTGGTTGGCTGTGTCTGTGCTGCTTGGTGGTGTTATGTTAAGTGCACTGTGTAGGTAGGCAGGATGGAGGGGAGAGATTGTGATGTGTGGAGCTAAGATGGATATGGGAGAGAGGAGAGAGGAACAGGAGCCAAAAACATACAAACAAACAAAAAAGAGTGCTAGAGGAGCTTGCCGTTGGAGTGGAGAGGTGAGAGACTATGAAATGGAGAAAAACAAAAAGGGGAAGAAGAAAAAAAAAGAAAAGAATGAATAAATAAAAATTAGAAAGAAAAAAGAAAAGAAAAGCTCCCAGGGATCCCATCGGTGTAGCTACTAGGTCTGGGGAAGTTTTTCCCAGGTATTGAATTATAGCCTGGCTAGAAGGGGTAGAGGTGTCACTCAACACCAGGAATTCAGGGGGCAGGAAGAGAAGAAAGGTATAGAGAGGTGAGAAACTGAGTAATAAAGAAAGACAAAAAGGGAAAAAGAGGGAAAAGAAAACAAAACAAATTAAAAGAAAAAGAACAAGAACTGCCCCCCCCCAAAAAAAAACAGAAAAAATACAAAAAAAGAAATGTTCTCAGGGATCCCTCTGCAAGTCTGTGCAAGCTGAGGGGATAGATCCCAAGCCGCGCAGCACTGCCTGGCCAGAATGGGCTCCTGGCTCGAGAAAAGAAAAAGAAAACAAACAAACAATTCAAAACAAACAAACAAAAGCCCCAGGATCCCACTAGCATGGCAGAATGGACCAGGAAGCAGTTCCACACTTAAGCAGAGCTCCACAGCTCCTCAGGAAGAAGCAAAGATGGAGCACAGAGCCATGTATTTGAGCTAAAGGAGGGGGAGATGGTGAGAGTTAAGGAAGAAATCAAAATAAGTGGAAAAAAGCAATACCAGCAGCCAACAAATGGCACTCAGAGAGCCGGCCAGTGGGGGCGGGTGGAATCCAAGGAGCCGGTGCTTCCCAGCCAAGAGACTGTGGCAGTGGGAAGCAGAGAAGGCGAAGTGGGGGTGAAGAAGGGTGGGGGGTGGGAAAGCGTATATCGCCAGTTACTGGTTGTTTGGCCTCCTGCTGGAAGCTCCGTGAAGCTGCTTTCTCATACCCCCTATTTGCTGGTCTCTGATAGGAGTCTGAGATGGCAGATCCATGCTTCATTAGCTGATAGGGGACCTCTTCATGTATGTCTCCTTGCTCTCCGTTCTCCTTCAGTTTCTTATTCCATTTGGTGCTTGGCTGAGTTCCTTATCTCTTCATTTGATGTTTAGGTTTTCAGGATTGCTGTTTTCTCTGTTTGGCTTAGTTTTTCAGATCTTCGCTGTCGAGGGATGGCGTGGTGCTTCTGCCTACAGTGCCATGTTGCCAAAGTTCAATAATGTAACTTTTTCTCATCATCTTTATGGCTAGTGCTTAGTCCTAGTCAACATTATATCCCCCTGAGACTGTTGCAATATTCTTTGAACTAGTTCCCTGCTTATACTCATTTCTTCCACAATCTGTTCTCCACAAAGGAGCCAGCTTGGTCTTAAAAAAAATGAAACACAAATCATTTATCTTCTGTGCTCAAACCGCATCAATGGCTCCCTTCTCACTCAGAATGAAATTCAATGCTCAATACATAATTTTGCCACCTACTACTTTTCTGAATTCCTTTCTTTATATGATGTGTCTTAGAGGTAACATAACAGGATTCACTGAGAGAAAGAATGGGGTATGAGGGTAAGCGGGCACATGAGAGCTCAGTCTCTCCTCTTTTTAATTGAGATTTCCAGGAAGCCCCACAAAGTACATCTTATCTCATTAGTTAGAAGTGTGTCACTCAGCTACCCCTGCTTTCAAGAGATATTTTTAGCTTGACACACTGTAGCTCCCAATAAAGTTTGGGAGTTGTTAGCCAGTGAGAAGAGAGAAACACATAATGGGTAGGAATTAAAGCACAGCAAGAACATTAGCATGGAGGGGTCCAGCAGACTATTGAGAATATAGATATATTCAGAAGAGAGGTCTGGGATGAAGATAAAAAATTTGGAGGCAAGAATGTGTAGATAACATTTTAGGATTAATTTAAATACAATGAGCAAGGATGCTAACCTAGGAACTTTGAGGAATTGCTGAGATTGAGAGTAGACAATATCAGGAAAAGAGTCCTGAGCTGGTGGAAGTGATTTTGGGAAACCTAGCTCAGAGTGCTTGGATAGGAATGGGAAGAAAAATGTTATGGTGACTGCTTGGTAAGTTGCATTGGAGTTGGTGAATGGTTGTCTTTTTCTATTCTGCTTGGTGAATCGAGAGCAGCTAAGGTAATTGCCCAGGGGTTTAAGGAGTAAAACGTACATTGTAACATGGGAAATAGATAGTGCCCGTGTTAGCTAATAACCCGACAGGGATAACTAACACCTATACTCCAAAGATGAGCTAACAGCACAGAGCAATCCCCAACAATAACCAGAGGCAGGCAGACGAGAGAGAATCTCAACACAAATATGAAAAGATAACCAAAAATAATTGACTATTCAAGAAAAACCAGCACCATGAAAGAGAGACACCAAACATGACATCAATATTAATAAAATAAACAGAAAAAGAAGTAATAATATTTACAAAGATATAACAGAAAGCATTTCTGAAAATGGCATTCCTGAGTGCTGTAAATGGTTATCGTGCTCAGCTGGTAACTGAAAGACTGGAGGGTTGAATCCACCCTGAGGCACCTTGGAACCTACATCTGAAAAATCAGCCATTGAAAATGCTATGGAGCACAGTTCTACTCTAACACACTTGGGGTAGCCACGAGTAGGAACTGACTCGATGGCAGCTGTTTATTTCTGAGGATACTGTATGTAACTTAAAAACTAGAAATACTGGAAATCAAAATTTTGACTATCTGAAGAAAAAAAATCAATAGATAAGTTAGTAGAAGAATAGAATCAACTAAAGGATAATAAATAATCAGGAAGATTTAGCCAAGCGATTCCCCCATAATGCACTTGAGATGGACTATTTGGAGATTGTAAAAAGAATTCTATTTTATTTCCCATATCTTGTTTGTTGTTGTTCTGTGGCCTTTTAACCATTGAACCAGTAGCATCTGTTGCAACAGAGAGAAAGCAGATACTGACTAGAACCAAGAAGTCATTGCTCAGCTTTGAATTTCAAAATAGAGATCTTAAATTCCAGGACCTGGACAATGATTTGAAAGCCAGGCATATTTGATTTTCAAGAGCCAGGCTTAGTTGAAAGGAAAGGTTGTCCTTGTTTTCATGAGCTGTGTTTTAACTATAGTTGATCATGGAGGATCTGAGAGTGAAGATTGCCATAGAGCAAAGACACAAAAAGAAGAAATTCAGAAGTGAGAAGACTAAAGCTTACTTGCTGCTAATTTCCTAGGAAGTGGTTTTTGTATTTCATAGAATTTGTTTTCTTCACTATCCTTAATTAAATATAAACATTTCTCTTCCTAGTTTTTTTTTTTGTTTGTTTAATTTTTGTTGAGGTGCTATTTCTCTATTTAATTATGGTTAAGTAGTCGAAATTCGATTTAAATCTGTTTACCCCAAAGTACTACAGGTATACTTTCCTTGACTCTCCTTTACGTTCATCTGTATAGTCAGTGAACAAATATTTATTGAGTCTCTGTTCCGTGCCAAGTAATATTCTTGGTCTTGGAATTATAAAGGTTAACAAGACAACAGGTCAGGTCTCAAGTAAGTTGAATTCTGGTGTGGGAACTAAAATAATAAAATAAAGAGGAAAATTTTAAACACTAATAAGTACTATGGAGAAGATGACATATGGGAATGTAGTAGCGTATGACTGTAGAGCTGAAGTGTACTCAGCTAGTATCAGGTAAGGCTTTCCTGAGTAGAAGGATTTTATGACCTTTCTTGTGTCTTTCCTTGTTATTTAGGCTGAGGACGTAGAAATTAATGTTAATAAATTCAGTGCTCAGCACTTTGTTTGCCAATTGGAGGCCCAGGAACTGGGACCCTGGGTAAGTGGAGTTAAGGTTCTCATATTTTCTTCTAAAACTGTTGTGCATGACCATCAGCCTTATCCCAAGAGACTAGAAACATGCTTTCTTCCATTGGTGGTGAGTTCCCTTAGAATTCAGTTTTCTCCTTCTGTTTTGGGTGAACCAGTCACCTTCGTGAAAAGTTGAGTTAGGGAGATGCCACATGGTTAATAAAGCTTTTTGCTTCGTAGCTCCAGTATCATCAATCTCTGCGCAGTTATTTCTGATCAGTTTATCTCTAGCCCTCACTCTTTCTAATGAGAATGCCAGGTCAGATAATAAATGTGATTTCCCCTCTAGCCCTGCCTCTCCTGATGATCTGAGGAATCCTGGTCCTTTATATTCTACCACAAAGCCCACACTTATTTTTAGCCTGCACCTATCAGAGCCTGTAGATGCTATTGCAGTGTTCTCATTAATTCCTTATAACACTGCACCATGTGCATGACCAACTGACCTGTACACTTGTTAGCAGCATCCTTTCTTAAGTTGGTCCAGGATTGTTTTGCAGCAGGTAAGTTTTCACCAGAATCTGTGGCAACAGGTTGAGTCCTTTACTCGTTTCAGAGTAGATGCTATTTTTTCTCTATTTGTGCTTTTGTTGTTATTGATATTAAATTGGTTATTGAAAGGGGTTGTTTGCTAACATGTACTTATTCCAAATATATCACCATATTTACTGGAAGTTCTCCTACTTAGTGCTCCTCTTTGTACATGGGAAGGTTTATTATTGATCGTTTATTACCTAACATACCAAATATTCTTCCTAACATGTACTCATCAAAGTATACTTACAGATCATATAAAAAGAAATACAACACAACAACCTTGTGATCTCTTTATGAGAAACTTCAGAGAATATTTGCTATGACCTGTTTCCATAAGCTCCAGGAAACAATGAAGAAACTGAGGATATATACACTTTATGGTAATATATTTAGTACAGTAACTCCTTATCATCTTTCAATAGTACTGAGTATAAAAGTATACACACGTATACATGCACATTGTGAAAAAGCCGCAGCTCTCACTCACCACACATTTTTCAGGGAAATATTATGAAGGAAGCATAAGGAAATATCAGGAGAAAATTTAAAAAGTACATTTTGATTTTCTGCACTGTTAGTACCACAGAACTTATCACAAATATTTTAAGTATAACAAGCAAATCCAAGATTCTGCACATTTCTCATGCCTCCAGAAACTAGTTAAATTTCCATTATTAATAATACAAAAAATATTCTCTAGAGAATAGCGATATGCTCTGGCTAATACTGCAAGAATAGCACCTACATTATTTAGTCCTTTGTAATATTTCAGGGTAGTGACTTTGGAAAAAAAAAGAAAGAAACCAAAAGTGAGAGTAAGACAAAAAGAAACAGAATCCTTTAATGACTCCCCTTTGTTTACTATGGTCATCACCAAATTGGAATGCTTGTACCTCAAAGATATATAAAATGATCCATTGGGGTGCAGGAAGAAAATATTAAAACCCATATAAATATTTATTTTTTTCTCATCCTCTTAAAATTTGTTTGGTTTGCATATACTCTTCATAGTAAGTTAGTACAGTAGAACACAAATCTAATTTATACATAATTAAATGAGTCCTCAAATCTTGAGGGTGCATACTCAAACATTTTTACTAATATGATGCATGCATAATAAAAAAGTTGGATATCACTGGATGCAGAAGTAAAGGGCAATCGATGATCTTGCCTTTGTTATGACATCAGGATCATCATACCATTACTTCCTCATGACATCCCAGTACCTCTTCTGTAGTCACACTATAGTACTTCAGTTTCTCCAAATGCGGCAGTCCCTTTAATCTTTTTATTTTGAGAAATTGAGATTCACCTGGAGTTGTAAGAAATAAAACAGAGATTCTGTGTACAGTTTACCCCAGTTTCCATCAATGGTAACATCGATAGTGCATAATATCACAACCAGGATATTGAAATTGATACAGTCAAGATATAGAACATGTCCATCACCACAAAGATCCTTCATTTCACCCTTTTATAGCCACACCACTTTATTCTTTTTCAAGATTATTTTAGCTCTTCAAGGGCCAGTGCCTTTTCATATAAATTTTAGAATAAGCTTGTCTACGTCTGTAAAAAACTCTGCTGGGAGTTGATGTTGTTGTTAAGTGCCGTCAAGTCAATTCTGACTCATAACAACCCTATGTATAACAGACCAAAACACTGGCTGGTCCTGTGCCAACCTCACAATCATTGCTATGCTTGAGTCCATTGTTGCAGCCACTGAGTCAATCAATCTTGTTCAGTGTCTTCCTATCTTTTGCTGACACTCTGCCAAGCATGATGTCCTGCTCCAGGGATTGGTATCTCCTGATAACATGTCCAAAGTAAGCGAGACAAAGCCTCACCATCCTTGCTTCTAAGGAGCATTCTGGCTATACTTCCTCTAAGACAGATTTGTTCATTTTTCTGGCAGTTCATGATATATTCAATATTCTTCTCCAATACCATAACTCAAAGGCATCAAATCTTCTTCGGTCTTCCTTATTCATTGTCCAGCTTTCACATGTATACGAGGCGATTGAAAATACTATGGCTTAAGTCAGGTGCACCTTAGTTCTCAAGGTGACATCTTTGCTTTTTAACACTTTAAAGAGGTCTTTTGCAACAGATTTGCCTAATGCAATGCGTCATTTGATTTCTTGACTGCTGCTTCTGTGGGTGTTGATTGTGGATCCAAGTAAAGTGAAATGCTTGACGACTTTAGTCTTTTCTCCATTTATCATGATATTGCTTATTGGTCCAGTTGTGAGGATTTTTGTTTTCTCTATGTTGAGGTGTAATCCATAGTGAAGGCTGTAGATAGAAATTGTATTAAACCTATAGATCAATTTAGAGAGAATTGACATCTTTACTATATTGAGTCTTCAAATCCATGAACATGGCATGAATCTCTGTTTATTTAGGTTCAGTTTTGAGTTCTCTTATCAGTCTTTTATAATGTTCAACATACCGATTCTGTACATGATTTGGGTTTATATTTAAGTGTTTCATTTTCTTTGGAGTGATTGTAAATGGTACTTTGTTCTTAATTTTAGTTTCCACATGTTCATTGTTAGTGTGTGATTAACTTGTGATTGCTGTATTGAATTCTGACATCTTGTTGAACTCACTTTTTACTTCTAGGAGTTTTTTTGTAGATTCCTTGGGATTTTTTACATAGACAATCATGTCACCTGCAAATAGGTACAGTTTCATTCTTCCTTCACAATACGTATACCTTTTATTACCTTTGCTTTTCTTATTGCATTAGCTATGACTTCCAGTACACTGTTGAATAGGATTGGTGAGGGGGCATCATTGTCTTGTTCCTGATCTAGGAAGAAAGCATCTAGTTTCTCACCATGAAGTATGATGTTAGCTATAGATTTTTTGTAGATATTCTTTATCAAGCTTGAGGAAGTTATCCTTTGCCCTTAGTTTTTAACATGAGAATTTTTACCATGGATGGGTGTTGTATTTTATCAAATGCTTCTTTTTTTTTTTTCTTTTTTACATCAACTGATATCATCATGTGATTTTTCTTCTCTGGCCTATTGATATAGTGGATTACATTGATTGATTTTCAAATGTTAAACCAGTCTTGCTTATCTAGAATAAATCCCACTTGGGCATGCTATATAGCTCTTTTTATTCATTGTTAGAGTCTGTTTGCTAGTGTTTTGTTAGGGATTTTTGCAACTATGCTCATAAGTGATATTGGTCTCTAGTTTTCTTTCTTTTTCTTTTTTTGTGCTGTCTCTGTCTGGTTTCAGTCTTAGAATAATCCTAGTCTCATAAAATGAGTTGGGAAGTTCCCTCTTTTTCTATTTTATGAAAGAGATTGAGTAAAATTGATGCTAATTCTTCTATAAAAGTTTGATAGATTTTGCCATTAAATCTGCTTGGGCCTGATGATTTCTCCTTTGGGAGCTTTTTAATTAGAAATTCAATTTCTTTAATGGTTATAGGACTATATTTCATTGATTTCTGCCATCATCTTTATTATTTGCTTCATTCTGTTGGCTTTGGATATACTTTTCCCTTCTTTTCCTAGTTATTTGAAAAACAGATTGTTGATTTGAGATCTTTGAGACTCACAGATGCCTTGCTGCATATGAGTGGGATGGAAGCTCTCCTTCCCCCTTGGCTCCACTGACACCTTCCCAGTGAAGCGGTGCACTGACCTGTACCACCTCATCACCTCCAAGTGAGGTTGCAAAATCAACTCCTCACTGGGCCCTGCTGTCACCGAGAAGAAGGAATCTGACTGCTGACTCACATTGTTTTTTTGCTGTAGAGTAGGAGTGGATGCTCACTGGGATCGCGGCTGTCAACCTAGTGGACTCACACTGCCTCATTAAGTCTCATGGTTGCTGGGAGGTGGTTGAGTTTCAGCCTGCCATTGGATCACATGGATGCTATCCTGGTGGGGGAATCAGACCGTCATGTGGTTTAGCTTTTCACTTTGATCTGTAGGGGAAAGGGAGCTCAACCTGCTCCCATATTGAGGAAGAAGGAGGTAGAAGATCAACTCCCCATTTGGCCCTGTTCACTTTTTTTTTTTTTTTTGTATGCATATTGCCAACAGGTTTTCTGTTGTTAGGCCACTCACTTTTCACTTCTTTGCCTGGAGGAGGTGGGGTTTTTTTAGAGCTTTTATTTAGCTGTGCCTTTTGGTGGTTTCAGGTAGGAGTCTTTAGTGGCACCCTGTCCAGGATATATGGGAGGCAATAAGGAAACCCAAGGAACACATCACTGGGTCGTTCCTCAGGTCCTAAGTTCCCTAGGTTGTCAACCTTCTTCTTTCGACCTTTCGGATACTTACTAAGTATGTTTCTTGTCTTATTTCCAGGGATTTTTACTTGTAAGAAAGAGGATCTGGAAGAAACGTGGCCACTCCATCTTGACGGAACCGAAGTCTTGGCATACCATTTAAGCTTTGTACTTTTGAACATTCTGTCCCTATGTCACCTTTTTCACCTTGTTAAACCAATGAATGACTCATAATTATGCTTCAATGATCCTGGAAAATAAGGCTCTTGGAAGATTTACATATATGTTCTATGCCCACTCAAAAGGAGCCCTGGGAATACAATGGTTAATACTCGACTGCTAACCGAAAGGCTGGAGATTCGAACCCACCCAGGAGCTCTGTTGGAGAAAGACCCGGCAATCTATTTCCATAAAGATTACAGCTAAGAAAACCCTATGGGGCAGTTCTCTTCTGTCACATGGGATCACTATGAGTCAGAATCAACTCTACTGCATCCAGTAACAATGACAACATGTACTCCCAAAGCCTTATGAAAAACTTATCATGCTTCCTGTCTTGTAGTATTGAGTGTTTGTTTACTTTACTGTCTCCTCATCTAGGGTGAGGGATTCTTAAAGAAAGGCTTTTTCTTATGTATCTTCATATCCCTAATGGCTGGCATTGTAGTATGTGTTCAGTCATTGTTTGCTAAATGCACAAGTTTTTCCTTGCAATCAATAGGGCTTTACAGTTTTACAATATGCTTTGTACTTACTATCTCAATTGCTACCTCACTCTGAGAATTAAATTTTCACTCTGATTTTATCGATAAGGAAACTCAAAACCAGAGAGTTTCAATGCCTTGTTCATTGTCACAAAACTTGTAATGATGCCCTGGTTTCCTAATAAGAGGCAATGCAAATTTTGTGTCTATTTTTATTTTGTACATTACTAAGGTAGACAAATCTAGTTTTTAAAGTGTTTCAGCAACAAGAAGAAACAAGCAAAAAGAGTTACGTAAAGTAGAAAATCCATATGATTACAATGTTTCCTTCACATTGGAGTTAAGGACTGCTATATGGAAAGTAGGAATGATGGTAATGAAAGCCGTAATCTTTCTCTATTCCTAATCCAGCAAAATTAAAATTGGTAATCTCCTGACAGAAAGGAAAGAAATTAGGTGTTAATTTATGCTGTGCTGCCTTGTCTAAGGCTGTGTCAGTAGGATTCCCCCGAATTAAAGTAAAACTTATATTACATTTATATTCATAATTGAAATCTCCCATATGAATTTGGGTGAACAGCTGGATGGACTAGAACAACTGTGCAGTTGCTGTCTTGAAATAAGAGAAATCAAGGGGCAATTCACTTTCTTTGATGGAAAACAAGCTAAAATTGAATTGTTGATTTGAGGTGGTATTTATGATGTCCCAGGCTCATCCAAATTAACTGGGTGTTTGACCTCAATCTGAATGACTGGCACAGCCTAAGTGGAATGAATAACTGCTTGATTATGATGGTATCAAGGCCATGAGCTAAGATTTTTTTTTTTAAGTCCTTTTTTTGGATAACATTTTAACCAAAAAAAATAACCCATTATATAATATATAAAACTTATGGTCTGCAAGTGTTTCAGCAAAAAAAAAAAACAAACTAAAATTTATTTATATTGTGTCAGAGAAACTTACTTTAAAATAATAAATAAATAAAAGCAAAAAAAAAAGCTTTGAATAAAGATGAAGTCTTCAGAGACATACAAAATGCTACAGTTTGAATTTATTCAATTAATTTCTTCAAAATACTACATTTTACTCTGGGATTGTCTTAGTCATCTAGTGCTGCTCTATCAGGAATACCACGAGTGGATGGCTTTAACAAGGAGAAGTCTATTCTCTCACAGTCCAGTAGGCTACAAGGAAGTCCAAACTCAGGGCATCATTAGCTCCAGAAGAAGGCCTTCTCTATCTGTCAGCTCTGGAGAAAAGTCCTTGTGATGCATCAGTCTTCCCTTGGTCTGGGAGCATCTCAGCGCAGGAACCTCAGGTCCAAAGGACGCGCTCTGCTCCCGGCACGGCTTACTTGGTGGTGTGAGGTTCCCACGTGTCTCCGCTCGCTTCTCTCTTTTATATCTCAAAAGAGACTGGATTAAGACACTATCTAATCTTGTAAACCTCATCAGTATAACCTCACCACAGCGGTAGAATTTACAACACATAAGGAGATCACATATAACCTATCATAGTGACAGAGTTTACAACATATAAGGAAACCACATCAGATTACACAATCATACAGTACTGCAAATCATGACCCAGCCAAGTTGACAGGTATTTTTGGGGGACACAATTCAATCCATGACAGGGATTAATCTTAAAATTATAATAACGTCTCTAAATGATGCCTGAGAGGAGTTATTATGAAGCACACAGTAGGTGGTTATAAGATTTGTAAAATGATTGCACAATTATTTTTACAAAAATTTTTAACACTTTCGATTGCTGTGTACAGTTCATCTTCACCTGACTGAACTTGTGATCCTACAACCCTTAAAAATCATTTTTATCTCCCTTTTAAAACTGGTTCACCATTACCTATCCGTCATCATAGTCCAAATCCAAGTCACACTCCCACTTCCTTCTTTTTATTTTTACCTTTAACATCCAAGCACTAATGCAGTCTTATCTCTTCCACGTATTTTAACCTATCGCTATAATCACCTCATCTCCACTTAATTCAGTTTCTCATCATCTCTTGCCCAGAACAGTGCAATTGTCACCTATTTTCCTGCCACTGATCGTGACTCCCTCCATCAAAGCAACTTCCATAGCATTGTTTCTAAAAGTGGAGTCCATGCACCAGTAGCATTGGAATCTTATGGGAGCTTTTTCCACCTGATTTCAAATCATAATACATGTAGAACATGCCTGCCAAAATACTGGCGGAACTTGAGATAAATAAAAGATATTTCTGAAAGTTAAAAACAAACTGCCAAGCCTTAGAAGTAACACAATTAAAAAGATAGGTAGGTAGATAGATATAGACATACACATAGATACATACACACATAAAGAGACACACATGTCTATCTGTCTATCTATATATTTATGTATCTATCTATTTATCCATCAAACTATGACTTGATTGCAAATTGCCCTCAAGGGGCAGGATGGCCAATACAGTGTAACTCGGTCACTCAGAAAGCTGACTCTTAAACTTGATATTTGTATGTACCACTATGGCTCCATTCTGCTTGTAATAAGATAATAAATGTTACTTCTCTCAAACAGAAGCAGTATAGTGTAGTATATTAAAATTTTGAGCTCTGGAGTCAGACAGAAAGTAATGCAGGCTTCCCAGAACCCAGTGCAGTGTTCCCTCACTCCCCACTGTCTACATGTTTAGCTTTAGGCCTGACATGTGTCAGTCCCTTCTTTCCTTCTCTCCTCCCTTAAAGGGAAGGTACAGAGAAGGAAGGCAGCTGGATTTGCAAAAATCAAAGCTATTTACGGTAATAGTAAAAATATTGGTCTATCTAATAATTCTTTGTGAAAAACAACAGGAGCTAAAAATGTATGAGAGAGCAGTTATTATCTTTCTGTCTCAGTCCTCCCAGGATACAGAATAACCAACCAGCCACCTACCTGGCAATGGGCTTCTGTTTTTAAGAATCATTCTGAAAACAACAGTATTTGCTTAGGTGTTGATAGAAAGATTTTAAAAAAAAGGAAAATGAAATCTTCCATTTACTTATGTTTTCAAGATACCTAAAATCATTAAAACTTTGGTTTTGTTATCTATACAGTTGAGCTTATAATACCTAGAGTGTCAGAAGTAATTTCAATAACAATGATAGCTAATATTTATTTACTGTTTATTCGTATCAGGCTAACCTACATGCTTTACATATATTACCTCATTTGCTCATTCAGCAACATTCCTGTAGATTCTATAATTATCGAAATGAGAAAATGTAGGCTTACTTACACTTTCTAAGGTCACAGGCAAAAACTGGGAAGCAGATAATTCAAATCTAGGACTATCTGATTCTGGAACATGAGTTTCAGCCAACATACAATACTGCATTGAACTAAGTGAAAGTATGCATTCGAACGAAAATATTCTAAATATATGCCAGCTGCTTTCTTTCCCCCTCTACTTATATTTATAGTATTAGTAGCTAAACAATGAAATCATATAATATTATTTTTGTTTTACAGACTCAAGCATTCGCAAGTATAAAAAAAATATAAAATATTAAAAATGGAACACAAAGGCACAGGGAGTAACAAAGGAAAACCTCCTGGAGGAGGTGAAATGTAAAACAATCTTAAGGGAGATGACATGTATTGACCAAAAGGAAGGAAGTAAGAAGGTATTTTGTCCTATTCATTTGTTGTTGGCTGCCGTGACGTCCACTCTAACTCATAGCTACCTTATATACAACAGAAAGAAACGTTGCCCAGTCCTGCATCATCCTCACAGTTGCCAGCCATGTTCGAGTCCATAGTTGTGACTATTGTACCAATCTATCTTACTGAGTATCTGCATGCCTCTATTTACCCTCTACCTCACCAAACATGATGCCCTCCTCCAATAAGAGATCCCTCCTGATGCTGTGTTCAAAACAAGCAAGCTGGACAATGTTCTATTGTGATCAGTAAGGTTTTCATTGGTTAATTTTCAGAAGTAGATCATCAGATCTTTCTTCCTTGTCTGTCTTAGTCTGGAAGCTTTGCTGAAACCTGTATACCATGGGTGACCCTGTTGGCAGGGGCGAGTTACCCAATAAACAAGGTAAACACGGGCTGACTTGTGCTTTCTTATTAATCTGTAGTAAATAGTTTAACATGTTTTTCACCACGTCAAAGAAACTGTGCTTACCTTGCTTATTTGGTACTCTATCCCTGTCTGGGATTGTAAATATGAAAAGAGGCTTTGATTCTGTAGGACGGTGCTGTGGTGTTGGAAGAGGGACAGATGCCAGCCATACCTAGGAGCAGAATCTTTGATGTGAAAAATCTTACTACAGATTAGTAAGTAAGCACAAGTAAGCTTGTGCTTACCTTACATATTGGGTAATCCAGTAGTGTCTGCTGGTATTAGAAATAGCTGTAGCATAGCTTCCAGCATCATGGTAACATGCCAGCCACCACAGTCTTATTCATAGATCAATATAAAAAGTTCTATTTCTTTTTTTTTTAAGGAATCAACCATATATATATTTTTTTCATTGGTTTTACAAAGCCCCTGTTCGTTTATCAACAGAAGCGCCTTATTTCCCCAATACAACTGACTTTGAGTTGTAATGACCTATTTTAGTTCTATGAGCCATATTCCAGGGAAACCTGTAAATATGAGAGCATTCAGTTTTTCATTAACTTCCTGATTTACATGCCCCTAGTGCTCCTCCAGCTGCTTTATTTAGCATAGGCCCATTATTGGAAATGCTTTTGGTGGAATCGGAGGCAAATGTTCTCTTGCTTCATTGGACATATGCTGAACAACCAGAGATACTCACAAATAAAAAATGCTTAATAAGTAAAATGGAAGTAACAAAAGTAAACAGTCATAGATATTTTGACCAAGACAGGATCGTATTTTACACAAATAATGCTTATGAAAATACCTTAGGGAAGGACAAAGTTGGTAAAAAATGTGTAACGCATGTGTTGAGTAAAAATACGGTTTATCGCTGTGAGGCCATTTACCAAATTAAGTGAATAGAACTGGATTCATGGGTTTTTATTATTATTATTAACTTATGAGTAGTTCTACTTAGGATGGGTCTACATACATAAATCTGTTTGATGTAGCTCTACCCATCTCCAGACATATCATCAAATGTTTGAGTGGAGACTCCATATTAAAGTTCTCCACATACTCAAACCATGCAGTGTCTCATCATTTTATTATGGGAATAAGCCCAGAAAAACACCAGGTTAAATACTTGTTCTTGTAAAATATTCCTGAAATGTTGATAGTGATAGATCAATCATCAAGGAACTCAACTTTATTATATATTTATAAACACAAATGCACTATGTCTATAAAGTCAGTGAAGGAATTCTTGAAAAGAGTAATTAATTGAACTAATAATTATTAATAATATGGTCCAATTAGGTGATGTGGTGGACTTCAACTCTGGCATAGGATACATTTTTCCCTTATTTCTTTTAGTTATAGACACCCTCTCCTCCACACATACATCAAAATTTAGACTGAGAACAAGGTGGGCCTGCCTTGTGACTATACTAGCCATGTGACCAAATTTGGGCTAGTGGAATATCAGTTGAAATAAAGTGTACAGCTTTTGTGCCAACTTCCTGAAGACAGACTGCCTGCCCTGGACTTCCACTCTTTGTTGTCCCCAAAAGCAGGAATACAGACATAAAGTTCAGCCTGCTTCAACCCCCAAAACAAGGGAAATGCATAGGAGATGGCTAAGCATCAATATGGAATGAATATGAATCCCTACCCTGCTGTATATTCCTGTATAGCAGAGAAATAAAATTAGTTTTCAAGCAACTGTGATTTTAGATCTCTTTGTTATAGCATCTTAGCTTGTACCCTAAATAATAAACATGCACTACGTATTTTTCCTCTTTTAATCCTTAAAACAATCAGATGACATGAGTATTATTGTCTCCATGTTACTTTTCAAGAAACTGAGTTATGTAATTATCAAAGACAGTGAGATCATATATAGTGGAGAAAATATTTGAGTACAGAACTCATGCCTTTTTAACAATCAAACATACTAGAGAGGCACAAGCAGTTAAGCACTTGGGTGCCTCAGAAGAAAGGTCTGGCAATCTACTACCTAAAAATCAGCCTTTGAAAACTCTGTGGAGCACAGTTCTACTCTGACACACGTGAGGCTTCCATAACCTGGAATCAACTTGACAGCAAATGTTTGTTGTTGTTTTTTGAAACAATCATACTAGGATTAAAAAAAATTTTTTTCTAAATGTATATCGCTCTCCATTCTCATGTTATTTGCTCTTGAATATCTTTCTCTCCTCTGCTTCTAGGTTTCTAGCTCCGTTATAGCTTCCCTGTTTTGTCTTGCTATTTCAGCAGACTATCCTCAATCATTTCTAGATTCAATATTTCCCAGGACTGCAGTGGTGAAGTGTTTTGGTTTGTAATGCATAAATTATCAGACACATATTAGAAAAAAATACAGGAAGAAAGTATATATTTGAAATACATACGTATGCTCATTTAACTGAAAGAGAAATAAACCTGACTGCATTAAAAAGACTAATTCAGTGAAGTGAATATGCTCTGTTCCTACTAAATGCAGCAACTGGAATCTGGTTTACTGCACAACTTGCAGACTTCTGTTCCTGGCTTGCTCTCCTCCTCTCATCCTTAGTGACACATATGTCAGTAATCTCTATGGAACTTTGAATCTTAGTTCTTTACGTGTCCACTTGCAATGACTATTTCTTCCACTCCACTTCAGCCATCTGCTCCTCTAGATGCATCCTGGATGTTGTCATCATCAGAAACTGAGCTTTTTCTTAGATCTGGATATCAAACATCCCAACAGCTGACCATAACTTTCTATACTTCTTAGGCCTTTGTTTAGAACCACAATTCTCTAAAACATGGGCTCCACAATTTCTCGCTATATCTTTACCTTTTTGATCAGGTTAAATTCCCTAGTCTGTAATTACAGTTACAAGCACACTTTAGCAAATATTCTCAGCTCACTAGCTCCTCTCTCTCTCTTTTGCTATCAGCTGGTATATACTAAACCATAGAGCAACCAAATTATTTTCTCCTCTGTGCCTGCAGCCAAGGAAATGAATGTTGCCAGAGAAAATCACATAGCACTGGTTTCACCTTAAATTCATAATTACAAACCTCAAACAGGTCCCCCATTCTGCACATCAGTTCTGCTGTGTTTTCCTGTTAAATTCATTTCTCTCTCTCTGAAATAATTATTTCACTCCTTATTCCCTTTGCACCCATCTGCTCCTCTTTCTGCTTGTTACGGGAGAGATGGTATCCCTCCTCCTTTCTTTGTTTTCTAGATTCCATCTCTCTCATTTTCTTGAGAAGCTAACTCCTTCTTTTAACACCTCTACTCTCATGAGAAGCCCTGGTGGTGCAGTGGTTAAGTGCTCGGCTGCTAACCAAAAGGTGAGCAGTTCGAACCCACCAGCTGGTCTATGAGAGAAGATGTGGCAGCCTGCTTCCATAAAGATTATAGACTTGGGAGCCTTATGGAGCAATTCCACTCTATATCGTGGGTTGAATTGTGTCCCCCCAAAATATGTGTCAACTTGGCTAGTCCATGATTCCCAGTATTGTGTGGTTGTCATCCATTTTGTGATCAGATTCTCATCCATTTTGTGAAGTGTTGTAAATCCTAGCCTCTATACTTGTGGTTATGGTCCTGTTTAGGAGTGAGCTGTCTGTTATTTTAATGAGGCAAGATTAGGTCATGCTAACGAGGATTAAGTTATGTTTGTTATGTTAATGAGGTAGGATTAAGGTGGGCTGTATCTTGAGTCACAGCCCTTCACTTCCCTACAAGAGATAAAAGCAGATAGAAGGGAGCAGAGAGAGAGGGGTCTGACTACCACCAAGAAAGAATGTGAGGAGCAGAGTGCATCCTTTGGACCCAGGGTCCCTGTGCTGAGAACCTCCTAGACCCAGGGTAAAATTGATGCCAAGACACGTGGAGATCTCCAAGAGATGCCAGGCCCACAGATGTTGAAAGGAGACAAGGACCTTCCTCCAGAGACAACAGAGACAGAAATCCATCTGCTAGAGCTGGAGCCCTGAATTCAGACTTCTAGCTTCCTAAACTGTGAAAGAATAAATTTCTGTTTGTTAAAGCCATCTGTTATGGACTGAATTGTGTCCCTCAAAAATGTATGTCAACTTGAGTATGCCATGATTCCCGGTATTGTGTGATTGCCCACTATTTTGTCATCTGATATGGTTTTCCTAAGTGTTCTAAATCCTACCTCTTTAATATCAATGAAGCAGGATTAGAGACAATTATGTTAATGAGATAGGACTCAATCTACAAGATTAGGTTGTATTTTGAGTCAATCTCTTTTGAGATATAAAAGAGAGAAGTAAGCAGAGAGACAAGGGGACCTCATACCACAAAAAAGTAGTGCCAGGAGCAGAGCACATCTTTTGGACCTGGGGTCCCTACTCTGAGAAGCTTCTAGACCAGGGAAAGACTGATGACAAGGACCTTCCTCCAGAGCAGATAGAGAAAGAAAGCCTTTCTCTGGAGCTGGCACACTGAATTTGGACTTCTAGCTTGCTAAACAGTGAGAGAATAAACTTCTCTTTGTTAAAGCCATGCATTTGTGGTATTTCTGTTACAGTAGCACTAGATGACTAAGATACCATCCACTTGTGACATTTATGTTATAGCAGCACTGTATAACTAAGATAGTTGCTATGAGTTGGAACTGACTCGACTTCAGAGAGTATGGTTTACTCTTTTATAAAATGAGTTCCTGGGTGGTGCAAAGAGTTAAGGGCTTAACCCGGACTTCTAGCCTAAAAGTTGGTAGCTCTAACCCACCCAACGGCACCTCAGGAGACAGTCCTGGCAATCTGCTTCTTGAAGGTCACAGCCTTGAAACCCCATGGAGCAGTTCTACTCTGTACACATGGAGTCACCATAAGTCAGAATCGACTAGATGGCAACCAGCAATAATCCTTTTATGAGGTTCCCTGCGTGACACAAACTGTTAGGTGCTCTGGGTGACACAAACTGTTAGGTGTTCAACTACTAACCAAAGCATTGGCGGTTCAAACCCACGCAGACATACTGAAGAAAGGGCTGGCAATCTGCTTCTGAAAGATTACAGCCTTGAAAACCCTATGGAGCACAGTTCTACTCTACACACATGGGATCACCATGAGTCGGAATCGACTCTATTGCAGCTGGTAACCCTTTCATCACCCCCTTTTTCTGCATCATTATCTTCTTCCTTTCTACAGTATAATTTTCATCAGTATATAAACCTGTTATTTTCCATCCTACCAAGTATCTACCCTTGATCCCACATTTCTCTGCTTCCCTAAATAGTAAAACATTTTGAAAGAGTCATCTACTATCTCCATTTCTTCACATCCCATCAGTTTTGGTAACCTTTCTAATAAGTTTTCTGTCTCTACCATACCACGGAAATTATCATTCTCTAGTTTACAAAAGACATCTATATTGTTTATACAGCCTGATGACTGATTTGATGAGCTTATCTTATTGGACCTTGAAGTATCTTTCAATATAGTTGACCAATCTCATTTTTATTTTATTGTGGTAAAATATCCATCACCAAAAAATTGCCGTTTCAGCCACGGGTAAGTGTATCATTCGCTGACATTAATCATATTCACCATGCTGTTCATCCATCACCACTATCCCTTTACCCCCCCAAAATTCTTATCTTCCCAAGCAGAAACCAAGTACCTCTGCGGCAATAACTCTGCCTTCTTCTCTCCCTCTATTCCCTGGTAATCACTGATAAACTTTTTTTCTCTATGCATATCCTATTCTAAATATTTCATATAAGCAGAAACACTAAAGGAATATTTGACTTACATCCTCTCTTACATATTTCACCTCAGAGTTAACATATCTCAAAATAAAATTTTCCCCAAAAGCTGTTTTTTCCCAGTCTTCTCCCATTTCACTAACTGGTACTAAAACAATCAGTTACTCAATTCAGAAACCTTGATCTTTCCATCTCTTGTAAATCCCACATCCAGTACACCCCTAGTTCCATATAATGTATTTCAAACATGTTTGCTCCACTTTGTCTCATTGTTTCTGCTCTAGTGCAAGTAGCCATCATGTCTCATCTGAATTATCTCCTGGATTGTCTCTATACTTTCACTTTTGCACTCGTACAATCTGTTTGCTCAACCCTCATAATCTCTTCCAACTTCAAACTTCTCTACATCTCTCCATTGTGCTTGGAAGGAAGTCCAGTCTTTATGATGGCAAACACAGCCTGTCCAACCTGTTGCCTGCCTACCCTCTCCATATTCATATTGTATTGCTCTCCCTTCATCTCTTCTTTTCAGCCATACTGACCTTTTGATAGTTCCTTGAATATGTTAAGTTCTTTGCTATCTGAGGACTCTGTACTTCCTTTTCCTTATAACTAGAATCATCTTCTCTGGACTCCTTGAAATCTGACTTTTCATATTTTAGGTCTAAGCTTAAGTATCACCTTTTTAAATATTTACTGATCTCTGATAATAAATTTAGCAGGGGATTTTTTTTTTCTGCTTGATGCACATCAGCCTGTCCAAGATACCTTCATGCTGTGCAACACTTAATGTTGGGAAAGTGTTATAGCATTTGTTCTGTTTTCAAAATTAATTTACTAGAAGTGTTAATGAAGAGAAGACTTGATGGACAATTTATTTGATAAATCAAACTTCAGTACAGTTATTCAAGGTGAAAATTAATGCAAGTTTTTTTTTTTCTTCTGATTATTCAGGTCACAATCAAATCACTGCAGCTTTTGTTTAGCTGTGAAATAGAAACACAATCCAATCTGCTATGCTTTGCATACTGCTGTTAGATACTGCACTGTGCTGTTTATCTGCTCATTACAATTCCTTACTCCAGATTAGATGCCACAAAGAACCACAGGGGACAGGAATAAAGCCAGTTTGGATTAAGGCTCTAAGAAAACTATTCATGACACAGAGTACATAATCTAGTGTGTCTTCTCTACAAAGCAGTGTTAAAAATTCAATTTGATTGATAATATGCGTTACTGGGTGTAATATTGGAACAGTGCTTTTCTTGTGATAGTAATTAAATGTCTACCTTACCTTTACAAAACCGTTATAATTCACTAAAAATAACTGTCTAAAGGTGAAACTGTATATAGCAGGACTGCAATTTTATTTTACTACCTTTCAAAAAAATGTAGTTAGCTCTTTGTTAGAAAGCGTAAACAACATAGACATGAATGCTTCAAGTAACGTTTTTAACTAAAGGTGTGTTGCCCAAAATTATCTGAATGTATTTTTGTATAATAATGCAAAAAAAAAGGAAACATATTAAACATATTAAAGTTGGCTATGAGTAAGACATGTTATAAAACCCGTTACCGTCGAGTTGATTCCAACCCATAGTGACTCTGTATAGGGCAGAGTAGAACTGCCCCATAGGGTTTCCAGGGAGCGGCTGGTGGATTCCATCTGCCAACCTTTTGGTGAGCAACCGTATCACTTAACCACTGCACCACCAGGGCTCCCATATGTTATAAGGTATATGAAAATTTTCCTGTACCCTACTCCTAGCTTTTCTCTGATTTCCACCTTAATAGTTATGATGTATTCTATCTACTAAATCAACGTTAAGCAATTACAATGTTATGTCATCACAGCCTTTAATAGCCTCACATTCTACTTAAAATTCATTTTTTAAAGCAATTTTGAAAAAGACGCTTCTATGATTTTATTTTCTTCTTTTTAAAAAGAAACGCTAAATGGTCAATCTTAAATACAATAACGTGTGTTGTAACTAGAATATAGGAGCAGTTTTTAATCCTTTTACTTATGAATGTATTGATATATCTAAAAATATCAATTCTAAATATTTAAAGTATATACCTATAACAAAGGGTGACATGCTCGGCAGGTAACTGGAAGGTTGGTAGTTTGAATCCACCCAGGGGCACCTTGGAAGGAAGGCCTGGAAATCTACTTCTGAAAGGTCACAGCCATTGAAAACCCTATGGAGCACAGTTGTACTCTGACACACGCGAAGCCTCCATGAGTTGAAATTGACTTGGCAGCAATGGTGAATGGCAACAAAAATAATCCCAAAGTCCGTCATTTCTTTGAACGTGTATTTAGTGAATGCCTACTGAGTTCTGAACATTGTGTTAAGTTCAGAAGTCATACACATGAGTGTAAAAACAATCATGTTGAAGATTAAAAATAACCACAAATACTTTGACATTACTCCTACTGAGAGTTTGCTGTTTGTGTGCCCTTTCTCTTGAATCTGGATGGGATAAATGACTGCTTTCATAGGTTAAATAAAGCAAAAATGATTCTGTATCAATTTCTGGGCCCAGACCTTAAGAACTGGCCCAGCCGGTATACTGAATCTTGGAACACTTTTTTTGAAACCTAGTCACCATATTGTGAGGGAGCCCAAGTAGTTCCATAGGGAGGCCCAGGTGTCCGCCAATATCAGTTTGTCAGTTACAGTAGCCAGCCTCTCGTATGGCCCACAATGATCTTTGCCTCTATTATTCACGCTTTTGTGTAGTGCCTTCCCACACAGAAGAGGGCTAAACTGTGTAACTAATAAGATATTGCAGAAATAACAATATGTAACTTTTAAGGCTAAGCCATTTCAACTTCTGCCTTGCTTGATCTTGGATCAATCTGGGGAAAGAGAGCTGCCATTTCATAAAGTCACTAAAGCTACCCTATTAAGAGGTCCACATAGTGAGGAACTGTGGTCTTCTGCCAACAGCCAGAACCAACTCTCCATCCACGTAAGGAAGCCATCTTGGGAGCCAATCCCCCTCTTAGATGACTGCAGCTCTGGCCAGTGACTTGCTGCAGCATCAAGAGAGATCCTGAGCAGAACCATCCAGCTAATTCTTCTCAAATTCCTGACCCATAGAAACTGTGTGAAATAACGAAAGCTTATTTTAATTAGCAGTTATTTTAAACTGCTAATTTTAAGTTGTTACACCCTAAACACTTTGCCATCGACTCATAGTAACCCTATAGGACAGAGTAGAACTGCCCCACAGGGTTTCCAAGGAGGAGCTGGTGGATTTGAACTGCTGACCTTTTGGTTGTTACATGGTAATAGACAATTATACAACAGCCTTCAAAAGATACCATCTTGGAAGTGGATCCTACAGCTCTCGGTCATTCACCCCACTGACACCGTGTTGAACAAAGACAAGCCAGGCTCACTAAGCCCTGCCTGAATGGTGGATTTGTGAGCAAAATAAAAGATTGTTTTTGTTTTTAAGCTACTAATTTTGGGGGTTGTTTTTTATGCACCAATAAATAACTGGAACATATAAAGATCAAGTAATATGTTCCTGGATGATGAATAAGGAAGACTGAAGAACTAACGCTTTTGAATTATGGTGTTGGAGAAGAGTATTGAATATACCATGGACTGCCAAAAGAACGAACAAATCTCTCTTGGAAGAAGTACAGCCAAAATGCTCCTTAGAAGCAAGGAGGGTGAGACTATGACTCACATACTTTGGACATGTTGTCAAGAGGAACCAATTCCTGGAGAAGGGCATCATGCTTGGGAAAGTAGAGGGTCAGCAAAAGAGAGGAAGACCCTCAATGAGATGGACTAACACAGAGACTGCAACAATGGGCTTAAGAATAACAATGATTGTGAGGATGATGCAGGACCAGACAATGTTTCATTCTGTTGTACACAGGGTTGCTATAAGTCAGAACTGGCTCGACAGCATCTAACAACAACAACAACATCAGAGAGTTTACCATTCAGAAGCAGTTAAAGTATATGATTGGATGACAAATTATGCAATTGGGGCACAGAAAAAGTTAACATACACAGGATAATAGGGATTTTGTGAAGGCTTTCCTGAGTCAATTATACTGAGTCTTGCAAGATAAGAATCTTTTATTCTGGTATTTGAAAATGTAGCATGCCCATATGAATGAATATTATATACTTCTTTATTCCCTATGTCTTCAGAAATTCAAGTTAAGTCTTCTATAATCACAGGTAAATAATATAACTATATTAATTACAAATACAGTTTTGTAATGTTGATCATTATTACTGTAATACAAAAAATGAAGCCAACATCTGATAGGAATAAAAACACTTAATATTTCTGATTGAATTAACATTTGTATTTTAGATTTAATTTACCAACATTATGTTTGTGGAGGAGACAGTCAATCTCACCATCATTAAAACAAGAACATATTAAGTTGATCACAGATCTGGATTCAGAATGTCTGTTTTTGGAATTTTTATTAAACTCCTAAGGTTTCCATGGAGTCCCCGGTGGTGCACATTGTTAAGGTGCTCACCTGTTAATGGAAAGGTTGGAGGTCCATGTCCTCCCAGAAGTCTTCAGAAAAAAGGCCTGGCAATCTACTTCTGAAAAATCAGCCTTTGAACACCCTGTGGAGCACAGTTCTACTCTGACACACATGGGCTGTCTGTGAGTTGGAATTGATTTGACAGCAACTGGTTGGTTAAGATTTCCTCAGATTATGGCTCTCTCTTATGCATTCAGTTGTGTCCCCTAAAAAGATATTTTGAAGTCCTAGCTACAAGTACCTGTGAATGTTACCTTACCTGGAAATAGAGTCTTTGCAAATGTAATTAGTTAAGTTAATATGGGGTCCTACTGGAGTAGGTTGGGCCTTATCCAGTGTGACTGGTCTTCTTATAGAAAGAGAGAGAGAGAGAGACAGAGGGAAGACTGCCATGTGAAGACAGAGATTGCAGTTATGCTGCCACAAAGCAAGGATTGCCTGGGGCTACCAGAAGCTACAGGACACCAGGAAATACCTCCCCCTTGAGACTTTGGAGACAGCATGGCTCTACTGACTCTGTGAATTTGGACTTCTACCCTCCAGAACTGCGAGACCATGAAATTTTGTGGTTTTAAGCCACCCAGTTTGTGGTATGCTGCTATGGCGGCCCTAGGAAACCAGTACACTCTCTGTTTGTACTGGGCAATTTTGATCCCCTGGGTTGATAGTAATAGTAAGTACAAGGGAAAAAAATCAAAGCAGCAAGCATCTACAATTACTCTGATTGCAGCTTACAAAGGTGCTCAAGAAGAGGAACTTACACCATTTCTCAGATAAAGAGTTCTTTAAGGCAGTAATACCAATAAGTAGAATTGATGAGATAACGTGGGTTTGCAACTACACGCTCACATACATTAACTTTTAGCAAAGTCATAGGGAAAAGCAGGTATGCCATTCACAGAAAATTTTCAAGCATGTGTTCAAATCAAGCCTTCTTTATACAATTAAAGTTCTTTCACTCATGACCTTTGTGCGTACTGCACAACTACCTGAACCTTCTCTGACATGGTCTAATTAGACAGTGTGTGACTGATTCTGTCTCTCATTTACTTCATTTGCATGTAGCATTTTTCACTGTAGTTACATAAATACAGAGAAGGAGCCCTATTTTCAGGGCAATCTGGAGGAGCATATGTGCAGGGCAACCTTAGCCAATATCTTAATACACTTGGTGAAACATTTGTTGCATTATTTACTCAAGCTTTGTGGTTTTGAGAACCTATACACTTTGTCCAGTTTTTCCCTTCTTTTTTGTCTACTTTTTTCAACAACTTGGTGAAACATGCACTTGCTACTAAATTACAAAACTAAAGCATCTTATTTCATCTATCATTGATGCTTTTCCTTCCTCCTATTCCACAGAATCTCTTGATTAATTTTGCCTATGTTAAAATATTTGCTCTAACAAAGCCCAAACTAGCATTGGCTTAAGTAACATAGACATATCATGCAATAATACATGTATAAAGAGTTCAGAGCTTAAATGGAGGGTTCATAATATCAGGGACCACCATCCTCATAGTATGACTACCATTTCATAACCTAGGATGATTGCTACTATAATGGCTGCACTCTAGCCGGTGGCAAAGGGAGAAGGGCGAGTACAGAGCATACCCCTTCCTTTTTAAAGGCCCATCCTGGAAGTCACACACATTGCTTCCATTCACAGCTAGAACTTAGTCCCATGTCTTCTTCTAGCTGCAAACCAGACTAGGAAAGTGATAGAGACCTTTACTGGAACATGAAACAAACTAAAACTTGGGGGTTCTATTACTAAGGAAAGAAATGACAGTGGAAGCCATTCAAGTCCATGAGAAGAAAATACAGAATTGCAGTATTCTGTTTTTATCTATGATTTCTGGGAAGGGTTTTCTATATATTGTTGTTGGCTGCCATCAAGTTGGCTCCGACTTCGGATGACCTTACGTGTAACGGAAGAGAACATTGCTCGGGCCTGTGCCATCTTCATGATTGTTGGTATTTCTATATCCATTGCATTGGCAATGGTATCAATCCATCTCATTTTTACTGACCCTCTACTTTACCTGGGTGGTGTAAATGATTGAGTTATGGGCTACTAACTAAAAGGCTGATGGTCCAAAACCACCCAGAGGTGTTTTGGAAGAGAGACTTGGAGATCACAGCCGCGAAAACCCTATAGAGTGCAGTTCTACTCTGAAACACATGGGGTCACCATGAGTCAAAATGGACTTAACAGCAACTTTTTTTTTTCCTACTTTACCAACCCTGATGTCCTTTTCTAGTGATTGGTCTTTCCTGATGACATGTCCAAAGTAAACCAGCCAAAGTCTCACCGTCGTCACTTCTAAGGAGCATTCTAGTTGTTCCTTGTAAGACTGATTTGTCTGTTTTTCTGGCAGTCTACAGTATATTCAATACTCTTTACCAGCACCACAATTTGAATGCATCAATTCTTCTTCTGCCTTCTTTTTTCATTGTCCAGCTCTTCCATGGCTTGAGTCATCAAAGTGATATCTTTGCTTTTTAAAACCTTAAAGAGGTCTTTTACAGTAAATTTGGCCAGATGTTTAAGAATATAACATATAAACAGTTATAATTGTTCTGTCTGAGACAGAGACTCTTGAAACTCTCTTAAGACTCTTCAGATGTCAAGGAACAGAAAACCATTTGAGGATTTCATGATTTTTAGAGAGGAGAGAAGTGGAATCAGAAATTTCAAGTGAAAATTTAAGAGGTTACATGCACCTCTCAGACACTATATAGTCTCTCTTTACTCTCTATTCTCCTGAGTTGACTGCATTTATCTTCACCACTAGCCCCACCACCTGCTGACTTAATGATTTACACATATGCATATATTCAAATAATGGCCACCAATTTCAAGGCTACAGTAGAATCTCCCAGCTGTAGCACATGTTATTCAGAAAGTCCCTCAGGTTTCAAATTTCCGGAGTTGGAATCTAGTTTGGTTAACTTCTAATTTCCAATAATTACACAAGTCACTGGCCAGGCTATCTGGGTTTTCTCTGGGTCATGTATTTCCCTTTGGTTTAATCAACATCACCAGGTGTCATTTTGTATGCTTGTTTGTCTTGGAAAAAAAGGCAAAGGCCTAAAGGCCAAGTTTGTCAATGGGTAACTATTCTATTAAAATGGGAGAGGATAGGGCAGATGGAGATAAATGTCTTTTGCCCAGCCTGCTAATCATTTGCCAATATCATCCTCCTCATAGTCAAAAATTATCATCCTCATAACATCTGTGATTAATTTTACAGTTTGTAGAGGGAACTCTATGCTCTAGACATTTAAACATATCAATGCAAATAGCAAAACAAAGTTAAGTCCACCAAAAAGCAGGATATCTACTTAATTTTAAGTGCCTGTAGAAGAATTAAATAATGCCACAAGTGGGTGGGGAGTGAAGTACTGTTAAATCTAAAACACTGAAAAGAAGAAAAGAAATGAGGAATGGAAAAGAGAAAAGAAAATGATGAGTTAGGAGAAAAAGAGGCATATAAAATAAAGAATACAGAAATGTATGTGTTTGTGTCAAGAGTGGTGTACAGGCATGTGCAAAAAGATGAATTTCAAAAGTTTTCAAAAACTAGTTTGAGCACCACTCAACAATATCAGAAACACAAAGCCCAGGCTGTATGATTTTTTAAAAATCATTTATTTAAGGAATCAATATAAGTTAAAGTTTCAACATTTCTGTTTTATGTTATCTTCAGAAGCAAAGAGGCAGGCATGCTATTCATAGCCAGCTTCTATTCATATACTTCATGCACATTTATTGAATGTCCGCTATGTGCCAAACACTATTGACCTTCATGTTGGACTTCTCAATCAGCAGTTCTTTCAGCAAACTGGCCTTGTGTTGTTGTCTTGTTGATCTGGAATCATTAAGACCTTTGTGAGTCAGAACTGAACTGTGTTCAGAGTAGATCTGTGTTAGAGTAGAACTGTACTTCATAGGGTTTTCAAGGGCTGATTTTTCAGAAGTAGATCACCAGGCGTTTCTTATAAGGCACCTCTGGGTGGACTCAACTGTCAACCTTTTGATTAGCAGCCAAGCATGTTAACTGTCTGCACCACTTAGGGACTCCTGATAAATGTTGTAAGTGCTGCTTAATATAAAGTTATCCAGACAAAGAGGCACTTCTCAGTGAACAGTGGCATTAAAGCAATCAACTGCTAACTGGAAGGTCAGCTGTTCGAAATCACCAGTGACTCAGTGGGAAAAAGATGTGGCAGTCTGCTTCCATAGAGATTTACAGCCTTGGTAGTCCTGTGGGGTTGCTATGAGTTGGAATCGACTTGATGGCAGTGGTGGGCTATGGTTGTTAGGTAGGGACATAATTCTGTAGCAAATTGTGAGCTAACTTACTGACCATTGAGAAAATAAATGCCAGAGAAATCTAAGTCCAAAGTACTGATAATATTAGGAGCAATGACAAGTTTCTTATTTATTTAATCATTGTAGGCAGCCAAAGAAATATTTTCTATTTAGGAAACCTTCTATGGCAACATGTTTATGAGTTTGGGCAGCAAGACTAAAATTTTTTAAATAAATGGGTTATATAGATACAAACTTTCTATCGATATTTTTACCTCATTTATACGTTTGAAAAACTTAGCATTTTGAGTTTGAAACATGCATTTCAAGTGTTTTCATTTCTGAGGTATTATTTTCCGTGTGTTTCAAGAATTTCTTCTGACATCATCTCCAAAGGCAGACAATTGGTCCTCCCATTCAATATTACATAAAAACTTGTAGGATAACAAATGATGACTTATAATTCTCTTAGGAGAAAATACTTAGGTGATTTTATGTATCTTTCCAAAGGCGATAGTCCTAGCAAGATTACTGTGAAACTGAGCTGAGGTGGGGTGGAGACAGATCTCCATGTTAGATCTAGTGCTTGTACTCAGTTTGGATGATCTTTATCTTTTGCTGTCAGAACTATGTACAATAATGTTACATTCAAAGATTCATGAATCTTCTCTGCAAAGATCTACACATTTTCATTTTTATTTTTGCTTTTAGCCTTACCATTACCGTTAATTTCTTCCTTTAGGAAATACTCCTCCCCGCACCCGCCACCCCACCCCACATCTCTGTATCTACCCTCTGAGCAGTTATGAAATGTATTTATTTGTGTGGCTCTTGCATCCTTGGGCCATTCCATTTATGGAGTGCGTAGATAATAGTAAGAATGATTAAAAAGACACATTTGTGTCTATGCTAAACTCAATGCAAAGAGTAGGACTCAAGCTGCTTTGTCATTAGCAGTGGCTCAGTAAATAGTCTCTTTGTTCACCATTTCTGCCACCTTTTTTATTCATACTATTGTCCACTCCATCTTCATCCTCTAGCTGCTAATGGGGACCTGAGGTGCTTTAAGTCCCCTATGAATCCAATTTTTCTCAAAATTCTGGCTGAGGGCCCTCTCCTCAATATTTGGGATCTCTAAAAGATGACCTTTCTCTGTGAATAATTTTTCACTTCACCATATCTTCTATTAGAGTCTCAGAAAGACTAGTTTTAGGCCGCCAGTCTTTCCAGCATCCCTAACTCTAGGTAACAAAAACACTAGTTGCCATCAAGTCAGTTCCACTCATAGTGACCCCATGTGTGTCAGAATAGACCTGTGCTCTGTAGGGTTTTCAATGCCTAATTTTTTGGAAGTAGATTGCAGGCATTTCTTCCCAGGTGCCTCTGGGTGGACTCAAACTGCCAATCTTTCAGTTAGCAGCCAGCTGAGCATGTTAATTTTTTGTACCACCCAGGAACTCCTCACACTAGCTACCTGGGACAGATTCCAATGAAAGTATATTTTTATAACGCCATTCAGCTTCCCATCAGTAAGTGTCCTTCTTTGCCACACAGCAAACAAACTCAAGATATGTTCAAGGGCATTTAACCTCTCTGAGCTTTAGATTAATATCTATTTATCCACTCAGGGAGTGTATCTTCATTTCCTGTTTTGTAATATAGTTTTAAGCCTGGTATTCTGGAGCCCAGCATTTTACTTCTAGAACCTTTTTCCCAAACAGTAATGTCCTTTTTGTTGGCTGGATTCCTATAGAGATGGAGGCATTTCTTTTAAGCAGTTTTATTCCTCAATGCCTTGACCCAAATACAGGTGTCAGTTGCATAAGATTTGTGTTAACTCCAACCCACCTAGGTCTCAGAAGGCCTCTCAAACTTTTAAAACACTCCCACCATTAAGGGAAACCCAAATATAACCAGTTTTGTCAGCCCTCAATTCCTACGCTTCCTATCACTCCACATTAGTATGGGCCAGTGAGATTTTGGTTATAGGAACTTCTTGCAATACTTGTATGCTAGTCCATATTTTCTTTTCCTTTGATAAAGTGACTGTCATAAGAAATGTAGAGCAAAAGTATACTAAGGCACAAAGAGGTTAAATAACTAGTCCACACCCAGATGCTAAGTGTTGGAATTGGGAGTTCTTGTTTTTTTTTTTTTTTTCCCACTGGATCATGCAGGGTATATACATGGCCACAGACTAGGTCCTAGGTATAGGTGGGGCATTAAGGTAGGAATTAAGGAGCCCTGGTTGCCCAGTGGTTAAAACTTGGCTACTAACCGAAAGGTTGATGGTTTGAAATCACCAGCCACTCGGCTGAAGAAAGATGTGGCTGACTGTTTCCTTCCTTAAGAATTTACAGCCTTGGAAACCCTATGGGGCAGTTTCTGTTCTGCCCTATAGGATCGCTATGATGCTATGAGTTGGAATCAACTCAACAGCAACAGGTTCCTTTTTTTTTAATGATAGGAATTGAGGGTCCTCCCAAAGGTAAAAAGACACTGTTGCTGAATATATTAGAGCAATGATATATAATATAATCAACAACAATATACTCCTTTGCTTCTATGGATGACATTAAGACATCTTAAATCCTACTGAGAAATTGTCTGGAATGAGACAGAAAGTAGTGCAATTGCCTACAACAGAAGAAAAATAAACTGAAATGTAAGGAATATTCTTCAATCAATATCATTGTCTCTGGTGAAGTTGGTACATTCACTGAAAGTGTGATCTGCTGCTGTAATGAGAAAAATTCAGATTGCTGATTAGTGGTTTACAAAAGCACATTCTAATTGCTTACATTTTTGGAAGTCAGAATTATAATAGGTATCTTGATGAACATCTGTTGTCAAGTAAAATGGCAAACAATGGAATAAATTGATTTCAAGTCTATTGTTCAATGATTCAATTTCTCCAGGTAAAGACACAGATCTAAATAAACTCAATGGCACTAGATCAACCTGAATGTGCCCCAAATTTACAAAGTCATGAATATTAATGAATATTGCTTACTAAATATTGCTTTCTCTCCTAAAAAATAATTTGGTTACTTTGCCATATTATTGCATGGTTTTCCATCAATAGGATTTTTTTCAAAGCTAGAGGAAATTTATTGCTTTTTTAATTTGAGAAATAAAGATATTTTAGACTTTTTAGTAATGTAACAAGACCATTAAGGCACTATATTATACTTCATTGATTTTTTTCTGAAATGCCAAAATCATGATAGTTGGTTTGATTGAAGAAAAGGCCAAAGTGTCTGGCCATAGAATTGTTTACCACCCTCACCAGTATTAAGAACAGAGGCCAAACACAGGTTTTCTGATGAGCTCAAGCGAAGCTACTCAGCTTGTTTTATTGGTATTTGAAAGCCTTTGGTAGAGTGCTTTAGTAAGTTTTCAATAAATAATTACAGATTCGATTTAAACCGATAGAAGTCAGAATATACTTGAGTGTGTACATCAACATTATCTAAGAAGCTTTTAAAACTATAGTTGCTGGGGACTATTGCATTGAGATTTCTGATTATGTAGATCTGAATTTTTTTTTGTTTTTAGGTGTCATCCAGTTGGTTTTGACTCGCAGCCACCCCACATACAACAGAATGAACACTGCTCAATCCTGTGCCATCCTCACAATGATTGCTATGTTTGACCCTATTGTTGCAGCCACTGTGTCAAATCCATCTCATTGAGGGTCTTCCTCTTTTTTGCTGGCCCTCTACATTACCAAGCATGATGTCTTTCTCCAGGGGCTGGTACCTCCTAATAACATGTCAAAAGTACATAAAAGGAAGTCTCATGATCCTTGTTTCTAAGGAGCATTCCGGCTGTACTTCAGCCAAGACAGATTTCTTCATTCTTCTGGCAGTCCATGGTATACTCAATATTCTTTGCCAACACCATAATTCAAAGACACCAATCTTTCTTCAATCCTGTTTATTCATTGTCCACGTTTTGCATGCAAATGAGGTGATTGAAAATACCATAGCTTCGGTCAGGTGCACCTTAGTCCTCAAAGTGATATCTTTGCTTTTCAACACTATAAAGAGGTCTTTTGTAGCAGATATAACTAATGCAATATGTTGTTTGACCCCTTGACTGCTGTTTCCATAGTTGTTGATTGTGGATCCAAGTCAAATGAAGTTCTTAACAACTAAAATCTTTTCTCCGTTTATCATGATGTTGCTTATTGGGTCAGTCCTGAGAATTTTTTTTTTTTTTTTTTCACATTAAGGAGTAATCCATACTGTAGGCTATAGTCTTTGATCTTTGTCAATAAGTACTTCAAGTCCTCTTCACTTTCAGCAAGCAAGGTTATGTCATCTGCATATCACAGGTTGTTAATGAACCTTCCTCCCATCTTGATGCCATGTTCTTCATATAGTCCATCTTCTCGGGTTATTTGCTCAGCATACAAATTGAATAAACCAAGAAGACCAAACCCGTTGCGGTCAAGTCAATTCCAACTCATAGTAATGCTATAGGACAGAGTAGAGCTACCCCATAGGGTTTCCAAGGAACAGCTGGAATAGTGGACTTTTTGGTTAGCAGCTCAGCCTTTACCAACTGCCTCACCAGGGCTCCCATATAATATATAATATATATAACTGGTAACTAGATTATTATTAATAGATTATTCCTAAAAACAAAGATATCATTTTGGTTCTAGAATTTTCTATTGGCAACATTTGTAATTTTTTACCGAATGAAAAAAATAATACATGTATATTCGTGTTGTTGTTGTTGTTAGGTGCCTTCTAGTCAGTTCCGACTCATAGCGACCCTATGTAAAACAGAAAGAAACATCACCCGATCCTACTCCATCCTCACAATCATTATGCTTAAGCCCATTGTTGCAGCCACTGTCAATCCGTCTTGTTGAGGGTCTTCCTCTTTTTCACTGACCTTCTACTTTACTATGCATGCTGTCCTTCTCCAGGGACTGATCTCTCCTAATAACATGTGCAAAATATGTGAGACATAATCTCTCCATCCTTGCTCCTAAGGAGCATTCTGGTTTTACTCCTTCCAAAACAGATTTGTTCATTCTTTTGGCAGTCCATGGTATATTCAATATTCTTCTATAAAACCACAATTCAAAGAGGTCAATTCCCCTTCGGTCTTCCTTATTCATTGTCCAGCTTTCACATGCATATGAGGCAATTGAAAATACCATGACTTGGGTCAGGCACACCTTAGTCTTCAAGGTGATATCTTTGCTTTTCAACATTTTAAAGGGGTCTTCTACAGCAATGCAATGGGTTTTGCTGTTGTCATTTACGGATTAACCTCTCTGGTTCCCTGTTGTAATTCTTTTGGTTTTGAATAGTCCTTAAGAGTTCATTTCCTAGGTTGGTATCTGGCTAGTACAATCCTGTGTCCTAGATACAGCCTATGGTCTGATGTTGTTTGTTCTCAGATCAAAGGACTCCCTTTACTAAGTCTTGCAAGTTTGGTTTGGTTTTTACATAGTCCCTTAATTTCTATTTATCTGGAAATGATCTAATTTCACCATCATATTTGTCATTCAAATATGATGTTTTGCAGGATATAGTATTCTTGGCTGGGAATTTTTTTCTTTCAAGGTTTTATATATGTCATCCCATTGCCTTCTTGCCTGCATGGTTTCTGCCAAATGATCTGAACTTAGTCTTATTGTTTCTCCTCTGTATGTGACTTTTTGTTTTTCTTGAGCTGCTCTCAGGATTCTTTGTTTGTCTTTGGTTTTAGAGAGTGTGATTATGATATTCCTTGGTGGTTTTCTTTTATATGGGGTTTGTTGAGCTTCTTGTATGGTCAGCTTCTCATCTTTCATGATATTGGGGGAGTTTTCTGTCAGCAATTCTTCAATGATTCTCTCTGTGTTTTCTATTTTCTCCCCCTTTTCTGGAACTCCAAGTACTCGAAAATTTTTGCTTTTGATTGTATCCCACATAATTCTCAGGGTTTTGTCATTTTTCTTCATTCTTTTTTCAGATTTTTCCTCAGACAGAGTTGTATCCAAGTGTTTGTCTTCAATTTTGCTGATCCTGTCTTCCATCATTTCAAACCTGCTCCTCAGCCCTTCTATGACACTGTCCATTTCTGAAATCTTGTTGTTTATCTTTTGTATTTCTAATTGTTTTTGTATGATTTCTAGTTGTGAATTTATTTTAGCATTTTGTTCCTGTATTATTTTCTTGAATTCTTCCATTTTTTTGGCTTGTTTTCCGTGAATTTGTCTGCCTTTTCCATGAATTTGTCTAATTTTTCCTTATTTTTGTCTGCTTTTTGCTTCAACTCTTGGATAATTTTGAATATTAGAGATTTGAATTCCCTATCATGTAGTTCTAGTGCCTTTTCTTCCACTGGAAAGTCATCTGGTATTTTATTTTGGACACCTACTGGAACCATCCTATCCTGTTTTTGTATATGGTTCAATATTGTCTTCTGTCTTTGGGGCATTCAGTAGCTATTTTTCTCATTTATTGATTGTAGATTTGCTTGTTTCATCCTGCTTTTTTGTTGCATTTGGTTATGTCTGAGCAGGTGGGCCATGCATTCTTTGCTGTTTGCTGGTCTGTGAGCATGAAACTTTTCACCTCCTTCTCCAATGGGCAGGGTCAGTCACTCAGGTATGGTACACCAGGGCAGGCCCAGCTGAAGGGGAGTTGCTGGGATGGGTTGTTTGTGGCACGTAATTGGATCGACGGGGCGGGCCAGTAATCAGTGCGGGGCAGATTCGTGTAAGCCATGCCTCTGCTGCTTGGGAGTGTGATGTTCAGTGCACAGTGCAGGTAGGCAGGAGGGAGTGGGGAGATTATGATGTGTGGAGCTAAGATGGGTATGGGAAAGAGGAGAGAGAGGAGACAGGAACAGGGGCCAAAAACACACACACAAACAAAAAAGAGTGCTAAGGGAGCTAGCTATTGGAGTGGAGAGAAGAGAGACTGAGAAATTGAGAAAAACAAAAATAAAATAATTAATAAATCGAGAAACTGGAAAAGAAGAAAGATAAAAAGGGAAAAAGAGAGACAAGAAAACAAAACAAAGAAACAAAAAAAAATAAAAAACAAAACAAAAAAATAAAGAAAAAAGAGATGTCCCCAGGAACGTCCCTGTGCATCTGTGCAGAGTAAGGGAGTATCTCTCAAGCCGTGTGGCACTGCCCAGACAGAAGGGGCTCCCAAGCTGAGCAAAGGAAAAGAAAACAAATAAACTAACCAATCCAAACAGAAAAAATCAGAGCAAACAAACAAAAAGCCCCAAGGGTCCCACAGTGTGGCGGCATGGGCTGGGAAGCAGTTCCATGTTTGAGCAGCACCTCACAGCCCCACAGGAAGAAGCAAAGATGGCACACAAAGCCAGGAATTTGAGAGAAAGGAGGGGGAGATGGTGAGAGGTAAGGAAGAAATCTAAGGAAGTGGAAAAAAGCAACACCAGCAGCCAACAAATGGCAGTCAGGGGACCAGCCAGTGTGGGCGGGTGGAACCCAAGTGACACCGGGTGAAGCCTGTGCTTCTCAGCCAAGAGACTGTGGCCGTGGGAAGCAGAGGAGGCTAAGTGGAGGTGAAGAAGGGTGGGAGGTGGGAAAGTGTATATCACTGGTTACCAGTTGTTCTGTCTCCTGCTGGAAGCTCCATGAAGCTGCTTTCTCTTACCCCCTGTTTGCTGATCTCTGATAAGAGTCCAAGATGGCAGATCTGTGCTGCAGTAGCTGATAGGGGACCTCTGCATGTATCTCTCCTTGCTCTCTGTTCTCTGTCAGTTTCTTACTCCATTCGGTGCTTGGCTGAGTTCTTTATCTCTTCATTTGATGTTTAGGGTTTCAGGACTGACATGTGACTCTGTTAGACTTTGTTTTTTGGATCTTTGCTGTGAAGGGACTGTGTGGTGCTTCTGACTATAGCGCCATATTGCCTGGAAGTCTCCCTTCTATTTTCTTTTGATGTTTCCTGTTTCATTTAATATTTTCCCCAAAGAATCCTTCAATAATGTATCTCAAGGCTTGAATTTTTCTTCAGTTCTTTCAGCTTGAGAAATGCCAAGAGTGTTCTTTCCTTTTGGTTTTCTATCTCCAGGTCTTTGCCCATGTCATTATAATACTTTACTTTGTCTTCTCGAGCCTCCATTTGAACTCTTCTGTTCAGCTCATTTTTTCCTTTCATTTTAGCTACTTGGCATTCAAGAGCAAGTTTCAGAGTCTCTTCTGACATCCATTTTGGTCTTTTCTTTCTTTCCTGTCTTTTTAATGACCTCTTGCTTTCTTCATGTATGATGTCCTTGACATCATTCTACAACTCATCTGGTCTGCAGTCATTGGTGTTCAACACATCAAATCTATTCTTGAGATGGTCTCTAAATTCAGGTACGATATACTTAAGGTCGTACTTTGGCTCTCGTGAACTTGTTTTAATTTTCTTCAGTTTCAACTTGAACTTGCATATGAGCAATTGATGATCTGTTCCACAGTCGGCCCCTGGCCTTGTTCTGACTGATGTTATTGAACTTTTCCATCATCTCTTTCCACAGATGTAGTTTGTTTAATTCTTTTATATTCCATCTGGTGAGGTCCCCATGTATAGTCGCCGTTTATGTTGTTGAAAAAAGATATTTGCAATGAAGAAGTCCTTGGTCTTGCAAAATTCTTTCATGGGACATCTGGCATGGTTTCTATCACCAAGGCTGTTTTCCAACTACTGATCCTTCCTCTTTGTTTCCAACTTTTGTTCTAATCACCAGTAATTATCAATGCATCCTGATTGCATGTTCGATCAATTTCAGACTGCAGAAATTGGTCAAAATCTTCAATTTCTTCATCTTCGGCCTTAGTGATTGGTGCATAAATTTGAATAATAGTCATATTAACCGGTCTTCCTTGTAGGTGTATGGATATTATCCTATCACTGGCAGCACTGTACTTCAGGATAGATCTTGAAATGTTCTTTCTGACGATGAATGCAATGCCATTCCTCCTCAATTTGTGATTCCTGGCATAGCAGACCATATGATTATCCAATTCAAAATGGTCCATACCCATTCATTTCAGCTCATTAATGCCTAGGATATTGATGTTTATGTGTTCCATTTCATGTTTGACAATTTCCAATTTTCCTGGATTCATACTTCATACATTCCATGGTATGATTATTAATAAATATTTGCAGCTGTTTCTTCTCATTTTGAGTAATGCCACATCAGCAAATGAAGGTCTGAAAAGCTTGACTCCATCCACGTCATTAAAGTCAACTCTACTTTGAGGAGGCAGCACTTTCCTAGTCGTATCTTGAGTGTCTTCCAACCTGAGGGGCTCATCTTACAGCACTATATCATACAGTGCTCCACATCTATTCATAAGGTTTTCACTGGCTAATTCTTTTCACAAGTAGACCACTGGGTTTTTCTTTCTAGTCTGTCTTATTCTGGAAGTTCAGCTGAAACCTATCCACCACGGGTTACCCTGCTAGTATTTGAATAGTGGTGGCATAACTTCCAGCATCACAGCAACACACAAGCCCCCACAGTACAACAAACTGACAGACGCATGGGAGATATTTGTATATATATATAATATATATAATATAGTCTTAAGGGGAGAAGTGTCTTTTTCAATTTTCTCCTTAATCTAACTGGAGTATTCCTTGATACACATACTATTTTCTTTTATCCATGTTCCTTTATTATTTTAACTTCATTCTATCTTAAACCAGGTTGTGATGCTTTGGTAAATTTTCCCTGTGAGAAATAATTTTGAGCTTGTCAATCCATCAGGTATGATGACTAGAACTATTTGAAAGAGGTCACAAAATGTACTTACCAGGAAGCTGAAAATATGAAGCAGTGTTTTCTACTTGTCACTATAAAAGAGCATGACAAATTCATTGTTATCCTGACTTCACAGTTGTCTGCTATTCTACATACAGTGGTCACATAGGTGCTGTGGTTGTCACTAGCAGTAGAAATCCATTCATCATTACAAAAGCACCAAATGTCACTGCACCACCCAAAAGGGAAATGCCCATTATTCCTGGTAAAACAAGGTATATCAAAAAATCTGTGATTTTTTCACTGTGTGATTGAACAACTTTGACAACGAGACTAAATGTATAGTTTTGATATGTATTGTGAGAGAGGGCGGGAGGGTTTGGTTCTTTACATTTTCAATCCACCTTATATCTAATGGAGCCCTGGTGATGGAGTGGTTAAGAGTTATGTCTGCTAATCAAAAGGTCAGCAGTTCAAATCCACCAGGTGCTCCTTGGAAACTCTGTGGGGGCAGTTCTACTCTGTCGTATAGGGTCTCTATGAGTAGGAGTCAACTCGATGGCTATGGGTTAGGTTTTTGTGGTTTTTTTTTTTTAATATCTGGTTTTCCTATAAATGTGTGCAGCTTGTTGTAAAAAGGATCATATTAAGGAGCATTTGTCAATTATAAAGTAAAGGACAGGAAAAATAAGTTCTTCAGGGGTTTCTTTTCTTCCCTGCATCATCTTTCGGTGACTATCACTGTGCAAAGCTTGGGAGATACAAGTCCTGATTTTCATGATGCTCACAATCTGTCGATCTATGTGAAGATAAAAATAAAGGCTCCAATACAAGTGTGGTTTGTGCAGTGATGGAGTTGCATATGGAATGCTGTGGTAGTGTAGAGATATGCCTCACACAGACTGTGGAAGGTAGAGGAAATTTATTGATATGTATAATTCAGGAGAAGAGTGGTAGAAAAGGACATTTTAGGCAACGGAAGTAGCAGGCACAGAGGCAAGAATGCATGTGTGGCTTTGGGTAACTGCAAGTGGTTAATGTGGTTGTAGTTTCAAGTAGGGATTGTCACAGCAAAAAAAGATGCAGATGAGGCAAGCAGGGGTCAGGTCATGAAGGTTTTCCAAGCCACATAAAAGACCCTATGTTTTACCCTGAAAATCACAAGATGCCAGTATAAAGTTGATGAACATATTTGCAGGTAAGATTTGTAGCAGCATGAAGAGTGGGTAAGATGGGAATAATATTAGAATTAAATTCCACTGGTTAAGTGCTGTAATACCGTTGCTCATCTTTTACTCCCCCAGAGTGATTCCTACAAACGTGGCAAGAGGAGGATGTTAAATTACACAGGAACAGATCATCACTACTTCTGTAACCAAGGACAAATAATACAACTCTCAAAAGCAAGTGAAATTCGTATCTGCCTCCAGGGACACTTCTCATTAGATACAAGCATCACTTGATAGGATAGGAAACCATGCTGCATGTGAGGACTGAGTGGTGGAAAGGCATTTTCAACAGTTAGAGAGCAGAGTATACCTTCAGCTGTTTGATCCAGCAATGCAGTCAGGATGCTGCCAAGGAAAGCCTTCTGGCACTCTGTGGGTAAAGCTTCTGATTATTGCTTCTTACTTACTTCAAAGATGTCCTCCATTATATGAAACTTACATATCTGCTTGAATTCAGACAAAATCAAGAAACAAACCAGCCCATTTAACAGTAAAAACATTGCTCTCAACATACTCAAAGCTTTGTGCTTCAGAAGTCCATGAAAATGATAAAATGTGGCATTAAGACATCTAGAAACTACTAATATGATTCAAAGCTTTTTACTTCAATAATTTATATTTAGACAGGTGTGTTACAGGAAAAGAGCATGGACATATTCCAAATAGATCCAGAACACAAACTTAGAATATGTTGGGAAAATTAAGGAAATACATTTTATTTCATAATATCAAAAGTATTTCTAAAAATTATAGCTTCTAAATTGTATAAAGCACTAGGTTTTTTGTGGTTGAAGGTGCTTATACTAGATGTATGTTAGTCTGAGAATTGGTTCCAATATGTGATAACTTTTTTTGGTAGTTTTAGACACTTTTTTAAAAAATTGTGCTTTAAGTGAAAGTTTACAGTTCAAGTCAGTTTCTCATGCAAAAATTAATACACACATTGCTGTGTGATCCTAGCTGCTCTCCCTATAATGTGACAGCACACTCCTCCTTTCCACCACGGATTTCCCATGTCCATTCAACCAGCTCCTATCCCTTTCTGCCTTCTCATCACACCTCCAGACAGGAGCTGCCCATTTAGTCTCATGTATCTACTTGAGCTAAGAGGCATTCTCTTCATGAGTATCATTTTATGTCCCATAGTCCAGTTTAATCCTTGTCTGAAGAGTTGGCTTCGGGAATGTTTTCAGATCTGGGCTAACAGAGAGTCCAGAGGCCATGTGTTCTGGGGTTCCTCCAGTCTCAGGAAGACCATTAAGTCCAGTCTTTTTACTAGAATTTGAGTTCTGCACCTCACTTTTTTCCTTCTCCATCAGGGAATGTCTGTTGTGTTCCCTGTCAGGGTAGTTATTGGTGCTATCCAGGCACCATCTAGTTCTTCTGGTCTCAGGTTGATAAAGTCTCTGGTTTATGTGGCCCTTTCTGTCTCTTGGGCTAATATTTTCCTTGTGTCTTTGATGTTCTTCATTCTCCTTTTCTCCAGGTGGGTTGGGACAAATTGATGTATCTTAGATGGCTGTACACTAGTGGGATGCAGAACATTTTCTTAATAAACTTTGTTATGCCAATTGACCTAGATGTCCCCTGAAATCATGGTCTCTAGACCCCTACCCCTGCCACTCTGTCCCTCAAAGTGTTTGCCTGTATTCAGAAAACTTCTTAGTTTTAGTTTAGTCCAGTTATGCTGACTTGCCCTGTAGTGTGTGCTGTCCCTTCACCTAAGATAATTCTTATCTACTATCTAATGAATACCCTTCTCCCTCCCTCTCCACCCTCATAACCATCAAAGAATGTTTTCTTCTGTGTTTAAACCTTTTCTTGAGTTCTTATAATAGTGGTCTCATACAGTATTTGTCCTTTTGCAACTGACTAATTTCACTCAGCATAATGACTTCCAGATTCATCAATGTTATGAGATGTTTCACAGATTTACTGTTGTTCTTTATCGTTGTGTAGTATTCCATTGTGTGAAGAAACCATAATTGGTTTATCTACTCAACTGTGGATGGGCACCTAAGATGTTTCCATCTTTTTGCCATTGTGAACAGTGCTGCAATCAACATGGGGGTGCATATATCTATTCATGTGACGGATCTTATTTCTCTAGGATATATTCCAAGAAGCAGGATAGCTGGGTCGTATGGTACTTCTATTCCTAGCTTTGTAAGGAAGCGTCAAATCGATTTCCAAAGTTGCACCATTTTACATTCCCACCAACAGTGTATAAGTGTTCCAATCTCTCCGCAACCTCTCCAGCATTTATTATTTTGTGTTTTTTGGATTAATGCTGGCCTTGTTGGGGTGAGATGATATCTCATTGTACTTTTGATCTGCATTTGTCTAATGGCTAATGATTGTGAGCATTTCTTCATGTGTCTGTTAGCTGCCTGAATATCTTCTTTGGTGAAGTGCCTATTCATAGCCTTTGCCAATTATTTAAATGGATTATTTGTCTTTTTGTTGTTGAGGTTTTGCAGTATCCTATAGATTTTAGAGATTAGATGCTGATCGGATTTGTCGTAGTCAAAATTTTTTTCCCAGTCTGTAGTTTGTCTTTTTATTTTTTTGGCGAAGTCTTTTGATGAGCATAAATTTTTGATTTTTAGGAGCTCCCAGTTATCTAGTTTCTCTTCTGGTGCTTGTGCATTGTTACTTATGGTTCGTATTGTGTTTATGCCATGCATTAGGGCTCCTAGTGTTGTCCTTACTTTTTCTTCCATGATCTTTATCGTTTTCGATTTTTTATGTTTAAGTCTTTGATCCATTTTGAATTAGTTTTTGTGCATAGTATGAGGTATGGGTCTTGTTTCAGTTTTTTGCAGATATCCAGTTATGCCGGCACCATTGGTTAAAGAGAATGTCTTTTCCACAATTAATGGGCTTTGGGCCTTTGTCAAATATCAGCTGCTCATAGGTGGATGAATTTATGTCTGTATTCTCAATTCTGTTCCATTGGTCTATGTATCTGTTGTACCAATACCAGGCTGTTTTGACTACCATGGTGGTAGAATACGTTCTAAAGTCAGGTAGTGTAAGGCCTCCCACTTTATTTCTTCTTGAGTAATGCTTTATTTATTTGGGGCTTCCATTTCCATATGATGTTGGTGATTTCTTTCTCCATCTCATTAAAAAATGCTGCTGGAATTTGGATCAGGATTGCATTTTATCTGTAGATAGCTTTGGGTAGAATTGACATTTTTACTATGTTGAGTCTACCAATCCATGAGCAAGGTATGTTTTTCCACTTATGCAGGTCTCTTTTGGTTTCTTGCAATAGTGTCTTGTAGTTTTCATCGTATAGGTCTTTTACGTCTCTGGTTAGATTTATTCCTAAGTATTTATCTTCTTTGGGGCTATTGTAAGTGGTATTGATTTGGTGATTTCCTCTTTGAGGTTCTCTTTGTTGGTGTAAAGGAATCCAACTGATTTTTGTATGTTTATCTTGTATCCTGATACTTTGCTGAAATCTTCTATTAGTTCCAGTAGTTTTCTTGTGGATTCTTTGGGGTTTTCTGTTTGTAAGAGCATATCATCTGCAGATAGATACTTTGACTTCTTCCCTACCATTTTGGATGCACTTTATTTCTTTTTCTAGACTAATTCCTCTGGCTAGGACCTCCAGCACAATGTTGAATAAGAGTGGTGATAAAGGGCATCCTTGTCTGGTTCCCGTTCTCAAGGGGAATGCTTTCAAAGTCTCTCCATTTAGGATGATGTTGGCTGTTGGCTTTGTATAAATGCCCTTAATTATATTGAGGAATTTCCCCTCTATTCCTATTTTGTTGAGAGTTTTTTATCTGAATGGGTTTTGGACTTTGTCGAATGCCTTTTCTGCATAGATTGGTAAGATTATGTGGTTCTTGTCTTTTGTTTTATTTATTTGTTTGATTACATTGATTGTTTTTCTAAAGTTGAACCATCCATGCATACCTTTTATAAATCCCACTTGATCATGATGAATTATTTTTTTTTATATGTTGCTAAATTCTATTGATTAGAATTTTGTTGAGGATTTTTGCGTCAATGTTCATGAAGGATATTGCTCTGTAATTTTCTCTTTTGTGGTGTCTCTTCCTGGTTTTGGTATCAGGGTTATGCTGGCTTCATACAATGAGTATGGGAGTATTCTGTCCTTTTCTATGCTCTGAAATACCTTTAGTAGAAGTGGTGTTCATGCTTCTCTAAAAGTTTGGTAGAATTCTCCAGTAAGCTATTTATTAGTTGGGAGTTTTATAATTACCTTTTCAATCTCTTCTTTTGTTATACAGTTATTTAGTTGTTCTACCTCTGTTTGTGTTAGTTTAGGTAGGTAGTGAGTTTTTAGAAATTAGTCCATTTCCTCTAGGTTTTCAAATTTGTTAGAGTACAATTTTTCATAGTATTCCATTATGATTCTTTTAATTTCGGTTGAGTCTGTTATGATCTCACCCCTCTCATTTCTTATATGGGTGATCTGTATCTTCTCCTGTTTTTCTTTTGTCAGTTTGGCCAATGGTTTATCAACTTTGTTGATCTTTTCAAAGAACCAGCTTTTGGTCTTGTTAACTCTTTCAATTCTTTTTCTATTCTCTATTTCATTTAATTCTGCTATAATTCTCATTATTTCCTTTCTTCTGGTGCCTGTGGGCTACTTTTGCTGCTCTCTTTCTACTTGCTCCAGTTGTAGGGTTAATGTTTTGATTATGGTCTTTTTTTCTTTTTGGACGTGTGCATTTATTCCTATAAGCTGACCTCTGAGCAATGCTTTTGCTGTGTCCCAAAGGTTCTCGTGGGATGTGTTTCATTCTCGTTTGATTCTATGAATTTCTTTATCCCATCCTTAATTTCCTCTATAACCCAGTATTTTTTGAGCAAGGTGTTGTTCAGTTTCCATGTGTTTGATTTTTTTTCCTTGCTTTTTGTGTTGTTGATTTCTACTTTTATGGCTTTATGGTCAGAAAAGATGCTTTGTTACCTTTTGATGCTTTGGATTTCGTTAAGGCTTGTTTTATGGCCTAATATGTAGTCTATTCTGGAGAATGTTCCATGTGCGTTGGAAAAGAAAGTATACTTGGCTGCTGTTGGGTGGAGTGTTCTGTATATGTATATGAGATCAAGTTGATTGATTGTAGCATTTAGATCTTCCGTGTCTTTATTGAGCTTCTTTCTGGATGTTCTGTGCTTCACCGAAAGTGGTGTCTTGAAGTCTCCTAGTACTACTGTGGAGCTATCTATCTCTCTTTTCAGTGCTTTGAGAGTTTGTTTTAGTATTTTGGAGGCCTGTCATTGGGTGCATAAATATTTATTATAGTTATGTCCTCCTGGTGTATTGACCCTTTAATCATTACATAGTGTCCTTCCTTATCCTTTGTGGTGGATTGTACTTTAAAGTCTATTTTGTCAGAGATTACTTTTGCCACTCCTGCTCTTTTTTGAGTGTTGTTCACTTGATATATTTTTTTCCATCCTTTGAGTTTTAGTTTATGTTTTTAAGTCTAAGCTGTGTCTCTTGTAGGTAGCATCTAGACAGTGTTTTTTTATCCAGTCTGCCACTCTGTGGCTCTTTATTGGTGCATTTAGTCCGTTTACATTCACCCTAATTATTGATAGGTATAAGTTTAGTGCTGTCATTTTGATGTCTTTTTTGGTGTGTTGTTCAGTTTCTTTGTTCCACTTAATTTTCTGTGCTGAGTCGTTTTTCTTTATGTATTGTCTTTTCATCTTTTTCATTGTTGTTGATTTTGTGTTTGCTTTTTATTTTTCTAGTTTTTTATTTTGATTTGTAGGATTGTTAATTTCCTTTGTGATTACCTTAATTTTTACCCTGATTTTTCTAAGTTTATACGGGTCTTTTATTTCTTTATATCGCCTTGACTTCCTCTCCATATGAAAATCTATGTGCACATTTTTAAGTCCCTCTTTTTTGTTTTAATATTGTCATTTTTTACATATTGATATCTATGTTTCCCTATTTTCAATATTTTAGCTTTGATGTATTTTTTGACTTCCCTGTCTGAGTCGATATTGGTTGCTCTGTCCTGTGTTCTAGTCTTGCGTTGTTAACTGATGTTATTGATTTTCTAATTGGAGGACTCCCTTTAATATTTCTTGTAATTTTGGTTTGGTTTTTGCAAATTCCCTAAACTTGTGTTTATCTGAAAATGCCCTAATTTCCATCATATTTGAGAGACAGTTTTACTGGATGTATAATTCTTGGCCGAGAAATTTTTTTTCCTTCAAGGCTTTATCTATGTCATCCCATTGCCTTCTTGCATGCATGGCTTCTGCTGTGTAGTCTGAGGTTATTCTAATTGACTCTCCTTTGTAGATGACTTTTCTCTTATCCCTAGCCACTCTTAAAATCCTCTCTTTATCTTTGGTTTTGTCAAGTTTGATTATAATATGTCTTGGTGACTTTCTTTTGGGATCTACCTTATGTGGGGCTTAATGAGCATCTTGGATAGATATCTTGTCATCTTTCATGATATCAGGGAAGTTTTCTGTCAATAAATCTTCAACGATTGGCTCTGCATTTTCTGTTTTTCCCCCGTTCTGGTACTCCAATCACTCATAGGTTATTTCTCTTGATAAAGTCCCACATAACTCTTAGAGTTTCTTTATTCTTTTTAATTCTTTTATCTGATTTTTCCTCAAATTAGTTGGCATCAAGTGCTTTATCTTCAATGTCACTAATTCTGACTTCTACTGCCTCAATTCTGTTCCAATGACTTTCCGTTGAGTTGTCTATTTCTGAAATCTTATTGTTAATCTGGATTTCTGATTGCTATCTCTCTATAGATTCTTGCAGCCTATTAAATTTGTCATTATGCTCTTGAATAGCCTTTTTAAGTTCTGCTACTGCTTTGTCTGTGTGTTCTGTGGCTCCCCCGCATTTTGTAGAATTTCCTTTCTAATTTCTTGAAGAGTTCTGTATATTAATCTTTCGTATTCTGTCTCTGGTAATTCCAAGAAATTCTCTTCCTCCAGAAAATTTATTGATTCTTTATTTTAGGAGCTTGCTGAAGCCATCATGGACTGCCTGTTTATGTGATTTGATGCTGACTGTTGTCTCTGAGCCATCAATAAGTTATTATAAGTTTATTTTATATTTGTTTAGTGTGTCCCAGCTTCTTGTTTTGTTTTGTTTTGATATGCCCAAATAGCCTGCTTGTAGGGCAATTTTGATTATTGGTGCCTTTGAAGCTGTAATGCCCTGTCACCAGGTAGTCAGGTTTGTAGCTAAGTATGTGTGCCAGGAGTCTCTTAAATTTTCCTGTATGGATTCAGCTCAGGTGTCCAAGCAGTTGGTCACCAAGTGTGTGGTGCAGGCTCTCACCTACAGTCTTAGAGAGGCATGGGTGATTGGTGTAGGCACAGGTATCTGGCTGCAGTAGGGGGTCACTTGCTGAGCAAGGCAGGGTTCTGATGGCTGCCCCTGAGTGTCTGAAAGGAAAGCATGTCTCTGTTCCCTAGAACAAGCAGGTAGGTGAGTTTTGCAGCCAGACTATGAGCACCCTACTCAGTTGGCTATCAGGACTGGGGGGCACCACTTATTCTTGGACCCTTGTAGCAGGTGGCTACGTGTGGGTGGAGCCACCAGTCCTCAAGCCCCAGTTGCAGACAGATAAGACACCTGCTTAAAGGGCAGAGCAGTGTCAAGCATCTCAAATCTGCTACTTCACAGCTGAAACAGTTGAAGTTAGACTTCAGGTGTTTACCCTGTTGTACTGTGGTAGTGAGGGCTTACTCTGTTGAGATGGGTCCACACAAGTCTATACAGGGGTGGAAGGCACTCAAAGTCTGTGGACTTCTTATGCCTGTGCCTAGGCAAAGGAGCTGTGCCAACCCTGAGTTCCTGGCTTAGGGGAGCTGGTAGCTTATTTTTTCCCTGTTTGTTAATTTGTTCCCTCTCCAAGGCCGGGAGAATGGATCAGGGCACCTTATGGGATCTACTTCCAGGCCAGGGACTCACAGATTGCTGAAGCAGGCAAGACCCAGTGCAGAGCAGGGAGGGAGGAGGTAAACGGGGCAGAAGTACTTCCTAAATGTTTTCTTTTTTTTTAATCCCCACAAAAGACTACATGCAGGTACTTACCTTTAGCCACTTGGGTGCTGCTTTCCAGTGGTTCAGAGTGTCAAAGTAAAATCTCTGTTGCCGGATCTCTCTCCATGTAGAAAGTGCCTCCTGAGTGAGTGAGCGGAGCTGTATGCTTGTCTCACTGTGCACCCTGAGCTGATGCAGGCTGAAGGGCTGCAGCTCCCACCAGGTCAGGTCAGGCAGCTCCTTGCTGCTTCTGAACCATCTCTTTCTCCCTCTGTCACTCAGTCTGATTCCTAAACTTTGTCTTGTTCAGGGCTCCTAGATATTCATATACAATCAATTCACTTGTTTTTCAGGTCTCCAACATTTATTACTCTGTCTTTTTTAGATTAATGCTAACCTTGTTGGGGTGAGATGATATCTCATTGTAGTTTTGATCTGCATTTCTCTAATGGCTAATGGTAGTGAGCATTTCCTCTTGTGTCTGTTAGCCACCTGAATGTCTTCTTTGGTGAAGTGCCTGTTCATATCCTTTGCCCATTTTTTAATTGGGTTATTTGTCTTTTTGTTGTTGAAGTTTTTCAGTATCTTGTGGATTTTAGAGATAAGACACTGATCGGATTTGTCGTAGCCAAAATTCTTTCCCCAGTCTTTAGGTTGTCTTTTTTACTCTTTTGGTGAAGTCTTTTTGTGAGCATAAGTGTTTGATTTTTAGGAGCTTCCAGTTATCTAGTTTCTCTTCTGGTGTTTGTGCATTGTTAGTAATGTTTTGTATTCTGTTTATGCTATGTCTTAGTACTCCTAGCATTGTTGCTATTTTTTCTTCCATGATCTTTATTGCTTTAGATTTTATATTAGGTATTCAATCTACTTTGATTTAGTTTTTGTGCATGGTGTGAAGTAATGGGTCTTATTTTCATTTTTCGGCAGACGGATATCCAGTTATGCCAGCACCATTTGTTAAAGAGACTGTCTTTTCCCCACTTAACAGACTTTGGACCTTTGTCAAATATCAGCTGCTCATAGGTGGATAAATTTATGTCTGTATTCTCAATTCTGTTCCATTGGTCTATGTATCTGTTGTTGTACCAGTACCAGGCTGTTTTGACTACCGTGGCAATATAATAAGTTCTAAAATCAGGTAGTGTGAGGCCTCCCACTTTGTTCTTCTTCAGTAATGCTTTATTTATCCAAGGCCTCTTCCCTTTCCATATGAAGTTGGTGATTTGTTTCTCCATCTCATTAAAAAATGCTGCTGGAATTTTGATCAAGATTGCCTTGTATCTGTAGATTGCTTTGGGTAGAATAAACATTTTCATAATGTTGAGTCTTTCTACCCATGAGTAAGGTATGTTTTTCCACTTACGTGGGTCTCTTTTGGTTTCTTGAAGTAGTATCTCATAGTTTTCTTTGTATAGGTCATTTATGTCTCTGGTTAGATTTATTTCTAGGTATTTTATTTTCTTTGAGGCTATTATAAATGATATTAATTTGGTGATTTCCTCTTGGAAGTTGTCTTTGTGGATCTAGATGAATCCAACTGGTTTTTGTATGTTTATCTTGTATCCTGATACTTTGCTGAAATCTTCTATTAGTTCCAGCAGTTTTCTTTGGGGTTTCCCGTGTATAAGATCATATCATTTGCAAATAGTGATACTTTGACTTCTTCCCTACCAATTCGGATGCCATTTATTTCTTTTTCTAGACCAATTGCTCTGGCTAAGTCCTCCAGCACAATGTCGAATAAGAGTGATTCTCAAGGGGAATGCTTTCAAAATCTCTCCATTTAGGATGATTTTGGCTGTTGGCTTTGTATAAATGCCCTTAATTTTGTTGAGAAATCTCCCTTCTATTCTTATTTTACTAAAACTTTTTATCATGAATGGGTGTTGGACTGTGTTAAATGCCTCTTCTGCATTGATTGATAAGATCATGTGTTTCTTGTCTTTTGTTTTATTTATGTGGTGGAGTACATTGATTGTTTTTCTAATGTTTTACTATCCTTGCATACCTGGTATGAATCCCACTTGGTCATGGTGAATTATTTTTTTGATATGTTGTCAAATTCTATTGGCTAGAATTTTGTTGAGGATTTTTGCGTCTATGTTCATGAGAGATATTGGTGTGTAATTTTCTTTTTTTCTGGTGTCTTTACCTGGTTTTGGTATCAGGGTTATGCTGGCCTCATAGAATGAGTTTGGGAGTATTCCATCCTTTTCTATCTTCTGAAATACCTTTAGAAGTAGTAGTGTTAACTCTTCCTTGAAAGTATGGTAGAATTTTCCAGTAAAACCGTCAAAGTCAGGGCTTATTTTTGGTTGGGAGTTTTTAAATTACTTTTTCAAACTCTTCGTTTGTTATAGGTTTATTTAGTTGTTCTACCTCTAGTTTTAGATACTTTAAAAAATTGAGATATAAAACACATATTTCAAAATCTACTAACCATAACAGTAAATTTCTGTGAGTTATCACAAAGTGAACACACTCATGTAACCAATACTCAGGTCTACAAATAGAATACTACGTGATGAAGATATGAAAGCTATTAGTTGCTCTGTGCTGTCGAGTCAGTTCCAACTCATAGTGACCTTATAGGACGAAGTAGAACTGCCCCACAGGGTTTCAAAGGAGTGGCTTGTGAATTTGAACTGCTGACCTTTTGGTTAGCAGACTGAGGTCTTAACCACTTGGCCACCAGGGCTCCATAAAAGCTATAGAGATGGTAAAAAATGTGTCCGTTTCCCGAGACTATGTCTTTCCTCTTTTTTTGGTGTCAAAACAATGCCCTTTCTATTGAGAAATTATATCTGTACATCTTAGGACTTCTTGGTTGTTGTTTTTAGTGTCTTACAAAATGATTAGTTAGCAAAACTACGTTGGCTTCTCTGAATACTTTTTGAAATGCAAGGCTTTTGTTGACTGTGCAATGGCAGAATGGAGCTAACTATTTATGGGAGATAATGAAGAGGATATTTATTTATTGGATAGAAATTTGGAGTAGAGTATATTTAAGGTGTTTTCCAATCTGGAAATAAAACTAAATAAGTAAAATTTTATTCAAAGAGTTAAGGGAAAATTTTTTCTGTATTGTTTTTGCTTTATTTTATTTATTTATTTATTTTTAGAAGTTCTTTTCTATCTGTCTCTCTGGGAGAGAATAGATCTAAAGTAGATATTTGTTTTATTTTTATTTTTATTTTATAAATGTGTTTTCCTCTTTTCACAAGTTTTAGCCTGTTTCTCAATAATGTATAACAGCTAAGGAATACTAAAATCCTTAATGTTAAGTAATTTGTATTTTCATATTTAAAAAAACAATTTCAGTTAGGACACCTCCAGTTATTGCTTGAATAAACTATACTTCTAAATTTAATATACCAAACATGATGTTTTATGAGGAAATCAAGATGCATATAATACATTTTGTGCTCTAATGAAGTGATTTCAAATCTATAAAGAATTATTAAAGGATTTTGTATATTTTAATGTAGCAAATTCCCTTTTTTCCTGAAAATAGCATTAATAACAAAAAAAAATTTTTTTTTTTTGCCATGGTTTTAACTTGTCCAGAGATTTTACCAGGCAAGAAATTATCACATTGCAAATTGATTACTATTTCTGGAAAAGCAACTCAAAACCATGCTACTGATGACAAGTTAACTACATGATCTTTGCTTGCAGTAAGATAGGTGCTTAGAGAGTGATGATGGAGCAGAACTGACTGTTTTTCTCATCAAAATCTCTGGCTGACATGCTTTATCTGGCAGCCTTGAGTAATGTCCTCATTTTTTAAAGCTTTTTTTATCATGTGCATGGTCAAGTCAGGAGTGCAGTTGTGTCCCCTTTTCCACTTTGCTACAAATCAAAAACAATCACAATCTAGCAATGTAAGTTTAGATAACAGATATATAACTTACGAATCTATTATTCATATTGATGGTAAAATAGTGACAGAATGAGACATCTAGGAAAGGAGGATAATAGGACACGTAGTAAATAATTTAAACAGATAAACTACAATTTTGTACTATGTGCAACTATAGCCTCTGAAATGTTATTCAAAGACTTTGTCTAAACTCATAACAAAATGGAAGAGCAAATAGTATTCAATTCGATAAATGCTTACTGAGTGCATTCTATGTCTTGGGAGTTATGCAAAATTCTGAGAGGCACACAAAGAAAAATAAACCACAAGCAACTAGCAAAATGGACTCATACTGTTACAATTGTGCAAACTTGTCCAGTAGCTCCACTGACATGCAGTCTTTGAGATTAATCCCTACCCCTCCTAAAATAATACAAATTTTAACTTCGTAAGCTATCTAAAAGGTTTCAAATTGAAATAATATATATTGTGTATAATATTAGATCATCCAAAGTTAAATATAAAATTCTTCGGTACTGGAAAGCCTCTACTAAAAAGTTGATAATCATATATTGTCGTTGGTGTTGGTGTAGTTTAAAATCATTTTAAAAGGTTATCAAGACTTACCTTTAATAAGCAATATGTTGTTTATATCCTTTGAAACATTAATGGATCCCTTACTCCTGGAAATTCTTTCTGAAAAAAAAAATTCTTCATGCAAAAAAAGGTACATGAATTATGGTGCTCACAGTCAAAATTTTTAAAAAGCAGAGCCTGGTAATTATCTTAAAATAAGGGGATGAGTAACAGTTCAAAACGATAAAAGAATCAATACATGTATTATTTATAAAAAATTATAAAAAGTATGTTTTATTTAAATAAGAGTAAATGCAATATACATTTTATAATGACAAATCTGTAGAATAAAAAATGTGAATATATTAGAGAGTGAACAATTTAGAAACTAACAGTTATATGGCATTTTTATTCACTCTAATTCTCTAAAAATATTTCTAGTGTATGTAATGGATTAGTAGTTTTCATTTATTTTTTGGCTATACAGTATTTGTATTACTTTTACATATTGGCCTGTGAAGGCACTTGGTGAAAACTTTATGCTTGGATGTTTTCAAGTTGCATCTCCCTTTTTCTTTCCCCACCAATTCTTTATCTTTGCTGTTTCTGATTTCTGTCTCTCTGCCTGGGTATTTCAGATTGGAGCCTCATCTTTAATATCTTTAAGGCACTTGATTTTGGCTTCACACCTGGATGATAATTTCTTGCATCATCAACATTGTTTTTAACTTTAGACTATTTGATTGCTAGTTACAGGAATAACATGAACTATTTTCATCTTTTTCTCTATTATCTATAGGTATATCATCATCTGTCTAGCTGTATCTCACAAAACGCAGTTAAGACTCAAGATATGGAAATGGGAAAGTTTTAGGAACCCACGCAATACCCTATACTGTATCCATTTTTTATTTTGCTTCTTTCTGTAATTCAGTTTTATTCTTCTCCATGTTTGGACAGGCTTTATATGTTTCACATAGAGGACATTTAAGCTGTTAATTTAACTGCTACAGCTTTGAACAAGGAAGAGATGAACTGAATGTGTCCTGTTTCCAATGCTAAATTCCTGCAGTGACAATATGATTGGCCATATTTGGTCAAGTGTTCACCTTGCACCAACCAGCTCTGAAAGGACAGGAGCATGTAACTAGAATAAGGCTTCTAGAGGCAAACACCTGCATGAATTGGGAGGATGGTGTTGGACAGGTGTTTGCTGAGAAAGAAAGAGTAACTGGATCTTGGGTTAGACAAACATCCCAAAATATGTTCTATAGTTCTGGACCCTACATCATTTGGGTTGGTTCTCCAATTACTGGTCTCAATTTCGTTTTCCAGAACCCCAAGCTAAGTGCAGCAAACTCTCTGTAGATGGTTACGAAAGCACATATCAGTAAACTGCTGAGTTTATGTAGTGTTCACATCATCAGACATCTGAAATTCTGAGTATTACTGAAAAAAAAATGGTATGGCTGTTTTGGATTTGTGCCACTAAAATGCATGGGCTCAAGTGTCAATTTAACCTAGCAATTCTTTTACATTTTATTGGCAAGCTACTTCTTCCACTTGTTTTTCTTCTTCTTGATACACTCTTGCCTTGGTTTCCATGGCACCAGTATCACCTGATTTACATTTTACTATTTGGTGGTGCCTCTTCAGTCTCCATTTTAAATTCTATTTTTTTCCACCTAAATTTTATATTTTGAGGTTTTCTTAGGCTTAATCCTTAGTTCACTTATCATCATTCTTTATATCTCTTTGGGCAATCACATATGGTCCGATAACTTCATCCACCAATTATACGTGGTGACCCATAAATGTCCTCAACTCCAAGTAGAAACCAACATAGCCAATTCCATAATAGAATTCTGCACTTGTATGCCCCACAGGCAACTTCAGCTCTCCTTTTTAAAAACCTATCTTATTCACCTACTGTTCCCTTCTGCTATATACATAACTCCCCCTAGAATTTCTTCCTCTTGGAATTACTATTCTAATGAAGGACATCATCATTTTTATAGATACACTGGCTGAAGGCTGGATGTCATTCTTGATCCCTCTCTTTCTCGTGTTGCAACATTATATTAGTGGCCTTGCTCCATTATTTCTAGATCCTTTATTCTCATACTTATTCTTTTTTTTCTGTTGTTTGTACAGTTGGCTTAGTTCAAGCTTTTATCATTTCTCTCATGGACCACTGAAATAGTCGTGTAACTTTTATCCTTATTGTGCCATCCAATCCATCCTCCATACTGCTGGCAGAATAATCTTTTTAAAATGCAAAGTATATTGTGATTCTCTTTTGTTTAAAACTCTTCAGTAACTTTCCATTGTCTACCACAACATGAAATCTAAAATTCTTACAAGGCATGACAGATTTTCCAAGCTGTGACTCTGACCCTACATCTTAATTCTAATTTTTTATCTAGCCTACGTAATAATAAATGCTACTATTTACTATGCACAAACATTGTGTAGACTGTATTCATTATTTCATAGAATCTTTGCAACATTCCTTTATCTTGGGAATTAATCAATATTAGCATATATCTAGTAGGTAATTCCCCCATGCATCTGTCAGTTTGTCGTGCAGTGGGGGCTTGTGTGTTGCTGTGATGCTGGAAGCTATGCCACCGGTATTCATATACTAGCAGGGTCACTCAAGACCAACAGGTTTCAGCTGAGCTTCTGGAATAAGACAGACTAGAAGAAGGACCCAGTGGTGTACTTCTGAAAAGAATTAGCCAGTGAAAATGTTATGAATAGCAGTGGAATATTGTCTGATATAGTGCCAGAAGATGAGCCCCTCAGGTTGGAAGGTGCTCAAAATATGACTGGGGAAGAGCTGCCTCCTCAAAGCAGTCTATCTTATTGACATGTGTCAGGCTGGGTTCTCTGGAGAAGCCAAACCAGTAAAGCATATAAATACATATATATAGAGAGAGATTTATATCAAGGAAACTGTTCACATGATTGTAGAGGCTGTAATGTCCCAAGTCCATGGATCAGGGTAGAGTCCTCTCCTAATGATGCAGCTACAGAAGCTGGTGAACCCAAGGTTGGCAAGTCAGAGAGCAGGGCTCTGGCTTACAGGCTGTGAAGGTTGACGAATTCCAAGATCAGCAGAGAAGACCACAAGTTTTCTCCTGATTCACTAGCTGCAACCCAAGATCAGCAGATCGGGAATAGAACTCTTACTCACAGGCTGTTGAAGATCGACAAATTCCAAGATTGACAGATAAGCTGCTAGCTCAAGTCCTAAGAACCAGAGGTGAGATGACAGGCAGCTGCTGGGTCTGGAACAAACCAAAAACCTTGGGAAGGTCTAGCATGAAGGAAGTAGCCATGGAGGATGGAGAGATGAAGACTGAGGGGGCAATGAACTGCCACAGGCCCTGCCCTCACCAGTACCACTCCGAAGATTCCATCATGGGGATGATCGCATATCAAATTTCAACAGGGAAGTAATCACAACATTATACAACTGCCAAAACACTGAGAATCATGGCCTATCCAAGTTGACATTCAATCTTAACCATCACAATGTGGATGGAGTCAAGCTTTTGGGACCTTCATTTGCTGATGTGGCATGACTGAAAATGAGAAGAAACAACTGCAAACATTCTTTAATAACTGGAACACGGAATGTACAAAGAATGAATCTAGGAAAATTGGAAATCATCAAAAATGAAATGGAATGCATAAACATCGATATCCTAGGCATTAGTGAGCTGAAATGGACTGGTATTAGTCATTTTGAATCAGACAATCATATGGTCTACTATGCCAGGAATGACAGGTAATTGGCCTAATAACATGTTTAGTGCTTGTGTTCTACCTCCTAGTTTGTTTCATAGTGCTTGGGGTCTGTAGCACAGAACTTCAAATTCTCATGGACTCCAGACTTTCTGGAACCTTGGTGGCTGGATGAACCCCTGAAACTATTGTCCTGAGATAATCATTAAACCTTAAGCCAAAAATATCCTTGACATCGTCTTAAAACCAAACAATAGTTTAGCTTAACTAGTAAGAAAATATCTGCCTTGAGCATGATGATGCTCCTTTAAGAATTATCTGTATGGGATCAAAATGATAACAGCAGCTTGAAAGATTAGATAAGAAACTTAGGAAGCAGTGAGGTCGTATTAGTGGGAGACAAACAGCTCAGAAAAGGAGGATGAGAATGGTTGTACAACTAGGAGAATGTAATCAGTGTCACTGAATTGTACATGTAAAAACTATTGAATTCATGTACATTTTGCTGTGTATATTATCAACAACAACAAAATAAATTTAAAAAAAAACAGCATCAATAAATTCAGAAAACATTATGTTCAAGCACACATGGAACATTTACCAAAATTGACCAATTATTATGCCATAAAGCAAGTCTCAGCATAATTCGAAGGATTTTCTGACCACGGAGGACTTAAGCTAATACTCAAAAATAAAAACATAGCTAAAAACATTCCCAAAAGCTTTGAAGTTAAGCCATACACTTCCAAATAACACATAGCTTACTTCAAAATGAAAATTAGAAAATATTTTGAATAAATTATATAAAATAAAAATATAAAATGATACTTACCAAAACAGGCTACCATTGGGTCACTAAAGGAAAAATGTTTACATCTAAATTCACAAGTTAGAAAATACAAAACATTGAAAATGAATGATTACAAGCATCTATGTCAAAAAGCTATGAAAAGAACGGCAAATTAACCCCTAAAATGGTGAAAATGGAAATCATAGCAATGAATAAAAAAATACATACAATTAAGTCAATAAAGCTAAAAATTCTTTGTGAAAATGAATAAAATTGTTCACCCCTTAAAAAGACTGATAACAAAGAAGTGAAAGAACCAAAAAAATTTTTTTTGAGGTAAAAGGAGACATAATCACATATCCTACAGATATTAAAAAGTAAAAAGAGGATATTGTGAGCATTTTGCCAACAAAATTAATATTTACATAAAATGTAAATTTCTACCAAAACAATTTACCAAAATTAAAATAAGAAGAAATAAAAAAATCTCAGTGGTGTCATCTCCATTAAAGTAATTTAATCCATAACTAAAACCTCCCACAAAAAAGAAAAGAAATCGAGATCCAGATTGCCTCGCCAGTGAATTATTTCAAACATTTAAGATTTAACAACTATCTTACACAAACTGTTTCAGAGAATAGGAAAAGAGATAACACTTCCAAAATTGCTTTATATGACCAATATAATGTTGAAAACAAAAGTTGAAAAGGGTATTATAAAGAATAATAAATTACAAAGCAGTTGCAAAATTCTAAACAAAGTATAGGCAAATCTAAATTAGCAATATATAAATAAAAAAAAGATGACACATCATGACTAAGTTGAGTTACTTCAGGAATGCATGTTTAATTTAGCATTAGATAATCAATCAAAGTAATTCACCATATTCACAGAAGGAAGGAGGAAAAAAATGAGTATATTGATAGATAGCAGCAGTGCTTGATAAAATTCAAAACCAATTCATGATTTAAAAAAAAAAGGCTCTTAACAAACTCAGAATAGATGAAAATTTCTTTAACCTAATAATTTAGAAAAAAATCTGTAGCAAAAATTATATTTAATGGTGAATTATCAAAAGCTTTTGGTGTGTAGGAGAAAAATAAGGATGTCTGCTATCACCAATTTTCTTTGACACTGAACTAAAAAACAAGTCTGTAAGAAACAGAAATAAAAGATACAAGGTTTGGAAAGAAAGAAATAAAACTTTTATTTATGTTTATGAATTCAAACAATTCAAAAGAAACTACAAATAAACTACTGGAATTAATGAATAAATTTAACAAGGTCACTGGATATTGTTGTTTTAGGTGCCTTGCCATTGGTTCCAACTCATAGTGACCCTAGGTACAACAGAATGAACACTGCCCAGTTCTGGACCATTCTCACAATCATTAATATGTTTGAACATGTTGTGGCCACAGTGTCAATCCATCTCATTGAGGGTCTTCCTGATCCTCTACTTTCCTAAATATGGCCATCAACTTTATTAAGCATGATGTCTTTCTCCAGGGAATGATCTCTCCCAACAACATGTCCAAAGTACTTAAGACGAAGTCTCGCCATCCTCCCTTCTAGGGAGCATTCTGGTTGTACTTCTTCCAAAACAGATTTGTTCATGCTTCTATCAGCCCATGGTATATTCAATATTCTTCACCAACACCATAATTCAAATGCATCAATTCTTCTTTGGTCTTCCGTATTGTTTGTCCAGCTTTCACAAGCATGGGGGGAGATTGAAACTACCAAGGTTTGGGTCAGGCGCACCTTAGTTCTCAAAGTAACATCTTTGCTTTTTAACACTTTAAAGAGGTCTTTTGCAGCAGATTTGCCCAATGCAATGGGTCATTTGATTTTTGACTGCTGCGTCCATGGGCATTAATTGTGGATATAAGTAAAATGAAATCCTTAGCAACTCCAATCTTTTCTCCATTTATCATGATATTGCTTACTGGTCCAGTTGTGAGGATTTTTGTTTTCTTTATATGGAAGTGTAATTCATACTGAAGGCTGTAGTCTTTGATCTTCATCAGTAAGTGCTTCAAGTCCTCTTTGCTTTCAGCAAGCAAAGTTGTGTCATCTGCATAACGCAGGTTGTCAATGAGTCTTCCTCCAATACTGATGCCCCGTTCTTCTTCGTATAGTCCATCTTCTCAGATTATATGCTCAGCATACAGGTATAATAAGTATGGTGAAAGGATATAACTTTGACACACACCTTTCCTGACTTTAAACCACAGAGTATCCCCTTGTTCTGTTTGAACGACTGCCTCTTTGTTTATGTACAGGTTCCACATAAAAAGTGTTCTGGAATTCCCATTCCTTGTAATGTTATCCATAATTTGTTATGATCCACACAGTCTAATTTGTTTCCATAATCGATAAAACACAGGTAAACATCTTTCTAGTATTCTCTGCTTTCAGCTAAGATCCATCTGACATCAACAATGATATCCCTGGTTCCACGTCCTCTTCTGAATCTGGCTTGAATTTCTGGCAGTTCCCTGTCACTGGTACAAGGTCAATATACGAGAATTTGCAGTTCTATTCACTATCAATAAATTAGAAAGTGGAATTGAAAATTATACCTTTGAAAATAGCTTTCAAAATACAGATACGTAAGTCTAATGCAAGACCTCTACAGATGAAGCTACATTACTGAGAAAAATCAAAGAGCTAAATAAATGGAGGAATATCATATATCCATGGATTGATAAACTTAATGTTATAAAGATGTTATTCCTAAACTAAAGATTCAACACAATGCCAATTAAATTCCCAAGTGGCTTTGTGCTGTGTGTGTGTGTACGTGTGTGTCTTTTGTGGACACTGACAAGTGGATTTTAAAATGTTTATGGAGCATAAACTGACAGACAAGCCACCACCTGTCTCTTAGTTTGTTTATTGTGATGGCTTGCATGTTGTTACGATGCTGGGAGCTATGCCACCAGTATTTCAAATACCAGTTCACCCATTGTGGACAGGCTTACTGGACTTTCCGGCCTAGGAAGAAAGACCAAATGCTATGTTAAATTGCACTCACTGAAGGGAACAACTGCATATTGAAGACCTATTTGTCTTAGCAAAGAAGATACAAGTGGGAAATGTGAAAAAAATTTAGGCTAGAATGACTGAGTGCTGCTTGGGACATGCCTGTTGAGGACAAGTTATGAAAGAAATCAAGAATATGGGGAAAATTACGGCTAACTATTGACTCTGATGTGCTAAAGTCTGAAAGAGTGTGCCCTTGGTTATCTAATAGGTCAACTGGTCACAAGCACCATCCAGAATGGATTTGCTGAGTTGCAACATACAGGATAATCCAAAAGGTAGGGAAAGTGACAACAAAAAGTTAGTGAATGTTAATGCAACATTTACAAGCAGCACCAGGGTGGAGCAAGGTGGGTTCTTTTCATCTTCTTAAAGTGCCCATTCATTTTCCATACAGACTGTGGAATATTCAGAGTTTTGAATAGTTTTACAGCTCGATGGTATGAAAAGCGGAAAAGAGAGAATATGGTTTACAAACCCTAAATTGCTTACCCAACAACCGCAGAAATCACCCTTGCCCATTTAGTAAAATTAGTAAAAGTACTTACCTCTTTCATAGACTTCAAGCTTTCTCCCTAAGCACCGCCTATGGCAGAAGAGAGTGAAGTCGAAACCTCCTGGGCTCTGGGTGAGCAGCTTGAATTAGCTAAAGCAAACATAATATTTCTTTGAAGTTTGGTGTTTTATCTTAAAATTTCATGTTTATTTTGCAGTCCACTCCATACCACACCTATGTTTGACTTAAAATGAAATAATGTTTTACATTATGTAAAGCAAAATAAAATTGATGTTCTTGGAAGCTATGTCAACCCCTGGAACAACTACATATCTCCATGGAAATATACCCATGTTATTTGAAAAGCACTGCTGTAATAAAAAATCTTTAAAGCTATTAACTGTGAAAGGCCATAAAAGCATTATTTGTGATCATTGTTACTATTGTTTTTTATTGTAAGACCATTACCTTGGTGACAAAAAGTTAAGAAACCTATATGCAGCTACCCTTTCTCTGGGGCATCTGGTACAGTGGGTAGATACATTGCAGTGAGGTAGGCTGTGGGTATGCACTGTGGGTAGATGGTAACTATTTGCTTCAGGGCCAAACTGTCTTGGGATTTCTTTGCTTCCCATCCTGGCCCTTTACATTGCTGCCTGCTGCCTGCTGCCTGACACTGTGAGCTTTTTCCGCTTAAAAACTTTATTGTGTCTCAACAAATCAGTGAACAAAAGGTTTCTATCAAAGCCAAGAACATCAGACACTATTTGACGATTTAAGTACATATGTACCTACCATGAGTTATTACCTGCCTGATAATCAATTTCTCCATAAATACTATTGTAAGAAAGAGAGAAATTAATTAAAAATTAGCTCACATGAATCAATAAACCTTCTAAAGTTGATTAGTGGAAAGGAGAACTAGGTGACTAATAAATCAATGACATGAAGGGTTAGGTTCTCTCTTCTATCCTGGGGCTGCAAAGCAGAAGACAAGAAATTGTTTAGCAACATTAAATAAATAATGCCTTATGACTGAGGGGGGATTTCAAGTCCTTTACTTGCCAGAAGAAAGTTTCTTAAATATCTGCTGATTTTGTTTCTGCTTCCCCTCTAATACTTCAAATATTCCCATAGCCCAAAAGGAAAAGAAGTCCTAGGGCAGAAAGGCCTATGTGGAAGACATTTTATAAGATTAAAGATGGCTAAGTTCAGATTTCAGCTCCACATCTTATTTGCTTCTTGACTTCTGGAAAATGATGTAATTTTTCAGAATCTTGGTCATCTTATTTGTAAACTGGTGATATAATACCTACCTCACAGTGTTGTTTTATGGATCAAATAAGGTAACGTATATAAAGTGCTTATGACAGTGCATTTGTGTAAGTGGGAAATATAGTTTAGGGGTCATGAGCACTGGTGCAAGTGACAGACTGAGTAGGATTTAGGTTTTGACTCTTCCACTTACTAGATATGTGATCTTAAGCATTATTCTTAACTTCTCTGACTTTAGTGTCTCAATCTCTAAAGTGGGGATATTAAAATCTACCATACAAGATTGATGGGTACCACAGTGTCTGACAAACTATAAGAACTTAGTAAATAGGTACTGACTTGTATTATGTTTTAGCTTTTTTTTTCCAAATTATTGAATCCACCTGCTTATTAATGGAAAGTGACCGGCAAAATATATTTATTATATTATTGATTATAGATTAATCACTACTAAGTCATAAAATACATTTATCTATAATTACTTAGCAATGTGCAAGCATGTGGACAAGAATATCATTCCACTATGTTGCTGTGAGTTGGAATCGACTCCACGGCAACGGGTATGTCAATGCAGTAGCTGATAGTGTTTGGGGAAGGCTCAATGCAAAGTTCTCTTGGGAGGTGAGCATGGGGAATTCAGAAGGTAAGTAAGTGCCTGCCACATAGAGTTAATGATTCATTCCATAAAATAAACCGTAATTATATATAAATAAAATAGAAAGCTGAATATACTGCATGTTATCAAAAAAGAAACTTGCCCTTGAACTAGAGTAGCTAAAGCGAATAGAAGAAGTGATGAAGAAAAAGAGCTAAATAGAAGATTTCAAAGGGCGGCACAAGAAGAACTAAAATATTATACTGAAATATGCAAACACCTGGAATTAGAAAACCAAAAGGGAAGAACATGCTCAGCATTTCACAAGCTGAAGGAACTGAAGAAAAAATTCAAGCCTCGAGTTGCAATTTTGAAGGGTTCTATGGGCAAAATTTTGAATGATGCAGGAAGCATCAAAAGCAGATGGAAGGAATACACAGAGTCACTGTACCAAAAAGAATTGGTCAATGCTCAACAATTTCAGGAGGTAGAATATGATCAAGAACTGATAGTACTGAAGTAAGAAGTCCAAGTTGCACTGGAAGCATTGGCAAAAAACAAGACTCCAGGAATTGAAGGAATACCAATTGAGATGATTCAACAAACAGATGCAGTGCTGGAGGTGTTCACTGGTCTATGCCAAGAAATTTGGAAGACAGCTACTTGGCCAAGTGACTGGAAGACATCCATATTCATGCCCATTCCCCAAAGAAAAGTGATCCAACAGAATGCAGAAATTATCGAACAGTATCATTAATATCATAAGCAAGTAAAATTTGCTGAAGGTCTTTCTAAAGTGATTGCAGCAAGTACATTGACGGAACTGTCAAAAATTCATGACAGATTCGGAAGAGGATGTGGAACAAGGGATATCATTGTCGATGTTAGATGGATCTTGGCTGTAAACAGAGAATACCAGAAAGATGTTTAGCTATGTTTTATTGACTAGGTAAAGGCATTTGACTGTGTGGATCATAACAAATTATGCATAACATTGCAAAGAATGGGAATTCCAGAACATTTAATCGTGCTCATGAGGAACCTGTACATAGACCAAGAGGCAGTCGTTCGAACAGAGCAAGGGGATACTGCATGGTTTAAAATCAAGAAAGGTGTGTGTCAGGGTTTTATCCTTTCACCATTCTTATTCAATCTGTGTGCTGAGAAAATAATCTGAGAAGCTGGACTATACGAAGAGGAATGTGGCATCAGGATTGGTGGAAGACTCATTAACAACCTGTGATACTCAGATGATGCAGCCTTGCTTTTGGAAAAAGAAGAGGACTTGAAGCACTTACTGATGAAGATCAAAGACTAGAGCCTTCAGTATGGATTACATTTCAAAATAAAGAAAACAAAAGTCCTCACAACTGGAGCAAAAACCAACATCATGATAAATGGCGATTGACTGATATTGTCAAAGATTTCATTTTACATGGATCCATAATCAATGCCCATGGAAGCAGCAGTTAGGAAATCAAATCGTGTCTTGCACTGGGCAAATCTGCTGCAAAAAATCTCCTTTATTTTCAATTTTTTAAATTGCATTTTAGGTGAAGGTTTACAGAACAAATAGTTTCTCATTAAATAGTCAGTACACATATTTTTTCATGACATTGGTTAACAACCCCACGATATGTTAACACTCTCCCTTCTCGACATTGGAGGACCTTTTTTTGGTGAAAATATGCATAGCCAAAGATACACCATTTCAAAAATTTCTACATGTACAACTCAGTGACATTGATTACATTCTTCCAGTTGTGCTGCTATCTCACTGTGCTTCCAAATTATTCATCACCACTGTCTTCAACTCACTGTCCCTTAGGCTTCCCATCAAACCTTTTGAGTTGCTGTAGTCAATTTGATCTCACATAGATAATTCTTTTTTTTTTTTTTTGTACTTTAGATGAAGGTTTACAGAACAAATAGTTTCTCGTTAAACAGTACACATGTTGCCTTATGACAATGGTTACCAACACCAAGATATGTCTACACTGTCCCTTCTCAACTTTGGGTTCCCTATCACCAGCTTTCCTGTCCCCTTCTGCCTTCTAGTCTTAGTCCCTGGACTGCTGTGCCTCATTAGTCCCATTTTGTTTTATGGGGCTGTCCAATCCCCGGCTGAACGATGAACCTCGGGAGTGACTTCACCACTGAGCTAAAAGGGTGTCCGGGGACCATACTCCCAGAGTTTCTCCAGTCTCTGTCAGGCCAGTAAATCTGGTCTTTTGTGTGTGTGTGTTAGAATTTTGTTCTACATCCTTCTCCAGCTCTGTCCAGGACCCTCTGTTGTGATCCCAGTCAGAGCAGTCAAGGTGGTAGCCGGATACCACCTAGCTGTACTGGACTCAGTCCGGTGAAGGCCTTGGTAGCTGTAGTCCATCGGTCCTTTGGACTAATCTTTTCCTTGTATCCTCTTCTCCTCGTTCTCCCTTGCTTCCGAAGGGATGACACCAGTGGAGTATCTTAGATGGCTGCTCACAGGCTTTTAAGACCCCAGATGCTACTCACCAATGTAGAATGTAGAACATTGTCTTTATAAACTGTGTTATGCCGATTGAGCTAGACGTTCCCCGAGAACATGGTCCCCACAGCCCTCCACCCAGCAATTCAGTCCTTCAGGGAGTTTGGATGTGTCTATGCAGGTTCCATGACCTTTCCTTGTACAAGTTGTGCTGGCTTCCCTAGTATTGTGTATTGTCTTACTGTTTACCAAAGTTACCACCTATCTATTGTCTATTTAGTATCCGCCCCATCCCTCCTAACCAAAGAAGATTGTTACTTTTTGTGTGTAAACTTTTTCATGAGTTTTTACAGGAGTGGTCTCATACAATATTTGTCCTTTTCTGATTGACTTATTTCACTCAGCATAATGTCCTCCAGTTTCATCCATATTATGAGATGTTTCACAGATTCATCATTGTTCTTTATTGTTGCATAATACTCCATTGTGTGTATGTATCATAGTTTGTTTATCCATTCATCTGTTGATGGGCATCTAGGTTATTTCCATCTTTTTGCTAATGTGAACAATGCTGAAATGAACATGGGTATGCATATGTCTATTTGTGTGACGGCTCTTATTTCTCTAGGATATATTTCTAGGAGTCGGATTGCTGGATTGTACGGTATTTCTATTTCTAGCTTTCTAAGGAAGCGCTATATCATTTTCCAAAATGTTTGTATCATTTTGCATTCCCACCAGCAGTGCATAAGAGTTCCCATCTCCCCACAGCCTCTCCAACATTTGTTATTTCCAGTGTTTTGTATTTGTGCAAGTAATGCTGCGGTGAGATGGTATCTCATTGTGGTTTTAATTCGCATTTCTCTAATGGCTAGTGATGGCGAGCATTTCCTCATGTGGTCTGTTGGCCACTTGAATGCCTTCTTTGGTGAAGTGTCTGTTCATTTTCTTTGCCCATTTTTTAGTTGATTATTTGTCTTTTTATTGTAGAGGTGTTGGAGTTTCTTGTACATTATAGAGATTAGACCTTTGTCTGACTAGCAAAGTCCAAATATTTTTTTCCCAGTCTGTAGGTTCTCTTTTCACTGTTGTTTCTGTACTTCAGGTGAAGGCTTACAGAACAAATAGTTTCTCATGAAACAGTAGTACACATGTTGTTTTATGACATTGGTTAACAACCCCACAACATGT
>NW_004443939.1:16627739-16629166 GCF_000243295.1 Trichechus manatus latirostris | reverse complement strand
ATGGATTTACATCTGGGTTCTCAATTCTATTCCATTGGTCATGTATCTGTCATTGTACCAGTACCAGGCTGTTTTGACTACTGTAGCTGTATAGTAGGTTCTGAGGTCAGGTAGTGTGAGTCCTCCAACTTTATTCTTCTTCTTCAGTAAAGCTTTACTTATTCTTGGCTTCTCTCCTTTCCATATAAAGTTAGTGATTAGTTTTTCTGTCTCTTTAAAGAATGTTGTTGGTATTTGGATAGAGATTGCATTGTATTTGTAAATTGCTTTGGGTAGAATTGTCATTTTCACTATGTTGAGTCTACCTACCCATGAGCATGGTATGTTTCTCCATTTATGTAGCTCCCTTTGGTATTCTTGCAGTAGGGTTTTGTAGTTTTCTTTATATACGTTTTTTACATCCCTGGTTAGATTTATTCCTAAGTGTTTTATTTTTTTAGGGGCTATTATAAAAGATATTGTTTTCCTGATTTCCTTTTCGTCTTTCTCTTTAGGAATCCAACCAATTTTTGTATGTTTATCTTGTATCCTGCTACTCTGCTGAATCTATTATTTCCAGTAGTTTTCTTATGGAGTCTTTAGGGTTTTCTATTTATAGTACCATATCATCCACAAACAGGGACGGCAAAAGATCTTTTTAAAGTGTTAAAAAGCAAAGATGTCACTTTGAGGACTAAGGTGTGCCTGACCTAGTCTATAATATTTTCAATTACCTCATAAGCATGTGAAAGCTGGGCAATGTATAAGGATAACTTAAGAAGGATTGATGCCTTTGAATTATGGTGTTGGTGAAGAATAATGAATATACCATGGACTGCTAGAAGAATGAACAAATGTGTCTTGGAGGATATACAGCCAGAATTCTTCTCAGAAGAGAGGATGGCAAGACTTTATCTGGTGTACTTTGGACATGTTATCAAGAGGGACCAGTGCCTGGAGAAAGACATCATGTTTGGTAAGGTAGACGGTCATCCAAAAAGAGGAAGACCCTCAATGAGATGGATTGACACAGTGACTGCAACAACGGGTTTAAATATAACAAAGATTGTGAGGATGGCGTAGGGCTGGGCAGTGTTTCATTCTGTTGTACACAGGGTGGCTGTGAGTCAGAACCGACTTGTGGACACCTAACAACAAAAGCAATATCAAAGAAGATGAAAAGGTAAATTTTATCGCACTTAGAGAACAAGGGATGGCTTAATGGGGCAGTGTCATTTAAGTGGCACATTGAAAGCTTAGCAGAATATCAAAGAAAAGTGAAAACTGGATAGATATATTTTAAGTGGAGAAGGCAATGTGAGCAAAGACACAGAAGCAAAAACTACAGCATATGCTTGTAGAATGGTGCATTTTGGCCCAAAGAGAAATTGTATTCTGAGATCTTCAAGCAGTTCCAGTTCCAAAGTGGTGGGTTTTTTTTTTTTTTT
>NW_004443939.1:16595378-16627639 GCF_000243295.1 Trichechus manatus latirostris | reverse complement strand
TTTCTACATGTACAATTCAGTGACATTGATTACATTCTTCGAGTTTTGCAACAGTTCTCATCCTCCTTTTCTGAGTTGTTCCTCTGCCATTAACATGATCTCACTGCCCTATAAGTTTCCTATCTTTTGAGTTGCTGTTGTTGATTTGATCCCACCAAATGATCCTGAAAGAGCACAATACTCAAGGCAGGCTTTCTTTACTAGTTAAGATAAACTTTGGTTTTAAGAAGGCTTCAGAGGATATTTTTGTTTTAATATTTAATGAGTGTCTCAGAGCAATAGTTTCAGGGGTTCATCCAATATCCATGGATCCATAAAGTCTAGAATCCATGAGAATTTTATATTTTGTTCTGCATTTTCCCCCTTTCGATCAGGATTCTTCTATAGAATCTTTGATCAAAATGTTCAACAATGGTATCTCAGTGTCATCCATTTCTTCTGGTCTCACGGCAAAGGAGGCAGTTTTTCATGGAGAAATTTAGCCACACATTCCATATCCTCTTCATATTCCTGACTCTTCTTTCTCCGCTTCTCCAGGTTAATAGAGAGCAATTGTTGTTTCTTGGATAGGCGCTTACAAGGTTTTAAGACCTCAGGCACTATGCAACAAACTAGGATGTAGAACAGAAGCTCTAAACATGTTATTAAGCCAATTAACTGGGATGTCCCATGAAACCGTGACTCTAAATCTGCAAACCAATGAAGAGGTTTTCGATTGTACATAAGCAGCCTCAGTAGTTACTCTTTTTTTTTCTGTCATTTATGTAAGTATATCTGTCACAAAAGTTTTGCCAATTAAATTTGCTACAGGTGTTTAACTTATTAACAGTAATTGCAATAACTGGTTGTGCAGCTCTACCCTTGATCAATTTTTGCATCACTATTAACCTCCCCTTTCCTCCTTCCTTCCACCCCTGGTACCACTAATAAACTTCAGTCTCTGTACATTTGACTTTTCTTGTCTTTTTATATAAGTGAGGTCATACAATATTTGCCCTTTTATGGTTGACTAATTTCACTAAGCAATAGTGTCTTCAAGCTACATCCATATTGTAGCATGTATCAAGACTTTGTTTCTCTTGCTGGCTGAGTAGTATCCCATTGTATGTATGTGCCACATTTTGTTTATCCTGTAATCTGTTGATGGAAGTTCAGGTTATTTCCACATTTTGGCTGTTGTGAATAGTGCTGCAAAGAACATTGGTGTACAAGTCTGTTTGAGTCTCTGCTTTTAAGTATTTGAATGAGTGTTTTTGTTTGTGCTTAAGTGTGCAGATGTATGTCAGGTAAAAATGTGAACCAAAGCTGGCAAAGTAAATTGGGGGCAAATGAGGAAGGGCTTACTGCAGTGCTAAGGCATTTGAGGTTTTTTTTAATAGACAGGAGTTTTTCTTTAAGGCTTTTTAAGCCAGGGGATAACAAAATGGGTTTTAATTTAAACACAACAAACATTTATTGAATATTTGCTATATACCAGATACTGTGCTCGGCATTGGGTGTATAAAGAGAAATGAGATTTGAAACGTATCTTTATTCTTATACCGTACTAACAGACAGATGTATATATAGAGATTGCAAGTCTGTACAAGTGTCAGAGAATTCATTGATTAAAAAAGCTATGAATTCCACCTGAAGTGTCAGTTGGAGGTGGACTCTGAAAGGTAAAAGAAGTGCTTCTCAAGGTAATGAGGTAAGGTACGGTATATTATGGACGAGGAGACACATGCAAAAGAATGGAAGCTAAAATCAATGAGTTGTACTATGAAAACTACCAGCAGTTCAATATTTCTGAAGCCTAGGAGCCCTGATGGCACAGTGGCTAAGAGCTATGGCTGCTAACCAAAAGGTCATCAGTTCAAATCCACTGATTGATCCTTGGGAACCCCATGGGGCAGTTCTTCTCCATCCTGTATTGCCACTATGAGTCAGAATCGACTCAACGACAATGGGTTAAGAGTGTACCTGAAAGCATGCATACCCATAAGTGGACATGTATATACACACATGCTTTGAGGAAGTTCTTATAAGGTGAGATAGAAAAGAGACTGGAGAGCAGCTGGAAATCCATACTATGAAAATGAATTATAAAATATAAAATGGATTATAGAATTATAAAGTTTTTAACTTCAGAGGCAGCATAGCATCTTGGTTAAAAGCATAACCTCCAGAGTCAGACTGCCTGGGCTGATAACTTAAGCTCTACCATTAATTAGCTCTGTGCCCTTAAGCAAGTTATTTAACTTTTGTTTACCTCAATTCTTATCGGTACAATAGAGATAATAATAGTACATGTCTCATAAAGTGCATGTAAGGATTAATGAGTTAATATTTTAAAAGCACTTAAGGCAATATTTGTTAAAATAAAAACAAACTAGATAACTCATATTTGGATACAGAAATTCCACTAGGTTGGTAGGATCCGTGATTTGACTGTAGGTTAATCAGTGATATAGACCTATCTGCAAAATAATAATAATAATAAATTATGGAGAAAATAGGGATATTCAGTAAAGACACACTGAGTCCAGAGAAGCAGTGAGTGTCAGGCTTCATTGGTTGCTCACTGACAACCTCTCAGTAAAAGAAGGATCCACGTAGCCCATTCTAGGACAGATATCTGCACTTGAATGTATTCGAAACATCTCTACACTTTTTACTTCCTTAAACATATCTCTAGATTAGAAGAATCCCGTTGGGAAAACAAAAAGAATGCTATGGGGCATTATTCTAGAAACTGGGGTATCAAGGATTTGCTTGTATGTGTGTGTTTTACCTTATTCTCTGAAAGCCACACAATGATGAAGGACTCAAGAAATTGCATAGGTATGACATTGGGCAAATCGAAGACTCTTAAGACTACTAGCAATGGACCAAAATGAACTTATGTGGTTAAATGTGAGCCACTCAGTCAGAAAAACTGTGACTGGGGAACCTGAATAATGTATCTGAATTTCTTTTTAATTCCAAACTCTAATTACATTTAAGGACACCTGGTGGCGCAGTGGTTAAGAGCACGGCTGCTAACCAAAATGTCGGCAGTCTGAGTCCACGAGCCATTTCTTGGAACTCCTATGGGGCAGTTCCACTCTGTCCGGTAGGGTTGCTATGAGTTAGAATCGACTTGATGGCAGCAGGTTTGTTTTGGTTTGTTTTTAATTATATTTAAAAGTGGTAATGTCTTATAATCTTATGAAGATTTGAAACCCACAAAAGACATATTTTCAGACTTCATAAAAGGACAACTCTAGATTTTCCTTTAGAATACAAATTTATTCATTCAAAAGATATTTATGGAACATGCCTACTCTGTGTTCAGCACTGTGTTAGCTTTGAGGAAACTATAATTCCTGCCCTTCTTCATCAACCTTATATTCTAGTATTGGGAAATGGAAGTTAACTATGTATCTCTAAAATTAAAAAATGGAGGGAAAGTATAGAATGTAATTCAAAAACATAATGAGGAAAAATAATTTGTATCATGAGTTAGTGAAGGCTGAAATGAGAATGTGACAATTAAATGAAAATTTGAAGAATCAACAGGAGAATGAAAGATAAAAAGAAAAGCATGTGTTAAGTTCCTAAGGTAGGCAAGGACATAGTGGAATTGAGAAAAAGCAAGCTATGCTGTTGGACCATAGTGAGCACTGGAGAGAATGATATGAGAAGATCTTAGCGAGATAATTTACCAGGGATGTTATTCAGGGAACTATACGCCATGTGAAGAATTGTGAATATACTGTATTAGTTTTCTAAATCTGGGGGAAAATTTTTCTTCTTAAATTTATTTTATTTCAGCAATTAAATTGATTCCCATTTCTATGAACAAATCCTACCACATATCTGTCAGTTTGTTGTACTGTGGTAGCTTGCATGTTGCTGTGATACTGGAAGCTTTGCCACCGGTATTTCAAATATCAATAGGGTCACCCTTACTGGACAGGTCTCAGCAGAGCTTCCAGACTAAGACAGACTAAGAAGAAGGACCTAGCAGTCTAATTCTGAAAAAACTGGCCAGTGAAAACCTTATGAATAGCAGCAGAACATTGTCTGGAATAATGCCGGAAGATTAGCCTCTCAGGTTGGAAGGCACTCAAAATATGACTGGGGAAGAATTGTCTCCTCAAGAGTCAATCTTAATGATATGGATGGAGTAAAGCTTTTGGGAGCTTCATTTGCTGCTGTGGCATGACTCAAAATGAGAAGAAACAGCTGCAAACATCCATTGATAATCAAGACATGAAATGTACAGAGTATGAACCCAGAAAAACTGGAAGTCATCAAAAATGAAATGGAACACATAAATATTGATATCCTAGGCGTTAATGAGCTGAAATGGAAGGATATTGGCTATTTTGAATCAGACAATCATATAGTCTACTATACTGGGAATGACAAATTGAAAAGGAATGACCTATTCATCGTCAAAAAGACCATTTCAAGATCTATCCTGAAGTACAATGCTGTCAGTGATAGGAAAATGTCCATTCACCTACAAGGAAGACCAGTTAATACGACTATTATTCACATTTATGCACCAAATATTAAGACAAAAGATGAAGAAATTGAAGATTTTTACCAACTTCTGCAGTCTTAAATTGATCAAACATGCAATCAAGATGCAGTGATTATTACTGGTGATCGGAATGCAAAAGTTGGAAACAAAGAAGAATTGGTAGTCAGAAAATATGGCCTTGGTGATAGAAATGACGCCGGAGATCGCATGATAGAATTTTGCAAGAACAACGACATCTTCATTACAAACACTTTTTTTCAACAACATAAATGGAGAATACACATGTGGACCCCACAGGCTGGAACACACAGGAATCAAGTGGACTACATCTGTGGAAAGAGACAATGGAAAAGCTCAATATCATCATTCAGAAAAAGGTCGGGGGCCAACTGTGGAACAGACCATCAATTGCTCATATGCAAGTTCAAGTTGAAGATGCAGAAAATTAGAACAAGTCCAGGAGAGCCAAATATACCTTGAGTACATCCCACCTGAATTTAGAGACCATCTCAAGAATATATTTGACACATTGAACACTAATGACTGAAGACCAGATGAGTTGTGGAATGATATCTAGTACACTATACCTGAAGAAAGTAAAAAGTCATTAAAAAGACAAGAAAGAAATAAGAGACCAAAACACATGTCAAAAGAGATTCTGCAACTTGCTCTTGAACGTAGGGTAGCTAAAGTGAAAGGAAGAAATTATGAAGTAAAAGAGCTAAACAGAAGGTTTCAAAGGGAAGCTCAAGAAAACAAAGTAAAGTATTAGAATGAAATGTTCAAAGACCTGGAGTTAGAAAACCAAAAGAGAAGAACACACTCAGCATTTCTCAAGCTGAAAGAACTGAAGAAAAAAATTCAAGCCTCGAGTTGCAATATTGAAGGATTCCATGGGGAAAATATTAGATGCAATAAGCATCAAAAGATGATGGAAGGAATATACAGAGTTACTATACAAAAAAGAATTGGTCGACTTTGAGCCATTTTAAGTGGTAGCATACGATCAAGAACCAAGTGTACTGAATGAAGAGGTCCAAGCTGCACTGAAGGCATTGGTCAAAAAAAAAGGCTCCAGGAATTGATGGAATACCAATTGAGATGTTTCAACAAATGGATGCAGCGCTCAAAGTGCTCACTTGTCTATGCCAAGAAATTTGAAAGAGAGCTACCTGACCACTGACTGGAAGTGATCCATATTTGTACCCATTCCAAAGAAAGGTGATCCAATAGAAAGCGGAAATTATCAAACAATATCATTAATATCGCATGCAAGTAAAGTATTTCTGAAGATCATTCAAAAGCAGTTGCAGCAGTACATTGACAGGGAATTGCCAGAAATTCAAGCTGGATTCAGAAGAGGACATGAAACAAAGGATGTCATTCCTGATGTCAGATGGATCATGTCTGAAAGCAGAGAATACCAGAAAGATGTTTACCTGTGTTTTATTAATCATGTGTGATGTGAGAATTGCTTTTGTGTTGCCTTTTTCTACACAGTCTTGTAACTCCCACCCAAGTGATGGGGTTGGACTATGCAAATTAGGTAATTATGGCCCACCAAGGGGATTAGTCGGTTAAGAGAGTCAATTCCAGAACAGAGAAGATCCCACCATCACCAAGGAAGAGCAGCCAGGAGCCAGCACATCTTTGGACCTGTGATCCCTGTGCTGAGAAACTTCAGGAAACAGGAGACAGAGAGAGAGAGTGAGAGAGAGAGAGCTATAACACTGAAGGCAGCAGAGACCCAGCAGCAGGAGACAACATGGTGGACTTCCCAGCCTGTGGAGAGAGAAAGCTGAGTGCCTTTGGGCAGAAGCCTAGGGCCAGGAAGAGACTTGCCTGCAAGTACAACTGGGAAGAGGCTGTTCTGATGGAAGAATTGTATTTTGAGTGTTCCTGAGCCTAAATTATAACTGTTACTTCCCTAATTAACCCCATAACTGTGAGTATTGTCTGTGAGATCTGTGTGGCCACTGCAGTGATTTACTGAACCCAGCAAAGTAAACAGTGCTGTGAGAGGGACAGATGGTGTCAGAATTAGTAAAGATGGCAGAGAGAGGAGGCATGTCTGGCCTCCATCTCATAGGAATCAACCTTGGGCCATTGATCTTGATTCTCCTTTCCCCTTGTGAAGTTAGAGGGGGTCAGATGCCATCTCCGTGCCTTTTTCACATTATGCAAAGGAATTCGATTGTGTAGATCATAACAAATTACGGATAACATTGAGAAGAATGGAAATTCCAGAATACTTAATTGTACTCATGGGGAATCTGTACTTAGATCAAGAGGCAGTCGTTCAAATAGAACAAGAGGATACTGAGCGGTTTAAAGTGGAGAAAGGTATGCATCAGTGTTGTAGCCTTTCATCATACTTATTCAGTCTGTATGCTGAGCCAATAATCTGATAAGATGGACTATATGAAGAGGGACTCGGCATCAGGATTGCAGGAAGATTCATTAACAACCTGAGATACGCAGATGACACAAACTTGCTTGCTGAAAGTGAAGAGGACTTGAAGCACTTACTGATGAAGATCAAAGACTACAGGCTTCAGTATGGATTACACTTCAACATAAAGAAAACAAAAATCCTTACAACTGGACCAATAAGCAACATCATGATAAATGGAGTGAATATTGAAGTTGCCAAGAATTTCATTTTACTTGAATCCACGATCAACACCCATGGAAGCAGCAGTGAAGTAATCAAATGACACATTGCATTGGGCAAATCTGCTGCAAAAGAGCCCTTTATGGTATTAAAAAGCAAAGACGTCACTTTAAGGACTAAGGTGCACCTGACCCAAGCCATGGTATTTTCAATCGCCTCTTGTGCATGTGAAATGAATGAGGAAGACTGAAGAAGCATTGATGCCTTTGAATTATGATGTTGGTGAAGAATATTGAATATACTACGGACTGCCAGAAGAATGAACAGATCTGTCTTGGAAGAAGTACAGTCAGAGTGTTCCTTAGACGCGAGAATGGCAAGACTACTCACATACTTTGTTATGGTATCAGAAGGGACCAATTTCTGGAGAAGAACATCATGCTTGCTAAAGTAGAGGGTCAGTGAAAAAGAGGAAGACCCTCAAAGAGATGGATTGATGTGGTGGTTGCAACAATGGGCTCAAGCATAACACTTGTGAGGATGGTGAAGGACTTGGCAGTGTTTTGTTCTGCTGCACATAGGATCGTTATAAGTCAGAACCAACTTGATGGCACATAACAACAACAACATGAAAAAATTAATCACCTAGTAGGGTTTGGGTATTGTGCAAGATATTAGTATTTGTGTATAGACCCATTCCTGACCTTCTATTGTCTACTATGAACTGCAGAGGGCTAGAAGCATGAAAACTATGTTTTCCAGACCAATTGCTAGCAGAATTCCAGACAGGTTCTGCCAATGGGAGACACTCAATTAAGGTCAAAAGGTAGGAGAAAGGTAAAACTCATTCTGCTTTTGGAAGTGGCAGCAGCAGTGGCTTCAGCAATACTTGTTTCAAATAGTGGTTGGAGTAGTAGCAGTGGTGAGTAAGGGCCACTCAGCTCCTGCTAAATGATGGAAACGGCAGCTTGAGGAATGTCAGCTGTGAGTGTGAGTTCTTGGGCTTCTGTGAAGTACTGGTGACTTCCTGTAATACTGTATCTCTGGATAATAACACAAACCCCTTTTGTTCCTCCAGCCTTTCTAACAGTTTTGTTATCTAATACCCTGGATTAAATTCCTGTCCACTTTAAAAACTGAGTTGCTTTTTTTTTTTATTGGAAGCTGAATAATACCATATCTAGGACAAATATTTCTCGGTTCTGGGGCAGCCAGGCTTTTTTTGTGTTTTGTTCCACTCTATGTAACTAGTGGCTCTGATGAAGGACTTCTTATGAGGCTGAATAGCTACCACACTGGAGATATCAAAGACTTGTATGTGGGTTATAGAATAACAGCATGAGTTGAATTCACAACTTTGCCATGTTTCTGATGTTAGGACAAAGGTTATGCAGGAGTAGGGCTCGGAGAATGTACGTAGAGAATAGTTACATTTGGGTGGATTTGGATGAATCTAATAACCTTGAGCCCCCACAGATATTACCCTGAGCCTCCTTTGCCTGTAAGATCAGTCCTTCCTCCTCTATTTGAGGAAACTAGACATCTTTTGTTGAAGAGCATCAAAAGCTTACATAAGGATGCCTGTAGTCTTAGTCTCTTTGTGCTACTGTAACAAAAATTCCACAATTTGGTGGTTTTAACAAACGAATTTGTATTCTCACAATTTAGGAAGCTAGAAGTCTGAATTCAGGGCACCAGCTCTAGGGAAAGGCCTTTTCTCTCTGCCGGCTTTGGTTTCTCGTCTTTTCAGCTTCTATGTCTGGATTCCTTGGAGATCTTCATGTGGCATGGCATCTATCTTCCTCCCATCTGTGCTTCCTTCTCTCTGTGCCTAAACTGCTCTTTTTATATCTCAGACGTGACTGATTTAAGACACACCCTACACTGACATGCCCTCATTAACATAACAAAGAAAATCGTATTCCCAAATGGAATTACATTCACAGGTATAGGAATTAAGATTTATAACACGTATTTTTTGGGGATGCAATTCAGTCCATAACACCTATTCTCCTCAATATGCACCCCAAACTCATTGCGTCAAGTCGATTCCAACTCATAGCGACCCCATAGGAGAGAGCAGAACTGCCCCATAGGGTTTCCAAGGAGTGGCTGGTGGATTCGAACTGCTGACCTTTTGGTTAGCAGTTATAGCTCTTAACCACCATCCACCAAGGCTCCAATATACACCCTACCAAACTACATTTGAAGTCCCTGGGTGGTGCAAGAAACAAAACCTGTGAAGCACTGTTCTTCTCTGATACATATGGTTTTGCCATGACTTACAGTTGACTAGAGGGCAACTAGTTACTGGTTTTAACTTGCACTTCTATTTAACTAGCACCAGACACCTCAGATATGCCCCAGGGGAACAAGTATAAAGTATCAACATGGAGGAGATAAGTTACTCACCAAAAGTATTGGCAAGATTTTGACAAATTATTAGCAGAGACTGGGAAATAGGTATGAGAATATACTCAATGCTAGATCAAGGAAGGTGAAAGCATTTTATACTGGAACAATTTATTGATATGACTGCTGTGTGGTAAAGAATTTAACTTTACCCAAATAATTTTGTTTTTGTCCTTGGTTTCTGAAAGATAACTTCTAAAATTTTTGAATTTCCCAAATAATTGAAGTGTTTTTGATGAGGCTTCCAGACCACACTTGAGGGTTTATGCTAATGAGGTGCTTCCTGGGTGGGGATCAGCCAGACCAGAAAGCCCACCGGGTGATATCAGCCAGCTTCAGCGTGGATGGGTGGCATGATTCAATCAATTATCCCTAAGTAATGAAGCCCCAAAAAGGCTCTGGACATGGAGGCTCCATGGGTTTCCTGATTGGTGAAAGACATTGATACATGTGGGAGGGCAGTGTGTCCCCTTTTGGGACGTTGAAGCTCTGTATTGGGAACTCTATGAGATCTTGCCCTATGCATCTCTTCATTTGCATCTTTTTTTCCTATAATAAAACTGTAATAACAAGTATAGCACTTTTCATGTTAATCATTCTAGTGAATTATTGAATCTAAGGGAGTAAGTAGTAAGTCAGAAGATCAGAAGTGAGGGGAGTTGTGGACCCCTGAGTTTACAGCTGCTATCCCTACTGGGTAGAGAGAACCCCAAAATATAGCCAGCAAGTCAGAGATGAGGTTGTACTGAGGAATCCCAAGTTTGTGGCAGGCATCTGAGGTCTTGGTCAGACTTTGCAGTTTGGAGGACCATGCTTTATAATCTGTGACATCTGATCTAGCTCTGGGTGGGATGGATCAGAGGAGGAATTTTTGCATGTGTAGTTACTGTCAGAATAGAAGAAGAACAGAGGGGAATGGAACTGACAATAAATTGATTTGGGTTGATCAACACAGTTTGGTGCCAGAGAAGTAAAAAGTGGGATTTTGTCTTTTCCATGCAATTGCACTTACCAAATATTCAGTATTTCATGTTAGTCCAAGAAACTGGGATTTGACCAAAGCAGCTCATCTCATTGACTGACTGAAACCCTGACTCAGTGGTGTTTAATACTCAAATCTAGAGTGTTCCTGGAATGATGTAGAGTGATGCTTCCTTAGAATGTGTGATGGTTAAAATTATATGTCAGTTTAACTGGGCCATCATTCTCAGTGTTTTGGCACTTGTATAACATTGTGATCACTTCTCTGTTGAGATTTGATATGTGATCACCCCCATGATGGAATCTGCTGAGTGGTTCTGGTGGGGTTGGGGCCTGTGGTGGCTCACCGCCCCCTCAGCCTTCATTTCTCTGCCCTCAACTGGTTACTTCCTTTCTGCTCTCCTTGCCAGTGTTTTTGGCTTCTTCCAGATCCTGCAGCTGCCTCTTGTCATCTCACCTCCAGGTCTTGGGACTTGAGCTAGCAGCTTACCTGTCAGTCTTGGGATTTGTCGATCTTCACTGCCTTTGAGTGGGAGCCCTGCTCTCCTACCTGCAGATCTTGGGTTTGTCAGCTTCTGTGGATGCATTGAATTGGGAGAGGCCTCCACCCTGATCCACAGACTTGGGACATTCTAGCCCTACAATCACGTGAGCTGTTTCCTTAATATAAATCTCTCTCTATATATATTTATATGCTTTACTGGTTTGTCTTCTGGAGAAGACAGAATGCAAATCAGAATCACTGGAAGGCTTGTTAAAACACTACTTGCTGGGACTCACACCCAGAGTTTCTGCTTCAGTGGGTCTGGGTTGGGGGCCAGAGAATTTGCATTTTAACAAGTGCCCAAGTGATGCTGGGGCTGCTGGTACAGGGGCCACATTTTGAGAATCGTCTAGACAAGTACAGAGGACATTTCTGTCACCAAGGAACTTCTCAACTTCTTGGTAATCCAAGTATCCATTGAAAGGTTTATAGTAGATGTCCTCTGCAGACTAGGAATGATGGTTGGAAGAGATCACCATTGAAATGGGCTTCTTGAAGTCAATGGTAATAATAGGATCATGAAGTAGTGGAGAACCAGTGGCAGTACTTAAACACTAAATACAAGATGAGGTATAATTAACATAATAGGCAACAAAGTCAGAGAGTAATCAAAATGTTTTTACTCACAAGAATTTTTGGCAGTGACTAAGTAATCACAGTATTCTTAGGAATGGAAGAGATGGACTGCCTACTAAAATATTGTTTAATCTATATAACATTAAAAATAAAACTTTATGTGTGATAGTCAGAACTCTGGGTCAAGTTGTCACAATGGACTCTTTTTCAGTTTCCATACTTACACCAGTTTACAAATTGAGTCACCTTATTAAAGGGGAGATCAAGTTTCCTTGCAATACTGCCACAAGTAATATTATAAATCATCTTCAAACCTTTGATAAGCAACTGAGGAAAGGGAGATAAATACCCAGACTTTTGGCAGATTACTAAAAAATGTCTCTGATTTGACACTAATCTCTGGGAACCTAAAAATGCTACTATGGTCCAACCATCTAAGTAGGGGCTTATTGAGGTCAGGTGTCAAATAGAGTTTTAGTCTAAGACCTGAAAGTGAGTTCCAGTGATCATACATACACATCCTGTTGTTATTTCCTCAGTTCCTAAAATTATAGTTGAAATAGACATTCTTAGCAAATAATAAAATCTCCACATTGGCTTCCTGACCTGTGCAGTCAGATCTATTATTATGAAGATCCAACTAAAATCCACTGAAATGTCAATACTGACCAAAATAGAAAATCAAAGGTAATACTTCAGCCCTGGGGGAGTTTCAGAGAGCAGTACCAATATCAAAGATTTGAAAGATGTAAGGTAGTGATTCCTATAACATCTCCGCTTGGCTTCCTTTTTGACTTGTGAAAAAGATCAGCATGTCCTGGAGAATGTGCATCATCATAAACCTAACCAGGTGTTGATTCCAATTGCAGTTTCTGTTCCAGACTGATTTCTTAATTGGAGTAAATCAGCGCAGCTCCTGGCATTTGATACAGAGTTATTGAGCTATAAACTGTTTTCCTTATACTATTTAGCAAGGACCATGAGCAGTAGTTTGTTTTCATCTGACAGTGACAACTGTACACCTTTATTATGATATCTCAGGGTTATGCTTTTTTTTTTTTTTTTGGTCTTTAATAATCTCGACCACAGGAATGTTGATCACTTGCTATTTCAAAAACATCTCACTGCTCTCCTACCTGGATGGCATCATGCTAATTGGACATCGTAAGCCAGAAGTGTCCTAAATGACTTAGTATAAATTAGTATATAATTATATACTTAGTATATAATTCCAGTGTTGAAGACACATTTATGAACACTAAGGGGCATTTGTTAAAAAGTGTCTTTGTGTACAGTGATTCAGACATGAACAAATTGAAGGAAAAATTTCACTGCTTATACAACCTACTACTAAGAAAGAGGCACAATGCTTAATGGACTTATGTCGATTTTAGAAACAATATATATTATATTTATGATTTATGATTCAATTACTAATTAAGCCATAAGCTGGGTGATGCTGAGAGTGTACATTTGTTTACATATTGTAATGATATGGATATTGTATACAGTGAATATGGTATATTATATAGAATAAATATTGTATACAGCTTATGGCAAGCCCAGATAGATGAATGGGATAAGATTTTGGGGATAGGATTTTGGGAACAAACTCATATTCACTTCAGAAATAACTATAAATAACAACAGTGCTTGGCTTGATACCCGGCATAGTAATGGTCTGAATCCCTAAGAATGGGACACCAAGTGACAAGAATTTGGCTTATCTGATCCACCAATCCAGGAAGATGGCAACACTTCATCACCCAGTGGAGGTAAATACATAAGAAGGGACTTGAGCGGGTCCTGAGGCACAAGTAAATTGCATGACCTTGAAATGATATGGAAACTAGTTTTGCTACATTGCTGACTCAGTTTCAACCTTCTATGACCCCATGTGATCTTGGTTGCCCCTATTCAACTCTGCCATTGTAGTGTGTAAGCAGCCATACACAATATGTAAACAAATGAAAGTGGCTGCGTTCTCGTAAAATCTTGTTTGTAAAAGCAGGAAGTGGGCCAATTTAATTTGCTGAACCCTGTTACAAAGCATTCCTTATAACTAGTTCACTGAAAGACAAAAAAAATCTGGCCTGAGTTTACTAATTATAATGCATAATATGCTGGGACTAACCAGAAGAGAAGAGTTGCAATATTTAAGACCCACTAAAGGAAGTTCCTGCAGACAGAAGAGAAGGGGATTCTCCCAAAGAGCAGAAATTCAAGCAGTATATCTAATTGACACTACTTTGCTGGAAAGATGATGGATCTACATTGTATAAATCTACACTGTATGAATCTATACTGATACATGAAGCTTAGATAACAATTCATCCAGAAGGTCAGGGCTTGGAGAGAAAAAGATTGGCAAATAGTTAATAAAGAAATCTACAGATGAGTTATGTGGATAGACATCTCAGGATTGGCACAGGTTGTGATTATATCTGTGTTTGAAACCAACAAAGGCATTGATAACAGAATAATCTCTCAATATTCAGGGAGATAAGATCGATCATTTTGTTGAGGTCAGTCAAGGTCAGTCAACCTTTTTCTTTAACGTGGTGCTTGCTTGATGCCAAAGTGGATGCAGTGTTAGGGGGTGAAGACTGCATGTGATCAACCACATGAATTTTTCCACACCAAGGTTGATTTGGCTATTGCCCATGCAGAGTTCTCAGTCTACCAACAAAAGAAACTGATATGGAGCCCACAATATAGCATCATTTCTTGAGAAGATCAAGCCATCCATCCGGTGACAGACTGATTACATGATCGCTTGCCTCATGGAGTCGGCACTGGTTTATTCCAAATGATCAGACACTTATTCCTGATATGAATACTATTTCCGTACCAGCAATGCTTCTGCCAGAACTTCTAAATGTGGACTCATGGAATGACTTCTTTAGGGTTATAATATGCCACAAAACATTGCTTCTGATCACAGAATTTTACAGCAGAAGAAATATGACAATGGCTTGAAACCGTGAAATTCATTGTTTCTCCATTATCTTGAAGCAACTGGCCTTGTAAGATGTAGGAATGGCCCAGTATGATGCCATGGAAGAGGAAAAACATTGCAAGATTGAATGCTGTCCTACAAGATCTGGAATATGTTTTGAACATCATGCTATTTCTCCCATGGCCATGTTTTATAATTGACGTCAAATGAGAGCATTGAGAAAGAAGATTAGAGGAAAAAAGGTTAACAGAGATCCTGTGAGGAGGGCTACCCTATACTGGAAATGGTCAAATTTTATTTCAACACATTTGCTCTCAGGACATTTCAAAGGAACTCATCTTTAAAGAAAACTCATCTTCCTACATTTTTCACAGGCGTGTTTCTAAGGTGACAAGAAGACAAAACTTCCAAAATAAAATTAGCATAATGAAGCAGAACAGGAGTACTATTTTATCCAGCAGATGTGAACCCCTGTTAATATGAATTTGGAACTATTTCAATATTAATAACTTATGAAAGTAACAAACTGACTTAAGTAATGACTTCTTCGTAAAATACTACATTATAAATCATATATGCCAATGATGGCTTCTCAGGATTCCTACCCCCACTTCTGGTACCACTATTCTTTTTATAGTTAACTTTTAATTGTTGATAGTTTTCTATTTCCTCCCTCTGATATTCTTATGTTTTATAAGTGACTCTGCTGCTGTTGTATTAGAATTTTGGAAATTTTATTTTCTGGCTTATTTTTAATTTTTATTGCACACTCTATCCTCATTATTATAAGTATACCTACCTCCATTCTCTAAGACAAAGATAGCTCAGATAGAGGATGATAAAGTACACATATTACCAGTCCTAAATATCACTTTCAAAAAGTCATTTTGTTACACTGAATATCAAAGTGTTTCTAATCACACCTATAAATCTCAGGAATGTGATTAGACTATGCAAGCCAAAATAATGACTTCCATAATATGCCTAGAATTGGAGCATAATAAAACACTCAACTTGTAAACTTACAGAACCTAAACATTTTGCTATTATATTGTAGAATTTCAAGCCAAAGAACAATGCCATTTTTTAAATGAAGCATTTAAAATGAATGCATTGCATGCTGCCTTGTACAATGATACCTCAATTAACAAATACGCTGGAAACAGAACTGTTTTATGTAGAATCACACAATTTGAAAAAAAAAATCATCAATCATGCTAAGTAGAGCTGCCAAAGATTCTAGCCTCTGCACAAAAATCCTTCAGTGTCCCCATCTGTGTCTCAGGGCTCAACGGAAGGTAAGTAAAGCAATTTTTAAAGGAACAGTCTAATATCTGTATTAGAAAATTATCCTTTATAATTCTGCAAGTTTCTGTAAATCCTGGGGGACTATTCTCAGAAGTTAAAGTGCGTTGTGCATCCCTTAGTTAAATTTAAAAGTTCTGATAATTGGCTGTCTACGCTTATGAGTTGTCTGGTTCCCATAACTGAATCTCAGTCACGGTGCATTGTTACCTTATTTAAAAACTAACCTTTTAACTCTTGTTTCCTCACTTTTATTAAGAAAAATATATCTAGAGGCAGAGACAATACGGCAGCCTAGACAGATGCATCATGCCATCCCTCTGCAGCAAAGACCTAAAAAACTAAGGAAAATAGACACAAACGTCAATCCTGGAACCCTAAGCATCAAATGAAGGGATAAAGAACTAAATAGAACACAAAATAGAGAAGAAACTGAAGGAAAACAGAGAATGAGAAGAAATAGGGAGTGGAGGTCCACTGCCAGCTAACATGGCACAGCATTGTCATCTTGGAGCACAGCCAGCAACAACCTCAGACCCGGCGTACAGGAAGGCAACTTCATTGAGTTCCCAACAGGAGACACAGCACCCAGTAACCAGAAAAACATGTTTTCCCATCCTTTACCCTTCTGCCCTGTACACCAGCTACACCCCTTCCTGTTAGACCATGCCATGCTGCCTTGGCTAGAGAGCCACCGGCCCACCACCAACCGCAGGCTGCCACTACACCATTTTTTTCCCTTTCTTCCATTTCTTTCTCCCTCCCACCTAGCTCCGTATGTCACTTGCACCCTTTCCTGCTGAGTCATGCCATGTCGCCTTGGCTAGAGAGCCACCAGCCTGCTGCCACCCTAGTCCGCCTGTTCCCACCTGCCAGCTCCTACTGCACTGCCATTTTTTTTCTTCTTGTCTTTGTCTTCTTTCTTTTCTTTCTCCCTCTCACCTAGCCCTGTATAGCATCTCCCCTGCCTTCTAACAGTTCCTCAGTTCTGACCCACCCCACTCACTAGCCCCACCGTGCTGTCAATTTTTAATTAAAATTTTTTTTCTTTTCTCCTTCTTTTTCTTTCTCCCCCCCCCCACCCCCGCCACCTAGCACCATATACCACCTAATCCCCTAGCTGAGAGATCCCACCACATTGCCTTGGCTAGAGAGCCACCGGCCTGCCACTGCTCCAGGTTCACTCTGCCCCCAGCCTCCAGATCTCACCATGTCATTTTTTCCCCTTTCTTCCTTTTCTTTATCCCTCCCACCTAGGCCCATATGTAACCTTCATGTCTTCTCATCATCCCCTGCTGCTCTGCCATGGCTAGAGAACCACTGGCCTCCTGCCACCTCAGGTCTGCCCTGACCCTAACTGCTGGCTCCTGCTGCACCATCATTTCTTATTCTTTTATCTTTCTTCCTTTTCTTTCTACTACCAACCTAGCCCTGTACACCACCACCCCCCTCCCACCAGACCCCACCATGCTGCTACAGCTACAGAGTCATCAGTGCACTGGCCAGCTGCTGCCTCAGATATGGCCTGCCTCCACCCACGGCCCCCATCACACTGGCATTTTTCTTTTCTTTTTTAAATTTTCTTTCTCCCACCTAGCCCAGTTTGTCATCTCTTCTCTCTTCCCACTGGCCCCCAGGTCTGCCCCACCTCCACTCACTGGCCTTTGCTGCACCACCATTTTTTTCTTTTCACGATTTTTTCCCTACTTATTTTTCTTTCTACCTCCCACCTAGCCCCATAGGCCACCTCCACCCACTTCCCACCAGCTCTTGTCACACCACCACAGATAGAGTGCCACAGGCACACAAGCCTGCCCCACTAGCCAGCCCCCACTGTGCCACCATTTATTTTCTTTGTCTTTCTTTCTACCTTCCACCTAGCCAGGTATAGAAACTCCCCCCCTTCCCGTTGGCCCCCAGTCCACCCCACCCCCACCTGACAGCTACCTTTTTTCTCTTTCCCTCTCTTTTCTTTTCTTTTGTCCCCTCCCCCCACCAGCCCCATGCACTGCTCCCCTTCCCACAGGCCATCATCATGCTGCTGCAACTAGAATGCCCCTGGCACTCAGGCCTGCTGCTATACTGGGCCCACACTGTCCCTGCTCTCCTGCCCCTTGACTAGCTGCTGAACAGTGGGAAGCAAGCCTGTACCACTCCCCGTCTGATACCCATGCCTATCTGGCGAGGGGCTGTGACCTCTCCCACTCCACTAGACCAACATCAGGAAGCAGACAGTAACCTCCCAGTCCACCCTTAGCCACCTCACCAAACCAGTGTACAGTGAAGCAGTCTTGCCCTGTTTGCTGCTTCCCTGTTCACCAGGACAAGTTGGTAAGAGCTATCATGCACACAGATGAGCAAAGAGCAAAGCACACCTGACCTGCATGCCCTGACATAGCAAAACAAAATAAAAAAGCAGGACGAAACAAACAAGCATGGAATCAATGAGTAAAGAAAATAATGTAATACCTTAATGTCTCAGAGACAGCAAACAATATCAAAACAGATAAAAAACAGGACAAGATGGATCCAGAAAGTGACCAAAATAAAAAATCAGATGACCTTCCTATAGAAGAAAAGACAGTGGAACTACCTGACATGGAATTCAAAAGACTAACATTTAGGGCTTTTCAAGGGATTTGAAAAGATATCAAGGAAAACACAGACAAAACCACACAAAAAATAGCCAAAATCATGGAAGACACAGACAAAACCATAGTAGAATTTGGGAAAATAATACAAAAATAAAAAGTCAAAATAAATAAACAATTAGAAATCATGGAAAAACAAGAAGTAGAAATGCAAAAGATAAACAACAAAATTTCAGAAATGGACAACTCAATAAAAGGATTTAGGAGTAAATTTGAAACAATGGAAGACAGAATCAGCAAGATTGATGACAAATCCATGGACACCACTTTGTTTAATGAAATATCAGAGAAAATATTGAAGAAAACTTAAGAATTATGAGGGACACAATCAAGAGCAAAAATTTGTGTGTGATTGGAGTTCCAGAACAGGGGGACAAAATAGAAAATACAGAGAAAATTGTCAAAGATTTCCTGGCAGAAAACTTCCCTAATATCATGAAAGATGAAAACCTTACCATCCAAGAAGCTCAATGAACCCTATACTAGGATAAATACCAAAAGAAAGTCAACAAGACATATCATAATCACACTTGTCAAAACCAAAGACAAACAGATAATCCTGAGAGCAGCTCCAGAAAAACAAAAAGTCCCTTACATGGGGAAACAATAAGACTAAACTCTAGATTACTCAAAAGAAATTATGCAGGCAAGAAGGCAATAGTATGACATATGTAAAATCTTGGAAGAAAAAAATTGCCAACCAAGAATAATATATCCTGCAAAACTCTTTCTCAAATACAATGGAGAAATCAGGACACATCCAGATAAACAGATATTAAGGGAATTTGTAAAAACCAAACCAAACTTACAAGAAATATTAAAAGGAGTCTTTCAGTTAGAGAAGCAACAACATCAGACAACAACTGGAGTCTTGGACACAGGACAGCATCAGCCAGATACTAACCTAGGTAGAGAACTCTCAGTAATAAAACAAAGCTAAAAGACTTAAAATAGGAAAAGAGAGACTTCAGTCTGTAAATGACCACAGGTTCAAAACAGTAGAAGGGGGAATAAATGGTGAAGGTGTAGAACTTTCAAATAGAGAGGAAGTCAAGACGATATCTAGCAATAAAAGACTAATTCAAACGTAGGAAGATATAAGTAAATTTCAAGTTAACTACAGAGAAAGTTAACAAACCTACTCATCAAAATAAAAAAGAAGAAAAACATAAAGTCTCAGTAAACACAAAATCTATAATAACTAAAAAGAAAAGAAAATCCACAAACAAAAGAAAGTACAGAAAAGTAAGAGGAACAAAGAAAACATCAGCACCACAAAGAAAAAAGCACAACATGACAGCAATAAACTCATACCTCTCAATAATCACACTGAATGTAAATGGCTTAAATGCACCTGTAAAGAGACAGAGAGTGGCAAAATGGATAAAAAAGCACAACCCATCAATAAGCCGTCTATAAGAGACACACCTTAGATACAAAGACATAAATATGTTGAAAATAAAATGATGTAAAAAAATATATCAAGCAAACAGTAACCAAAAAACAGCAGGAGTGGCAATACTAATCTCAGATAAAATATTATTTATGGCAAGATCAACTATAAAAGACAAGGAATGACATTATATAATGATTAAAGGGACAATCCACCAAGAAGACATAACCTTAATAAATATCTACTCACTTAACGACAGGGCTTCAAAATATGTAAAACAAACTCAGACAGCTCTGAAAAGAGAAATAGGCAGTTCTGCAATAGTAGTAGGAGACTTCAGTACACCACTCTCAGTAAAGGACAGAATATATAGAAAGAAACTCAACAAAGATACAGAAGGTCTAAAGGCCACAATCAACCAACTTGAACTCATAGACTTATATAGAACACTCTACTCAACAGCCACAAAGTATACATTTTTTTCTAATGCACATGGAACATTCTCCAGAATGGACTACATTTTAGGCCACAAAGTAACCCTCAATAAAATCCACAACATCAAAATAATACAAAGCATTCTCTCTGATCACAATGCCATAAAAGTATAAATTAATAACAGGAAAAGCAAGGACAAAAAAATCAAATACATGGAAACTGAATAACATCTTGCTTAAGAACAACTGGGTAATAGAAGAAATTAAAGAGGGAATTAAAAAAATTCCTAGAATCAAATGAGAATGAAAACACATCACACCAAAACTTCTGGGAAACAGTAAAGGCAGTGCTCACAGGTCAATTTATAGCAATAAACGCACACATCAAAAAAGAAGAATGGGACAAAATCAAAATGTTAGTTTATAACATGAACAAATAGAAAGAGAACAGCAAAAGAAGCCCATAGCCATCAGAAGAAAGGAAATAATAAAGATTAAAACAGAAATAAATGAAACAGAGAACAGAAAAACAATAGAAAGAATCAACAAGACCAAAATTTTGTTCTTTGAAAAAATCACCAAAATTGACAAATCATTGTCCAAACTGACAAAAGAAAAATCAGGAGAGGAAGAAAATAACAAATAAGAAATGAGACGGGGGACATTACAACAGATTCAACTGAAATAAAAAGGATTGTAACAGAATGCTATGAAAAATTGTACTCCAACAAATTTGAGAACCTAGAGGAAGTGGAAAATTTCTAGAAATACACTATCTATCTAAACTAATAGAAGCTGAGATAGGAAATCTGAACAGACACATAAAAAGAGAAGAGATTGAAGGAGTAAAAAGAAAAAAAAAAAAAAAATCAAGCCTCCTAACAATAAAAGAAGCCCTGGCCTGGACGGCTTCCCTGGAGAATTCTACCAAACGTTCAGAGAAGATCTCACACCAGTACTAGTCAAACTATTTCAGACATTAGAAAAGAAAAGAATACTCCCTAATTCATTCTATGAAGCAGCATAACCCTGATACAAAAGCCAGACAAAGACAGCATGTGATGGTTAAGATTGTGTGTCAGCTTGGCTGGGCCATGATTCTCAGTGTTTATATGTGATCATCCCCATGATGGGATCTACTGTGAGTAGCTTAGCAGTTGAAAGGGAGTTTCCTTGGGTGTGTGGCCTGCATCCGAATATAAGTGACTTTTACCTACTCTGGATCCTGCAGCTGCCTCCTGTTCATCTGACCGCTGATTCTTGGGACTTGAGCTAGTAGGTTATCTGCCGATCTTGGGATTCGTCAATCTTCACAGCCAGTGAGCAAGAGCCCTGCTCTCTGACCTGTCGATCTTGGGTTTGCAGGTACCTGAATCAGGAGAAGCCTCTTTCCTGATCCACGGACTTGGGACGTTCCAGCCTCTGCAATCGTGTGAACCATTTCCTTGATATTAATCTCTCTCTATATATATTTATATGCTTTACTGGTTTTGCTTCTCTAGAGAACCCAGCCTAAGACACACCACAAAAAGAAAATTGAAGACCAATATCTCTCATGAATACAGATGCAAAAATTCTTAACAAAATTCTAGCCAATAGAATTCATGTCATATAAAAAATAAATACACCATGACCAAGTGGGATTCATACCAGGTATGCAAGGATGGTTCAATGTTAGAAAATCAATCAACATAATCTACCACACAAATACAACAAAAGAAAAGAATCGCATGATCATCTCAAGGTACACAGAAAAGGCATTTGATAAAGTCTAACACCCACTCCTGATAAAAACTCTCAATAAAATAGGAATAGAAGGGAAATTCCTCAACATAATAAAGGGTATCTATACAAAACAAACACCCAACATTTCTCAACAGAGATGTTGAAAGCATTCCACCTGAGAATGGGAACAAGATAAGGATGCCCTTTATCATCACCCTATATAACATTGTGCTCGATGTCCTAGCTAGAGCAATAAGGCAATAAAAAGAAATAAAGGATATCCAAATTGGAAAGGAAGAAGCAAAAACTATCCCTATTCGCAGATGATATGATCCTACATATAGAGAACCCCAAAGATTTCACAAGAAAACTTGTAGAACAAATAGAAAGTTTCAGCAGAGTAGCAGGATAGAAGATTGACATACAAAAATCAGTAGGATTCCTATTCACCAAGAAAGAACTTCGAAAAGGAAATCAGGAAAACAATATATTGTGAATTGGATTGTGTCTCCCAAAAATATATGTCAACTTTTCTAGGCCATGATTCGCAGTATTGTGTGATTGTCCACCATTTTGTCATCTGATGTGATTTTCCTACATGTTGTAAATCCTACCTTTATGATGTTAATGAGGAAGGATTAAAGGCAGTTTTGTTACTGTGACAGGACTAAAGCTACAAGATAAGACTCTGTCTTAAGTCGATCTCTTTTGAGATATAAAAGACAGAAGTGAGCAGAGAGACAGGGGGACCTCATTACTACCAAGCAGAAGAGGCAGGAGCATGGGTCCTTTAGACCACTGGGTTCCTGCGCATCCTACCTTAGTAAATAGAGTCTGGGGTCTAAAACTTGTGAGCAGCCATCTAAGATACATCTATTGGTCCCATCACATTTGGAGTAAAGGAGAATGAAGAAAACCAAAGACACAATGAAAATATAAGTCCAAAGGACTAATGGACCATATAAACCACAGTCTCTACCAGCCCAAGCCCAGAGGAACTAGATGGTGCCTGGCTACTACCTCAGACTGCTCTGACAGGGATCACAATAGAGGGTCCCACACAGAGCAGGAGAAAAATGTAGAAAAAAAATTCAAATTCACAAAAAAAAAACCATACTCAATGGTTTGACAGAGACTAGAGGAACCCCAAGACTATGGTCCTTGGGACTTTTTTAACTCAGAACTGAAGTCACTCCAGAAGTTCACCCTTCAGCCAAAGGTTAGACAGGCCTATAAAACAATTATACAAATGAGGGACATGCTCCTTAGTTCAATCATGTATAGGGGATCAAATGGGCAACACCTGCCCAAAAGCAAAGACAAGAAGGCAGGAAGGGACAGGAAAACTGGATGAATGGACACGGAGAACCCAGGGTGGAAAGGGAAATGGGGAGAGTGCTAACACATTGTGGGGATTGCTACTAATGTCACAAAACAATTTGTTTATAAATTTTTGAAAGAAAAACTAATTATGCTGTAGACTTTCACCTAAAACACAAGAAAATTAAAAAAAAAAAAGTATAACATGCCTATCACATTCCTTGGCCCATAGAAGACACTCTACTCAGTGAATGATAGGTGTTTTTTTCATTACTCCCTTCATCTCTCTGCACTTAATACATTGTCATGAAGACTAATTCTCTGGTGGTTCTGAAAAGTAAGTTATTGCAGTAGATCAGTGTATTTGGGGAAGAAAGAAAGCATGACTGTCTATCATTCCACTTGGGTACATGGAAGGCATTTAATAACTGCTTATTAAATGCCTAGGAAATGTGGAAGATGAGCATCTTAACCTGGTTTGAAACTGAGATGCATAAAGACAATATGACTTGTCAGTGGCCAGCCAGGTCCACCGTACACCCTGATTCCAGAAATTTTTCATCCATAGACTTTAGGATCAACGAAGTCAGTACAAATATCCAAGCTATTTTATGCAGAATAGGCTTAAGGGTAATCAATCTGATTATCTGATACATGGATTGGAAGCCTACATGATGAATTGTGGAGAAGGATGGAATAAGATCTAAGACAACATTGTGAAATAAGCCACTTTTGTCCTTGGTTCTCTCGTTCTCTTGTTTTTTGATTTTCCCCAAAATGTCTAAAGCCTTCTTTCATACCTATCGGCTTTCTCATGCTGATTTCCAGCACAAACACTGCCTGCCCTCACTAGATAGTGCTCTGCTTCCCAGTGCCTCTTCTCTTGCCCTTCCCAAAGTTACTCAAAATTCTTAGAAATCTGCTCTTAGATTGATAGTTAGAAAATACTATTTCACACCAAGTTGCTAATGATAAGAACAACAACAAACTCACTATGAACACTGAATTTCAAAGAACACTAGATTTGGCTCCTGGTTTTGTTATTTATTGGCTGTTTAACTTTAGACAATTCCTTAATCTTCAGAGATTCAAACAAATCAATGGGCATAGGAACCCCTGACACTGCCATATAATAAATTTTCCTTCTCATAAGAAACTAGTGGAATTAATAGTTACAACTCTTACCTGCTTTTCTTTAACAAAGTATGTCAAGAGACAAGTACCTCTTCCAAAGAATATCTTGCCACTTTTCAGTGAGAGAAGAAAATGTGTAACTTTTGCAATTTTGTTAAAATTCTCTCTTTGAGAATTATGCTTTCTTGTTGTTTTATGTATCTAAGTACTTTGGAGTGCCAAATTCGGTAAAATAATGTTTTGATGTCACCATTGTCCTATGAAATAAAAAACAAATTCAGATTTAGGTAAGGAGAGACTTTATCTGAAAAGACTGTATAGGAACCCTGGTGGTACAGTGTTTAAGTGCTCAAGTGCTAACCGAAATATCAGCAGTTCAAACCCACTAGCCATTCCTTGGAAACCCCACGGGGAAGTTCTACCCTGTCTTATAAGGTCGCTGTGAGTTGGAATCAACTCAACAGCAACATGTTTGGTTTTGGTTTATTGATTACAATGGAGTCCCTGGGTGGAGAAAATGGTTAAGCACTGTACTACTATCCGAAAGGTTGGTGGTTCAAACCCACCTAGAAGTGCCTCAGAAGATAGACCTGGTGATCTGCCTCCTAACCTGACAGCCTTGAAAACCCTAAGGAGCAGTTGTACTGTGCACACACGGGGTCTCCATGAGTTGGAATTGACTCCACAGCAACTAACAACAACATTGATTGCAAAGGGAGGTGGGGGAGGAGGAAGGGACTATTGTAGCAGGAGGAGGGAGATTACTGTAATAGGGAGAACACTCTAACCATAAGGCCTTCAGTCATCTCACGCATCTTAAAAGTCAGTCAGAGAGAACTTTTATAAGGAGAAGTAAACAAGGCTAGGAGTCCCTGGGTGGTGCAAATAGTAAATGCTGCTAACAGAAAGGCTGGTGGTTCAAAAGTGCCTCAGAAGAAAGACCTGGCTATCTACTTTGGAAAAAATCAGCAACTGAAAACCCTAGGGAGCACAATTCTACTCTGACAATACATGGTGTCACCATAAGTCAACTTAATGAAAACCGTGTTTATTTTTTATTTTTTTAATAAAAAGGACTAGAAAAAACTGGGTGTGGAGGAGCAGCATGAGCAGGTGGTATGATCAGACAGTTGAACAGGAAAGGATTTCTTTGCAATCAGCTGATTCTCCAGAGGGACCATTAAAGGTGTTGGTGGTGGGGAGTTGTTCTGTGCTGCAATGCCTGCTTAAATTTCCAATTCTTTCTTAAGCTTAAGGGTGGGCCAAAGTTCAGGAGCCTAGAGGAAGGAGAGAAAGCTGACTGGTCAAGTTAACTTAGTGGGCATTTTGTCTAAATTTGTCTGTGGGACAAAGAGTTTAACTAATCTTTTATGAGACCAAAAAAAAAAAAAAATTGGGAATTTGGAGGTTTATATCTGGCCTTGTCATAGGTAAACAAAGGGGTCATCCACAAGCCTTATCTAAGCCATAATGGAGGAGTGGTTGTTTGCAGTAAGCCATTTCTTAGACTCCTAAAAGGTAGAGAATTTCTTAAAAGTCACTGTTTTCCGGGAGCTCAAGGCTCAGGTAAAGTTTAACATGGTCAGTCCTTAACATTTCCTCTGAATGAAATAGTAAACAGTTGAAAAGGATGCCAGCCTCTTTTTGAATGGTCCCCTCACTGGCCAAACAGAGCATCACTACAAATCTCAAGTGAACCTATGCATCATCCACTCCCATGGTCAAATGGATTGCATCAGCTCCAGCTCCCAGGAACTGTTTGGATAGTAAAGAATTTCATCTTCAAAAAAAGTCAGCAACAGTTCGCGGGATACCTGATTTTGCCACTTACTGGCATTGGCTACTTATTCGTACCTTGCATGGTAATCAGGATTGAAGGGAAAGTGAAACCCTTTTCTATCTTCTGTCTCTTTAGTGTCTTGTAATTTCTGCTTTTCTGGTCTCAAACAATCAAAGAAACAAAACAGCCCTCCATTTGGGCAGGTGTTTCTAATATAAGGTTAACAATATTTATCTCTTAGCCTTGTTGTGAAGATTTGAGATTATGTCTAATGATAGTGGTACAGATGAGAGCAGAGAGCTTGTGGAGGAAATATTTCATCATACAGATGTGACCTAAATCATTAAATAATCTCAAGTAAGGACTTTCTAGCGTTTGTTTGTTTCTTCTTTCATCCTATAAATATTTATTGAGCACCTAACATGTGCCAGGCACTGGATAATGGCAACACAGGAATTAATGGGATTTTTCCCTGCTTGCCATGACTTTATCATATAGTAAGGACGACTGACTTTTAAAAGTTGCTTATAAGCTAATGTAACAAGTACGAGTAGAGTTTAGCACAAGGTCTTATTGAAACACAGGATAGTATATAACTAACTTTCCCTGAGAGGACTCAGAAATCTCCTGATAAAGTAATGACATTTGAATGGAACACTAAAAGATGAACGGAAATTAGTCAAACAGCAAGGGAAGAAGGATCTTCCAGGAAATAGGAATGGCAGGTTCAGAGGCAGGAAGGCATATACAAAAGCATACCATATTTGAAACCCCACTGCTGATACAGGGTAGACAGAGAGTAGATGTAGTGGAGAAGTGGTCGGCTATGAGGCTACAGAGCAAAGTATTTCTCAAAGGGTAATCTCAAGAACTCCGCATCGGAATCTCCTGGGCTTCCAGTTAAAATTGCAGATTTATGATCTTTAATTGACACCTACCATATGACACTGTCCATGGACTAAGTAGTTAAAAATCTGGATTTTAGAAAACACCACAGGGAACTCTGATACTCTCTAAAGTTTGATGTTCACAGCTATAGAGGTTGGCAAATGTGTATGATGAGGTTCATATCTACTAAAGTCCCAAAAGACTTGCGACAACTCCACTGTTGACCTACCTCTATGAAACTCCAAGCCCTCTACCTTTTCTTTGAGACATTCCTCTTTAATAAATATTCTTCTTATTGCAATACGCTGAATAAAATATTTTCCTCAATTGTCTGGTGCATTTTGTCTTTCAGAAGATTGTGCTTTTGTGAATATGACTCTTCATGGAGACTACCTAGGACAGAAATTCATAAGAGCTCTTTCAAGACGAATGGATGGGACTTTACCATTGTTCTTTACGATACTCCTTAGAGACATAGCTTAAAGAAATTTCCTAACACCGCAGATGTCATTGTGGATGAAAATGACATTATAATTAAGAATTTCCTGCACCTCACTATAGAATAGGGTTTCTATACAGCTCTTGAAAAAAATGCTAATTATGCTAAAATTGCTTTTTGATTGACCAACAGATTGTTAAAATAAAAATCATTCCAAGATGTAGCAGCTAAGCCATATTATTTTTTAAACTTCTATTGCTTGCATTTGTGTTCTTGAGCAGATCACTTGTCTCTACAATTTTAGGTCTTCTATAAAATAAAAATAATTTATTGAAATACTATGATAATATATGGGAAATATAGCACACTTCTTTGGAAAGGTATTATCATGGATTGAATTACGCCCCCCGCCCAAAATGTGTGTATCAACTTGGCTAGATCATGATTCCCAGTATTGTATGATTGTCTACCATTTTATCATCTGATATGATTTCCCTATGTGTTGTAAACTCTGTATCTATGACGTAATAAGATGGACTAGCAGCAGTTATATTGATGAGATCTACAAGATTAGTAGTGTCTTAACCCAATCTCTTTTGAGATATAAAAGAGAGAAGTGAACAGAAAGACATGGGGAAACTCATACCACCAAGAAAGCAGTGCCAGGAGCAGAGCATGTCCTTTGGACCTGAGGTTCCTGCATAGAGAAGCTCCCAGACCAAGGGAATATTGATGATACGGACCTTCCTCCAGAGCTGACGGAGAAAGCATTCCCCTGGAGCTAATGCCCTGAATTTGGACTTGTAGCCTACTAGACTGTGAGAGAACAAACTTCTCTTTGTTAAAGCCATCCACTTGTGGTATTTCTGTTATAGCAGAACTAGATGACTAAGACAGGTATAATCATATATTTGTATATTAATATAAAGTTCCTCTATGAGTGTGCTTATCTAATAAAAATCCATATAGTATTTTTATCATAGAAAACTTTACCTCTATAATCATAGCCTAAAACCCAAACATTTTTATTAGTTAAATTCATCATCTTATCTTTCTGCTATAAATAATTCTTGAAATAAACAACAAATGTCCGTTGGAATTTGAGACTATAGTATAATATTTATGACATACTACACTTAAAATAAGGTTAAATCCTTTGCTTTTTTTCTTGAGGAATTTATTCTTTTATACCCTAAGTTTTCACTAAATAAATCTATCTCCATACTCAATTCATAATAGCTAACTTTCCCCATCAATGATTCTATCTCCCTTTCACATGTGCCTATATTATAGCTGATGTTCTAAGCAGTAGTGACAAGAAGTATGGTGCAGAAAAATAGTGAGAATGAAAAACCATAGAAATGTTATGTTATTAAACATCTCTAGGTTTCCCTGATGGAAAAGAAGATAAATGTACCATGAGTGCACAGAGGCTGGGTTATGCTGTGATAATAAAAACTCCAAAATCTCAGTTGCTTAAATACCCATGCTTTTATTTCTTGTCCTGCTACATGTTCATTTCATAGTAGGTCAGCAAGTAGTTCTATGACTCGCAGGGACACAGAGAGTGGGGCAGAATTATCTCAAATGTAGTATCATGCAAGAGTGAAAAGAGGGCTCTCAGAGTCTCACACAGGCAATTAAAGGGATTGGCTCTGAATTGAAAGATATTGCTTTCACTCACACTCATTGGTCATGGCTAGTCACATGATCCAATCCAATCTCAAATTGTTCCTGAAAGGTAGATGGAGGGAAGCCAGAAATATTTGGTACATAGCACCCTTAATGACTACCATAGAAACTGAGGGAGGTGATCAATTCTATAAGATTTTTATGAATAGCATTATTTGGGTTACAGAAGACTTTTGAGTCATACTCACATGTGGTATTTGGGTTATACCTAACATGAAGCAATTTAGAGGACTTGGCTTTTTTTTTTTTTTTTTTTTTTTTTTTTTGGAGATGATCGATATCCACAGGTAGTCTTTAATGCAACCACCCATCTATCTGTTTATTGTGCTGTGGTGGCTTGCATGTTGCTATGGTGGTAGAAGCTATGCCATTGGTATTTCAAATACCAGCAGGGTGACTCATGGTGGACAAGTTTCAGTGGAACTTCCAGAGTAAGACAGACTAGGAAGAAAGACTTGGCAATCAACTTCTAAAAGTTAGCCAAGAAAACCCTATGGATCACAATAGAATGTTATTCAATATAGTGCCAGAAGATGAGTCCCATAGATAGGAAGGCATTTGAAATACACGGTTACTGCAACAATGATCTTGAGCATACCAACAATCATAAAGATGGTACAGAACTGACAAACATTTTTTTTTCCCCATAGGATCACCATGAGTCAGAGCCGACTTAACAGGAGCTAAGAGCAACAGCCTTTAATGAGATTGCTTCTACAGCTATTGCATCCCATATTCTTCTCATTTTAAGATCACCCATGTATTCACTGAATGTTCAATATGTATAAGGTACTCAGAGAATATGAAAATGAATCAGTCATGCATTATACACTCAGGGAACTCATATTCTATAGAAGAGATAAGACATATACATTACATATAGCAGAAGCTACAAAATAATAAATATGAGCATTTAAAGTAGGAAAAGGTTAATATGAGCTCAGAAGGGAAATGGTAGTGGAATAAATCATATTTTTGTTGGATCTTGAAATATAAGCAGTATTTGAATACTTGAAGAAGGAACAAGTGAGCATTTTAGGGACAAGAATGATAGGAAGAAAGTTATGATGGTAGAATATTGTGGTCTGTGTATGAGATCAGAGATCAGATCAGCAAAGAATATGTGAAGGGAAAGAAAATATTGAAAGTGTAGCACAAATATGACAATACAATAGATGAACCTTTGCAAAAATCAGCTAAGAATTTCATCTGATATTGTATTAAATGTCACAAAGTTTAGAAAACTATCAACGGATCCTGAGGTACACTGAAAAATAAAATAATACCCCTGTTTTCTGACATAATGCTGAGGAAATAAAGAAATTTAACTGTGAACGAATTTTGAAAACAGTATTCCTAGGATAAGAATTCAAAATGGTCGAAGCAAGGGTTAGCTCTAGCACAGTTGACACATAGAGCTAACCAAAGTTAGACACAATTGATTACTAGGTAGAAGCAGAAGAGAAAGTAGTAATTAAAATTCATTCATTCATTTGCTCACACATTTATTACTTTTACCATGTATTTTAAAAACTCTATTTATGTCTCAGGCGCTGAATTAAAGGCTGATGATATCTTCAGACAAGGAAAACTTTGTGTCTAGAGCGGAAGACTTTATTAAATAAGTAGTAGCAATAAAATGTGGTTAAGTGTTAATGAAAGGGGCAATGCTATAGAAATGTAGCTGGGTACTTAACCTAATTCAAGAGTCAGTGTAAGTCTTTCTAGAGAGTGAAATCAAAATATTTTACATCTGTTCTAATGCTGTTGTTTACATTCAGGTTTAATGATTACAATCTTGTCTCTATTGTCTATTGTAAAGGAAAGGTGAAAGTGGGTGGGCTAGAATTCTAGAAAATTTTAATTTACTAAGTATATCAGTCAGGGTTCTGGATTACACACAATAGAAACCAATTCTGGTTGATCAAAGCATAAAATTAATTTATTGGAAAGATTTCAGGTAGCTCACAGAATCACCAGGAAGGTTGAAGAAAACAGGTAAATAAAATGAACAGAAACAAGTGAGATTTTATAGCCAAAGCCACTGCCAAAATCACTATGCAGAGCTACTTTGATGACAACACCACTGACCCCACCAATGAATACATGTGTTAGTAGCTTACCCTACCAAAATGGCAGTACTGGACACTGAGGACTGCCTCCAGTGTAGCTGCCACTGCTGCCACCACTGCTACTGGCTCCAGATTGGAACCCTCACTCTCCCTGATTCTCCATGCTACCATTTCCAAATTCAAAGTACAGATGTGTCTGACTGACTATGCGGACATACTCTAAAATGGCCTCCATGATCCCTGCCTGCTGGTATTTACGACTTTGTCTAATTCCCTCCCCTTCGGTGTGGGCTGGACCTAACGACTCAATTCTAATTAACAGAATATGGCAAAAGTGATGGGATGTGTATGGTTACATATGCATGATTGTGTTACATTAAGATTGTAACGTCCATCTTTTGAGGAGAAACACTCCCTGTCTGGCTTTGGAGAAACAAGCAGTCATTTGGGAAGGCCCACATGGCAAGTAACTGAGGGTGGCCGCTAGCCAAAAGTCAGCAAGAAACTGAGATCCTCGGTTCAGCAATCAACCAAGACAAATGCTACCAACAACCACATAAGCATGAAAACACATCCTTCTTCATTTGAGTTTCAAATGAGACTGCAGCCCTGGCTGACCCCTTGATTTCAGCTTTCTAAGAACCTGAAATAGAGGACCTAGATAAGCAGTAACCAAATAACTGAGCCACCAAGTCTTTGCAATAATAAATTGTCTTGTTTTAATCACTAAGTGGGATGAAATTTTTTTTTTTTAATTGTACTTCAGGTGAAGGCTTACAGAACAAATAGTTTCTCGTGAAACAGTAGTACACATGTTGTTTTATGACAT
>NW_004443939.1:16557671-16594013 GCF_000243295.1 Trichechus manatus latirostris | reverse complement strand
TGCCTATCCATGAGCATGGTATGTTTTTCCATTTATGTAGATCCCTTTGGGTTTCATGCAGTAGTGTTTTGTAGTTTTCTTTGTATAGGTCTTTCACATAAGTGAGAAGTAATTTTTATGCAACAATAGATAACTAATGTAGTTACTGTGCCTAGATCTTGGACCTGTACCCTAGCTGCAGTGGAGGCTGAGAAAATAAAAATTTGAACTTTTTAGTTTCTCAAACATAGGAAGGGGCCTCAGAGACAGGAAAGCCCACTCAAAAAAATCAATAAATATTCATAATACTATGAAATGTGACTTTGTATTTAGTGTTTGAATGGTCTATAAATTCACTTCTGGATATGCAATAATGCAATCAGATTGCAAATATACTTTTTAGAGGTTTTGAGAAGTGCTGAACAGTCCCTATAATACTCTACAGTAGAAACTCGTTTTGAAAACCACTCTCTCTGGTTCTGTGTTGAAACAGAATGTTTCATACTTATGCAAAATTTGAAATTTTCCAGATTGTCCTTGAAAGAGAAAAGTGGTAAAATGTTTTTATTTTAGAGGCATCTATACACTCTAGGTTACTTAAATACAGGAAGTTGAAATTTCAACTCTGCAAAATGAGTGCCATGAGATAACTTGTCAAGATTTTGCTAAAAGAAGTTGAAATATGGATGGCCTTTCTTTGAAGAGCAGATAGTGGATTGCTTTAGGAAGAACATGTAAAATGGAAATAAACTAAAAGCACTCCAAAATAAATGACTGTCAGCAATTCAGTTCTGAAACATGCAAACAGTTGGATCTAACAGTACTGTAGTTAACTTGGGGTGTCTGACTAATGGGATGACTTTCTCTTTAAATTTCCATAAACACAGATATGCTTCCTGACCATGAAGAGGTTCTCCAAAGGCATTGTCATTGTGATGAACTTACTATATCTTAATTTATCTGGAAAATTTTGACCTAGAAGAGTCATTATCTTCAACGTGGTTTGAACTAATTGGTCATAATTCAATCAAAATACACTTTGGGAGACTTTAGGGGAGGCTTTATATTTTCAGAAGAAATTTTTTTGAAAATCTAATATCAAGCCCATGACTCTCTGTTTTAAATCAGAATTCCACTCCTTTGCCCTATTCTGTACTTATATGTGAAGAAAGACTCCAGATCAAAGTCCATTAAAGTAAAGAAGGAAATAAAACTATACATATATAGCATGAACTTGAAGACACTGGAAAAATGCTTTGAGAGGTAGAAGGGATGGAAGATTTTTCTTTGAATATGAATTTGTTTGAACTCCGAGGCATTTCCACTTGTCCTTCTTCCAATTTCAAAAGCAAAAAGTTTTTCCAGAACTCACTGAAGTCAAGTGATTCTTTTACTTGTGATGTTTTGGCCAGTAGGGCCATGTTTATTGTTTTAAAGGTTCAACCTAGATTCTGCTATTGAGCCCCAATAAACCACTTTTCATAAATTTTCTTCTGAATTTCTACAAGTTCAGCGGGTTGAACTCTGGAAATGAAGAGTATATATAAAGGAAAAATCATTTTGGATATGATTTAATATGACACATACTAGTCAATTTTTGTGACTCAAAACAGCATGTTTCAGAAGTTCTACATAAAGTTTTTTGCAGGGATCAGGATATAAGTCTAAAGGCCATGCACTGCTCTTACAAGATCTTGAAAACTGTCATGATAAATATCAAGACTGCCTACTACACACCTTGCCACTTCTTTTGATCTGACTGTGTTTTCTACACCCCTCTTCGTCTGTAAGTTGGGTGTTATCCTTTGCTTATGCAACAAACTCTTGAAGGTAATATTTATTTTGGGGTGATTACATGTCAATTACCCCCTTCAAATAATGGTCAAGTCTCTGCTTTTATTAAGGGTTAAGTTAAGAAATGCTTTGTAATGTCAGTTAGCATTATGCTGAAGCTCAACAGTACTCAATATGACAAAAAATAGCAGAGAGCCTTGAAAAACACAATTTTGTGTTTCCTACACAATGTTGAGTGTTATTAGTATATCCTACCATCAATATGTTAAGCTCTTAAGCAATGGAAAAATAAACAGGAAATATAATCTTGCTTCACAAAAGTCAAAACTTTCTCTAGTAATCTTCCAGACATGTGAAATCACATCAACATTACATTCGAATATGATATTTGTCACCTATTGATCACCAAAGTTGATTTAGTATCAAATTCTAGCTCAAGGTAGAGATTCCAAGCCCAAGATGCTGTCCCAATCATTCAGTTTAAATATGGGCATGACTTATCTCCAAATTCATATCTAGACTGGTATCAAATGTTTCTTAATAGCCAACTTTCTTCTAATGGCAAGAAAAGATCAACAGATTGTTCAAAGATACTTATAATCAGTTAATCCAATGAAAATTTAATACCATTCATTCAAGTGAGCTTCTTAGAAAGATGGATGCCTTATTCATTCATCCATTCATTTATTTAAAAATATTTATCTGTTTCTATGGCTGGGTACACTGGTAGGTATTTTTCACCCCATATTAGGTGTTTTAGTGCCCTTACTCCTCATAATTCTTCAGAGCGTATGATATTTTTCCTCATTTTACAGATAAAGATACTGAAAATTTAGAGAGGTTATATAGATTTCAGCAAATAATTTATTTGTTTTTAACCAAACACACTCCATACATTTATGTAAAGTTAAGATTTATGTAGAGTAAGTAAACATTGTGTATTGGTTATGAACTTTTTTTTGGCAGCAAGTGAACTAATAAAGAACTAAATAATTTTGTGTTTGCTTTTCTCACATAATCAGATATCCAGAAATAGTGTGCTAGTATTAGTTCAATAGCTCAGAAATATCAGAAACAATATCTCTACAATTCTCTTTTATTTTTTCTTCACAGTCCAATTGATGGCTTCCTCAGATACAAGCATCCTGTTCATATTCAAGGAGGAAGAAAAGAGGAAGTGTTGCCAATGACATCAATCTCTTTTTCCTGGAAGGCAAGAGCTTTTTCAGAAGCCATCCCAGCAGATTTCTACTGACACGTCAAGATCCTTATCATATGACCACCCTCTACTTGCAAGATAATCTGAGAAAGTGAGTATTTGCTTTTTTAGCTCCTAAGCACTTGACTACTTACTAGCCGAAAGCTTAGCAGTACGAAGCCAACCAGAGACCCCTCAGAAGACAGGCCTGGCAATTTGTTTCCAAAAGTTCACAGCCTGGAAAGTCATTCCTATGAAGTAGTTGTACTCTGCATACATGGGGTCACTATGAGTCAGAATTGACATGACGGCAACTAACAACAACAGCAGTAATGATAGTAGCAGCAAGGGGAAATGGAGTAGGGAATAGGCATTGGATTTCCCACACAACGCAAGCAGCGTTCATCACAACACTTTCCTGAAACTCTCACCTATATATTCATAGTGGAAAAATAAAAAAAAGAAAAGAGAGACGTGTCAGTCTGCTTCTATAAAGATTTAAAAACTACACCCGTTGCTGTCCAATCCATTCTGACTCATAGCGATCCTATGGGACAGAGTAGGACTGCCCCACAGGATTTCCAAGTCTGGAGAGCTGCCCCATAGGGTTTCCAAGGCTGTAATCTTTATGGTGGCACAGTAGTTAAAAGCTCAGCCACTAACCAAAAGGTCGACAGTTAGAATCCACCAGCCTGTCCTTGGAAACCCTATGGGGCGGTTCTGCTCTGTCCATTTGGGTCGCTATGAGTCAGAATCAACTCAACAGCAACGGGTTTAGTTTTTTGGGTTTTTTAATCTTAACGGAAGCAGACTGACACATCTTTCTTACCTGGAGCTGCTGATGAGTTCAAACCGTGGACCTTTCGGTTAGCAGCTGAGTGCTTAACCATTGTCCCACCAGGGCTCCTTAAACAAAAAACAAGCAACAGCAAAACATCAAACAGTAAACCAACCTGGAGAATTATTTGCCAGGGTGTGTGTGTATGTGTCCATTTATGTGTGCATCTGTGTGTGTGGTGGGATAGAGGGGTTGATGAGTGAAATACCAGGATCAACGTCTGGAACCTAGATAAAATAATATTGGTATAGGAAGCAGAATAAAAGAGAAGAATGAAGCATTTTATCCATGAAAGGATATTTATAATCCAGGAAAAGTTGCAGAAAACACACTCCACATGATTTCATTCCCTCAGTGACTCCTCACAATTTTGGTAGACCCTCCACACCTAATGTTTTAAGGACCTTTAGTATCTGGCTTCAGATCTATTTTTAGTTTATCTTCTGCTCCCAATAATCTTATACTCTAGCCACATAGGTCAAACATACTCCTTGAATATGTCCTGTATTTTTCTAACTTACTGCCATTGCTCACGCTATTCTCCATCTTAATGATCTTTTAAATTTTCTTCTTTTTCCTCGGGATGTCTGCTATTCAAAATCTTAGGCATCCTCTAAGATCTGTCTCAGCTGATAACTTCTCCACAAAGACTTCTGATCTCTCCAACTGATGTGATCATTCAGACAACTAATCCTTCATAGTACCTTAAAAAAAATTATTCCTTATATGACACTCATTATGCTTTTTTTTTCCACTTAATTATGTACTAGTTTTCCTTGCAAAAGTATGTCTTAACTTTTTGCTACCATCAGCATCTAGTCCAGTTTCTTGACTAGAAAAGAAACTGAATAAAATAAATATGTTGATTTGCAGGAAAAACAAATGTATCCTGATGACTTTTGTTGATGTTTAGTTGCATCTCACTGCAGTAGATAAGATAATGAGGCCTCCTGAGTGAAGGTAAATATCATGCATGGTTGCTGAATGACCCTATGTAAAAAACATTGAAATGGGATATAGACTGTGAGGATGAGACTTAGTACAATGGGTATATTAGAAATGTAAACGCTCATTTACAAAGACTGCTTTGTACGATAGCATTTGCATCATCTACTCTCCCTTCCCTCCCAAATACTCTTGTGTTGCAATAGAAGTTAAAAGAGAATGACCTTGAAGTCTGAATTCTATGGCATAAGATTAACTAACTGTGAGACATAAGGAAACAGTGATTTTTTTAAAAATAATTTTCTTCTAACCAGACAACTAATTTTTTTAAGTGCCAGAAGGGACTTGTTTTAGGAGGTCAAAAAATCTTCCAGTTTAATTCATCACAAAGAGGTCAACTTCATACTAGATTTATGAATCATGGGCATGGTTCCATAGAGTCCCTGTTACAGCTACCATCCTTTAGACCAAGATTAAGGTGGTATCTGTTACCTATTAAATGTATTACTCTGTTGTAGCAGTAGTGTTGACAATGACATCTGCCCTGTGCTCAATGAAAGAGTCAATTACTGAAATATTCTTGATATTAGACAACTACATGTGACCCTTCCTCAACAACAACAGCTCAAATTGGATATCATCCTATAAACTAGCTCATTTTTTAAGCTGTGTGGATTGCTTGGCATTAAGCATATCAATAGCATTTCAGAGTTTATTATATGTTTATTATACACTATTGAGCATAGAGTCATTGCATGAGTATTCTGCTGGACTACCAGAGCAAGGTGATGGGGGATGTAGCAGGGTAGAGTCTGTTTAATGGCATAACTCAGTAGGTGCTAATTATTCCCAGTGGGGGACAACTTATATCATAAACAGAAAATTAAAAATCAGTTCTTTTGTAGGAAAAGTAAAGTCCCCTTCTATTACCACAGTTTGTGCAGAAGACAGAGGCTACTGGGGGAGAAGCTGTTGTTGTTGTTGGGTGCTGTCGAGTTGGTTCCAACTCATAGCGACCCTATAGGACAGAGTAGAACTGCCCCATAGGGCTTCCAAGGGGCTACTGGTGGATTCAAACTGCTGACCTTTTTTGGTTAGCAGCAGTAGCTTTCCATAACTCTTAACCACTGCGCCACCAGGGCTCTGGGGGAGAAATACACATGCACAAAATAGTGGTAGAAGGCACAGCAGATTTGTGCAAAGCATTTTAAAGAAAAGAATATCTCAGGGCTATTATTTGAAATACTTACCAAGGAATTTTCCTCACATTTTCTCATACTCTTTACACTTCCCCTTTGGAGGGACAAAAGCATAAAAAGATGAAATTTCTTTAGGATTGCAAAAATCTGTTGTTAATTGCTATCTAGTCCTTAATTTTTCAAAAACCCATCTGTCGTGCAAGTTTGTGTGCTGCTGAACAGGTTTCAGCACAGCTTCCAGATGAAGATGGACTAGGAAGAAAGGCCTGATGATCCATTTATGAAAATCAGCCAGCAAAAACCCTATAGATCACAACAATCCAATCCACAACTGATCATGAGGATGGAGCAGGACCAGGCAATGTTTTATGCCATTGTGCATGGGGTCACCATGAGTCAGGGGCCGACTTGATGGCAGGTAACAGCAACAACATCAAACTCTAAATAACTCAAGATACAACATGCCAGAAATGATAACTTTGAAAACAAAGATGAAGAGGCAGGCTACATACCCTGTCTCTCTCTCCCTAAACTAGATGAAATTTTTCTGTGAATAAATGAGAGGAGGACCAGAGAGAGAAAGCAAACAACTTAGTCTATGGTATTTCCCCAAGAAGTAGATTTGGGCCCTGCCTCTGCCCCACCTTGGGAAGACTTCTCATAGAAGGAGAATACTCTGGATAAGTTTGGAGATCTAAGAGCAGATAAGGTAAAGCTTACAGTAACCACACTTCAAGCATGCTGTTAGAGCAAAAGAAAAACAACATGGTGTGTTCAGACAGCAAGAATTAAGACAGGGCCCTCCAAAGGGGAGAAATGAAAAGGTTTTGAAATTAGTAGAAAGTTTCTTTTGTACATCAGGTGTAGAGTGGCCATAACACAGCAGTCAGTGCTCTGAATTTTGAACAAGGAGAATGAGCAGCATCCTAGTGGATCCATGATGATAAGTCAGATGAGAACAAGTATGTGTCATTGGCTGCTAGAATAGATAAATGATAATGCAGATCTTACTGTGCCACAGACTCCCAACAGGGCAAGATCCGAGTTCTATATAGATAGTTCCCGTTTTCCTAGAATTTAGATATTTTAGATAGAATTTAGATATTTAGATAGAATTTGTTGTCGTTATGTGCATCAAGGTAGCTCTGACTCATAGCGACCCTAAGTACAACAGAACAAAACAATATCTGCTTCTGTGCCATGATCACAATCATTGTTATACTTGAACCCATTGTTGCAGCCTCCATGTCAATCCATCTCATTGAGGGTCTTCCTCTGTTTTGCTGACCCTCTACTTTACCAAGCATGATGTCCTTCTCCAGTCACTGGTTCCTCCTGATAACATGTCCAAAGTACATGAGAAGAAGTCTCACCATCCTTGATTCCAAGAAGCATTACGGCTGTACTTCTTCCCACTCAGATTTGTTCGTTCTTCTGGTAGTCCATGGTATATTCAGTATTCTTCCCCAACACCATAATTCAAAGATGTCAATTCCTCTTCAGTCTTCCTTATTCATTGTTCAGCTTTCACACGCATATGAAGCAGTTGAAAATACCATGGCTTAAGTCAAGTGCACCTTAGTCCTTATGGTGGCATCTTTGCTTTTCAACACTTTAAAGAGAACTTTTGCAGCAGATTTGCCCCAATCCAATAGGTGATTTAATTTCTTGACTGCTACTTCCGTGGGCATTGATTGTGGATCCAAGTAAAGTGAAATCCTTGACAACTTCAATCGTTTCTCTGTTTATCACGATGTTGCTTATTGGTCCAGTTGTGAGGATTTTTGTTTTCTCTATGTTGAGATGTAACCCATGTTGAAGGCTGTGGTCTTTGATCTCCATCAATAAGTGCTGCAAGTCCTCTTCACTTTCAGCAAGTCAGGTTGTGTCATCTGTGTATAGCAGGTTGTTAATGAGTCTTCCTCCAATCCTGATGCCTTATTCTTCTTGAAATAGGCCAGTTTATTGAATTATTTACTCACCACACAGATTGAATAAGTATGATGAAAGGACACAAGCCTGATGCACACATTTCCTGACTTTAAACCATGCAGTATCCCCTTGTTCTGTTTGAACGACTGCCTCTTGGTCTATGTACATGTTCTGCATGAGCACAATTAAGTGTTTTGAAGTTTCCATTCTTTGCAATGTTATCCATAATTTGTTATGATCCACACAGTCCATCGCTTTTGCATAATCAATAAAACACGGATAAACATTTTTCTGGTATTCGCTGCTTTCAGCCAAGATCCATCCGACACCAGCAATGATATCCGTTGTTCCATGTCCTCTTCTACAACCAGCTTGAGTTTCTGGCACTTCCCTGTCAATGTACTGTTGTAACCGCTTTTGAATTGTTTTCAGTATAATTTTACTTGCATATGATATTAATGATATTGTTCGATAATTTCCACATTCTGTTGGCTCACCTTTCTTTGGAATGAGTACAAATATGGATCTCTTACAGTCAGTTTGCCAGACAGCTGTCCTCCAAATTTCTTGACATGGACAAGTGAGCACCTCCAGCTCTACATCCCTTTGTTGAAACATCTCAATTGGTATTCCTTCAATTTCTGGGGCCTTGTTTTTCGCCAATGCCTTCAGTACAGCTTGGATTTCTTCTTTCAGTACCATCAGTTCCTGATCATATGCTACCTCCTGAAATTGTTGAACATTGACCAGTTCTTTTTGGTATAGTGACTCTGTGTATTCTTTCCATCATCTTTTGATGATTCCCATGTCGTTCAATATTTTCCCCCTAGAATCCTTCAATATTGTAACTCAAGGCTTGAGTTTTTTCTTCAGTTCTTTCAGCTTGATAAATGCCGAGTGTGTTCTTCCCCTTTGGTTTTCTAACTTCAGGTTTTGGCACATTTCATTATAATACTTTACTTAGTCTTCTCGAGCTGCCCTTTGAAATCTTCTGTTCAGCTCCTTTACCTCATCATTTCTTCCTTTTGCTTTAGCTACTTTACATTCAATAGTAACTTTCAGAGTCTCTTCAGACATCCATTTCGGTCTTTTCTTTCTTTCCTGTCTTTTTAATGATCTCTTGCTTTCTTCTTGTATGATGTCCTTGATGTCATTCCACAACTCATCTGGTCTTCAGTCATTAGCATTCAATGTGTCAAATCTATTCTTGAGATGGTCTCTAAATTCAGGTGGGATATACTTAAGTTTGCATTTTGGCTCCTGTGGATTTGCTCTAGTTTTCTTCAGCTTCAACTTGAACTTGCGCCTGAGCAATTGATGGTATGTTCCGCGGTCAGTCCCTGACCTTTTTCTGACTGATAATATCGGGCTTCTCTGTAGTCTCTTTCCACAGATGTAGTCAATTTGGTCCCTTTGTATTCCATCTGGTGAAGTCTACGTGTATAGTTGTTGTCTGTGTTGCTGAAAAAAGGTATTTGCAATGGGGAAGTCTTTGGTCTTGCAAAATGCTACCATGTGATCTCCAGCTTCATATGTATCAGCAAGGCTGTAGTTTTCAACCACAGACCCTTCTTCTTTGTTTCAAATTTTCACATTCCAATCACCAGTAATTATCAATGCATCTTGATTGCATGTTTGATCAATTTCAGACTGTGGAAGTTGATAATAATATTTAATTTTTTAGTCTTTGGCCTTAGTGGTCAGTGCATAAATTTGAATAATAGTTGCATTAACTGTTCTTCCTTGTAGTCATATGGATATTATCCTATCACTGATAGCATTGTACTTCAGCATAGATCTTGAAATGTTCTTTTTTACAATTAATGTGATACCATTCCTCTTCAATTTGTCATTCCTGGCATAATATACCACATGATTGTCTGATTAGAAAGGGGCAATATCAGTCCATTTCAGCTCACTAATGCCTAGGATATCAATCTTTATGTGTTCCATTTTATTTTTGACAACTTTTGATGTTCCTAGATTCATACTTCGTACATTTCATGTTCCAACTATTAATGATATTTGCAGCGGTCACTTCTCATTTTGAATTGTGCCACATCAGCAAATGAGGGTCCTGAAAGCTTTTCTCATCCAAGTCATTAAGGTTGACTCTACTTTGAGGAAGCAGCTCTTCCTCAGTTTTAATTGTGAGTGCCTTCCAACCTGATGTGCTCATCTTCTGGCACTGTATCAGACAATGTTCCCCTGCTATTTATAACGCTTTCACTGGCCAATTTTTTCAGTCGTTGACTGCTAGATCCTTATTCCTAGTCTGTCTTAGTCTGGAAACTGCACTGAAACTTGTCCACCAACGCTGACACTGCTGGTATTTGAAATATCACTGGCAAAGCTTTCAATATCATAGCAACATGCAAGCCATCACGGTACAACAAACAGACAGAAGCATGGTGGAATTTAGATATAATCCCTGGGAAAAGGTGGTGAGACTCCAAATTAACTGAACATAAATTTCTAACTTCTGGAAGAATGGGAGTTTAAAATGAATTAAGTCCCTTAGTATAAAACTTAACATATCACTTCTTATAAACTGTAATGTGTGTACTTGCCTTATAGATAAACCAAGCCATTGGTAAGAATTTGGTGCTCAACCTGAACTTTGAACATGGGTATCATACTTTCTACATTTAGTAAATGGAGCCAAATACAAGATACCAATATTCCAATGCAGTTTTAAACAAGAACATCTTGGGGTACAGAATCTAGACCATGTAGGCAGAAGAACGGTGAGTAAAAGAGAACAGAATAGGTACTTAGTTTTAAGGACATAGAAACTAATTTTAATCATTTTATTAAAAAGGGGATATTTAGAATTTTTATTATAACCCAAGTATATGATATTTTAAGTAAATAGCATATAATTTCATATAATAAAATACATTTACTTCTATTTCCACATCATAAGTTTGGTCATTCTCAACAAATCTTTTTTTCTTCATAATGTCCTGAGATTATAAATATCTTCAAGCACTGTTATAGATAGATGTTACACCAAAGTGTCTCCCATCTATCTGCCTTTTATAATCAGGAGTGTCCTGGGTGGTCAAAATGACTTAGAATATACTTTACCAAAATTTATTTCTTTCTGAGTGTGCTTAGTATTACACTTCCATTATGGAGTTCTTGGGTTTAACTTTTGTTTGGCATAGATACTGTCATACCCTGGACTCCCAATTAAATGTAGTTGGATATAATTTCTCCTAAATCTTTATCAAGCTCAATTTTGACAAGCACTGTTCATAGATCATTGAAGAATGGCATCAAAGTCTCTTTCCCCTTCAATCCAGCCCTACTTTGTTGAAAAATATACTTTGACACTTAACTTAGACTCCCATGTGGAAGACTGATGTCTTCTCAAAATTATCCAGTGTGCAGGAGGGAGTAGGGGAAAAAAAATAAATATTTGCTTAATTCACTTTTCCATGTTGAACATGAAATGTGTATCAGTGGGGAGGAGGAATAAAATGTAAAAATGAAAAGGGACTTAGAAGAATAGACTGAACTGTTATACATGTTTAAATGCTCAGCATAAAAAGAATCTCCAAACAGAATACTATCTTACACAGCTTATAACACAAATATTAAACCAATAAATATTAACATAGGATGGAAGTGGTAAATGGGGTTACCTGGAATAAGCAGAGCCTGCTAAAGAGATTTTTCTCTTTATTCTAAATTCTAATATCCAATTTGATATAGAGATAAAGAATTTTGAACTAGTTTCATATTCAATATTAACTTGGTTGTATTTGGAGAAAACTTACAGCAAGTTCTGAGTCACATTAAGTGAAAGAGATGCTATTCTCAATTTGTTGTTTTTGTACATAGTGTAAGTACACAATTTCAAAAAATGTTGAAAACCTGAGGAAATATGTTTTGATAAGAAAAGTTTGGTGTCACAGTTTGTTGACATTGTCCGTATTCTAGGGCGAGCGAGTGGGCCCCTTAGGTAATGGGTGGGATCAGAGCTCCAGCAAGCCAAGGGAGAAAGTGAGGAGTTGGAACTATAAGATTCCATGCCTAGCAATCTTAGTCCTGGGTCTCGCACACAATAACCTTTTATATTTCCTCTTTAAGGCCTCTTTCCTTTTTTTTTCATGGTCATGACTATTGGTTTCAGATCAGGGATTCTGTTCTCCTTGTTGTTGGTTGCCGTTGAATCATTTTCAACTCATAGAGACTCCAAGTGACACATAAAACTACCCACAGGGTTTTCTTGGCTGTAATTTTTATGGAAGCAGATTGCCAGATCTTTCTTCTGCGAAGCCGTTGGGTGGGTTCAAACCAGCAATCTTTTGGTTAGCAGCCTAGCACTTAAGCGTTGCACCACCGGGGCACTTTTCTGATCTCCTTAGACAATAGCAAACAGTAGTACAATTTCAGTACTGCTTTCTGTGTCCCAAAGACCTAAGGTCTACTCTGCTTTAGATTATGCAGCTGTCTATCCATTGTTGTTTCACTGAAGAAGCAGCTGGGGCTTTTCAGCACTTAACATAAGGTTGCAGGTGAGGTGAGGGGATAGAGAAGAGAATTAGAAGTTAATATTTTCATTTTACTGAACCCTGGTGATGCAGTAGTTAAGAGCCATGACTGATAACCAAAAGGTCAGCAGTTCCTATCCACCAACCACTCCTTGGAAACACTATGGGGCAGTTCTACTCTGTCCTACAGGGTTGCTATGAGTCGGAATTAACTCAACCACAATGGTGTTTTTGGTATGTGGGATGACAGAGGAAAATTGAGGAAGGACATGTTTCTCTTTAAAGGTGATTCAATAGGAACTACATAAACAAAAGAACTGCAATTTTAACACAGAACAGAGTAGTGCTAAGAGCCGCAACTTGAGTATCAGGAGTCCAGGGTACCTCCCAGGGATATGACTGTGATGTGACCTTGAGGATATCACATCAACTCTCTGGACCTCAGTTTCCTCATTAATAAAATTAGAGACTTGTATTAGATGAATTCTGTGGTTGCTTTCAGCTCTTTTGGAAATAAGCTGATTTTATTTTTGCTTTGAATTATGTCAAAAAAAATTCTATTTCAAAATAACATAGGTCACTTTTATTCATATATATATTTTTTGTACCTGCTGAGCTGACCGTCTTTACATCAGAAGACCTGCAACAGAGAATCCTAGTTAAAAGGAAATTGAGGTCATCTAGTCCATATCCCTCAATGCATCCTACACAAACAAGGCAGTCTTGATGTCCAGTGGAGACTTTATAGGCTATCATTTAGCTCCTTTCTGAAATTGTTCACAAATCAGGAAAAATAACTTATTTTGTTGAAAAAGATAGGGTCTTAGACATGTTTTCCAAATACTGATTTGTATTTCTTTAATAACCCCCTATTGGTACCAGTCCCTTAGTGAACACAAAATATCTTTCATTTCCACTTGGTTAAATAGCCCTCATTTCTTCAGCCATTCTTCCTATGAGATGGTTTCTAGATCCCTCAGGCCTATGTTAAAATTACTGTAAAAATGCTCCGCTCTTGAAACTGATTCCTAATTAATTAGAGGGTCTATGGTCAAGTGCTTATGTCAAAATTCAGAAACCCTACAGTCAGAGAAGAGCCTAGGAGAGTCATTCACATCTGTAAATCCAGGACATACTGTCATCAGCTACAGTGCAGGAGATCATCATCTGCTAAAGAAACCATGACAAGGCTTTTTGGGATTATAAAGCATAAAACTCTGGGATGTGTTAAACAAAAGAAAAACCTCATTACGGTTGAATATATGTTACAATAAAATTTTAGGAGAAATGACATCCATTGCAATTAAAATAAAGGATAATTAGGGGGTGTCTTAGTTATCTAGTGCTGCTATAACAGAAATACCACAAGTGGATGGCTTTAACAAAGAGAAATTTATTTTCTCACAGTGTAGTAGGCCAGAAGTCCAAATTCAGGGTGTCAGCTCCAGAGGAAAGTTTTTTCTGTTGGCTCTGGAGGAAGGTCCTTCTCATCAATCTTCCCCTGGACTAGGAGCTTCTCCGTGCAGGAACCCCAGGTCTAAAGGATGCACTTTGCTCCTGGAGCTGCTTTCTTGGTGGTATGTTGTCCCCCTGTCTCTCTGCTGCCTTCTCTCTTTTATATCTCTAAAGAGATTGGCTCAAGACACAATCCAATCTTGTACACTGAGTCCTGCCTCATTAACATAACTGCCTATCCTACATCATTAACGTCATAGAGGTAGAATTTACAACACATAGGAAAATCACATCAGATGTCAAAATGGTGGACAATCACACAATACTGGGAATTATGGCCTAGCCAAACTGATACACATATTTATGGGGGACACAATTCAATCCATGACAGGAGGAAAAGATTTTCCTACTTTGTACTTTAAAAAGTGATCACAGAAGCAATACTGATAAGACACTTGCCTGAAATCTGCAAGGAATAAATAAATACAAGTATGTGTTCTTTGACACATTCTTTTTTGACATAAAAGGGAAAAGGCTTGTTATTTCTAAAACATCAAAGAGTTCTTAACAAATATCTCTAGCCAACAGAACCAAGCAAAAGGAAAATTCCAAAATAATTAATGAAGAAGGATCTTTATATCTGCAGGGAAAGCCTTCCCAAGAAACTAAATCTCTTTGAGATTATCAAACCTGCTACAGTGATTTTTTTTTTTTTATTTTCTAAAAAAATGCCTCATTACACACACACACACACACACACACACACACACACACAGACACACATACACACCCCTCCTGAATTACAGTCTAGTGGCTTCTTCTTTAAGCATTTCTTAAATTCTGCTATTTTCTTTTTCATAAATTCTCTGTGGTCCCCCACTGCCTATGCAATACCCCTTTCCTTATCTTAACCTTAAGGTCCTGCATACTTTAAGTCCACTATGCCATTCACTTCCACAGGGACCCTCAGCTTTAGCCAAAGCAAGTATTTTTCCTGTAAAGTCCTTCCAACTCTTTCTCCCCACCAGATTAATTTCTGTCTCTGCCTTTACATTTGCCTTTTCCTTTGGTCTAGACTACCTTTCAGTCTATGTCTTAGGCTGGGTTCCCTAGAGAAGCAAAACCAGTAAAGTGTATAAATATATATATAGAGAGAGATTATATCAAGGAAACAGGAAACAGCTCACGTGATTGTAGTGGCTAGAACGTCCCAAGTCCGTGGATCAGGGTAGAGGCCTCTCCCAAGTCACACAGCTGCAGAAGCTGGCAAGCCCAAGATCAGAAGGTCAGAGAGCAGGGCTCCCACTCACAGGCTGTGCAGATCAATGAATCCCAGGTTTGGCAGATAAGCTGACAGCTCAAGTCCCAAGAACAGGAGATGAGACGACAGGAAGCAGCTGCAGGATCCAGAGAGAGCAAAAAGCCAGAACGTCTACTTATATACAGATGCGGGCCACGCCCCCAAGGAGACTCCTTTTCATCTGGTTGGCTACTCACAGTATATTCAATCATGGGAGTGATTACATTAAAACACGGAGAATCATGGCCCAGCCAATTTGACACACAGTCTTAACCATCACAGTCCACATGTCTATGATGCTCAGCTTCTGTGTTCTGCCTTCCATAAAATCTTGACCATCCTTAGATCTCTAGACCACTGTGGTATTTTCCATCTTTTGATTTACAGATAACTTATTTTCTGTATCATAACCTATAACACTTAGATATATTAGATGGACTATGAAACAAAGATAACACTCATCTGCATGCCTTCATCACATTGTCTAATTACTTTATAATCATATCATTTATGGTATTTAAATTATATAAACTTTTTATTTATTTATTTCTAACTAGATTTTATGTTGACAGAAGACAAGAATTCTTCCACATGTTTCTCTGTTGGTCACTTCAGATTATTCTGCTTATGAAGGCTTGTTGAATTGAATTTTCTACATCTCTTTTAGATGTAGAATATACTAATACTGTTGATATTTGAACTTTTAATTGCTTCATTCATTTAGTATTCTTTGGATTGAGTATATGTTGGTACTTGCATAGTTACTAGATTCAGAAAGATAATAACACGTCCTCTTTGCTGCTACATTGCTCACAGTCTTGGGTGACCATATTTGTGAATGGCCAAACGCTATTATCCAATTACCAAGTGCTCTAGACACACAGACAATAGGTAGTTGATTCTATAATGACTGGCCAGTTTCTCAGAAATATTGAAGAAACAAATAACTGCTTTTTGAATACACAATATTTCTTGGTGCCTTATATCCACAAAGATAGTCCTGGTTCCCTGTGCATCCAAGAAATGGGTAAAGAAGCCAAACACCACATGCTAGATAAAGTACTAATCTCCTGACACAGTCACAATACAGTAATGCTCTGTGGAATAATTAGGCTTTCTTTGATATTTATAGGGACCTGTACCAGGGAATAAAAGGTCTGGTAATAGCAACACAACAACAGCCACAACAATAGTCTTGCTATTAGCCAACTTTGTGAACACTGACTATTTACCAGGCACTTTGCATTCATTATTTCGTTTAATCTTTGTAATGACTGGGTAAACTACATCCTATCATTATCCTTATTTTAGAGATAAAGAAACCTGAAGTAGAAGAGATTATCTAAATTGTACAACATCATGAGACTAATAAGTTGTGAGGAGTTGCTGTGTAAGTGATTGAGCCCAGAATCTTATGTCTCCTAAGTCTGGAGATAAGTTTAACTCTTAAACTCTGTGAAATTCTATGTTCATCCTCAGAGTACTGACTTCTTGTATTAAGACGACTACTTCAAATTAAAGGATCACCTTTCAGGTATCATAAAGCATAATTCAGCAATCATGTATAGAGAGAAATCCAAAAGCATGTACTCTGAAGTGTCTAGGAGATAAATATTATTTATATTTGGAAATCTTCTTATGAAACATGGCATCCTAAGTTTCAGAAGTGTAGCCAAGGCAAGAATCTTCTTCAGTATTGGATGAAGGCCTTTCCCAAGACCCTTAAGTCATCCTCTCAGTTTTCTAGTCATTGACTCCCTAAAGTCAATTCCTGATAGGAGAATGGGAGTCCTATATAATAATTTTTTTAAATGTGAATATACGTCATACAGAAAGCGCAAGAAATTATGCGAAATTGACAAATATCTTCCAAGTTGATAGAAAAATAAAGAATATCTAATAATATAAAATCTAGACTACAGAAAGAATGGTATAAGCATTTTCTTTTGTTGCATAACATATTTAGCACCTTAAATCAACACCCATTTATTAGCTCAGAGTTCTGTAGCTCAGAAGTCTGGCGCAACAAGTCTCTACTCAAAGTATCACAAAGCTGAAATTAAGGTGTCAGCCATGTCTGTAGTTCTTATTTGGAGAAACATCTTAGAATTTGGCTGACTCCATTCTGTTTTCTTACCTCCAACGATTCACATCTTTCTCAAATGAAAAATAACATTCACCCTTTTCCCAAGGTTTCCAAGGGTCTCATCCCACTAAAACATCAGTTTAAAGTCTAAAATTACATAATCTAAATTAGGTGTGAATGAATAATTCATTAAGTGAAGCTTGTGGGCACAATTCCTCTCCATCTCTGGACCTGTGAAACTAAAGAAACAAGTTATCCATTTCCAAAGGTCCCAACATACAGTGGAGGGACAGACATAGGATAGAATTTATAGTGATTCCTGTAGAAAATGGAAGGTAACTGGTCCCAAGCAGTTATGAAATCTAGCTGGACAAACTCCCACAATAGCTTTTTTATTAGGTTTCAAGTCCTGGGAATAATTCTCTATGGCTCTCAGCTCTGCCCTCTGGCACTTGGTTACATACTCTGGGCTCTTGGTTCTTCTGTCTGAGTCATTCTTCATTTTTTCATGAAAAGTAGCAAATGTTTGCAGCTGAGTATTTTTATCACTCTGCTAGTAGATTTTTGGGGGTTCAAGAGCATCTTTTAATTTTGCACTTTCTGCTTCCTTTAGTCCAAGTTGGCACTGTTTATGTTGACATAATTTTCCCAAGAATCTTCTGGATTTCACAGGAATTCATTCAATTAGACTAAAGTCATATTCAAAATTTTTTTTCTGAATAATGCTTCTCTATTTTGGGCTTCTGCAGAGGTGGCTGTGGGATAACACTTTTATGGTTCCTAAAAGCCTTCTGATTTAATTGAGTAGATTTGTGTGGCATACCTCTAATCATTTGATCTAAAATATGATCTTCCTGGGGTTTCAGCAAAGGGTTGCAGAGTTACACTCATAGCCTTGTCTCTAGGGTATGCTTTTCTGAAAGTGAATTTCTCATTTAACATCTTTTGCCATGTGGATGGTCTAAAAATTACCTTTTGTTTACTAGTTCTTTCTTCAATCAATCTCTCTCTCTCCTCTCTCATTTTACATAAGTAGTAAGAAAAAACTATCCTGAATCTTCAAATCTTTGCTTGGAAGGATCTTTAGCTATATCCAGGTTCATTACTTACAAGTTCTGTTTTCCACATAACTGTAGGACAAAATTTCTGACACTACATAACAAGGATCCACCCCCCTTGCTTCAGTTTCCAATAACGTATTCTACACTTCCTTCTGAGCCCTCATCAGCAGCACTTTCAACATTCATATTCCTACAAACAGTCTGCACGAGACAATTTAGCCTTTCACTAGCATTGCTCTCAACGTCCTCCTCAAACTTCTCGCTTCCACTCACTGCTCTGTTCCAAAGCCATTCCACATTTTTAGGTATTGGTCACAGTAGCACCCCATTTTCGTATACCAAGATCTGTATTCTTTTTCTATTACTATGTGACAAATTACCACAAATATAGCAGCTTAAAGCAACACCCATTTATTAGCTCATAGGTATGTAGATCAAGTAAACAACATCATGATAAATGGAGAAAAACTGAAGTCGTCAATGGTTTCTTTCTATTTGGATCCATAGAAGCAGCAGTAAACAAATCAAACAACATACTGCATTTGCTGCAAAATACCTCTTTAAAACAGTAAAAAGCAACAATATCACTTTGTTGACTAAGTTGTGTCTGACCCAAGCTGTGGTGTTTTCAATTGCCTCATATGCATGCAAAAGTTGGACAATGAAAAAGGAAGACAGAAGAAGAATTGATGCATTCAAATTGTGGTATTGGTGAGAAATATTGAGTATACAGTGGATTTCCAGAAGAATTAACAAATTAGTCTTAGAAGAAGTACAGGAATGCTCCTTTGAAGAAAGGATGGTGAGACTTTGGCTTGCTTACTGCGGACAGGCCACCAGGAAAGACCAACTGCTGGATCATGTTTGATTAAGTAGAGGGTCAGCAAAAAAGAGTGAAACTCTCAATAAAATGAATTGACATAATAGCCCCAACGATGGACTCAAACATACCAACAATTACGAAGATGGCGTGGGACCAGGCAAAGTCTGTTCTATTATATATAAGATCTCCATGACGGCAGCTAACAACAACAACAATAACGTGTAGGTCAGAAGTTCAGGCACAGTGCAACTAGGTCCTCTGCTCAGGGTATCACAAGGCTCAAATCAAGGTGTCAGCCAAAGTTCATCTAGGGCTTGAGGTCCTCTTCCAATCTCATTCAGGTTCTTCGCAGAATTCTGTTCTTTGAGATTATAGGACTGGGATCCCCCTTGCCTTACTGGCTGTCAGCTGAAGGCCACTCTCAGCTCCTCAATTCTTCCTCCTTGTTTGGCAGTTCACACATGGGTGTTTGCTTTCTTTCAGGCCAGCCAGAGTGCATCTCTCTGACAACCTCTTCTGCTACCGTCTGGAGAAAACTCTCTGCTTCTAAAGGGTCCATTTGATTATGTCAATCCCACCTAGATAATCTCCCTTTCTTAGTCAGCTGTGTCATATGAATAAAATCTATAATCACATAAATAAAATGTATCATCTTTATGGTTCCTGGGTTTATACAGGTCATGTACACCAGAGCGAATCCCTGGGCAGTACAAAGAGTTAAAGCACTCAGCTGCTAACTGAAAGGATGGAAGTTTCAGCCCACCCAGAGGTGCCTCAGAAGAAAGCCCTGATGATCTATTTCTGAAAAATCAGCCATTGAGAGCCCTATGGAGCACAGTTTTACTCTGACACACATGGGTCGCCATCAGTTGGAATCTACTTGACAGCCCCTGGCTTTATGGCTGGTACACCAAAAGGAGGGTAATTTGGGGGGACATCTTAGAATTGTGCCTACCATTACAGTAATAGGTTAGATAATCTTCAACCATATCATCTAGCCAAATGTCTATATACAAAGGCCAATGTAAACCAGGTTCAATCTTATTTTCCCATCCAGATATAATATCAAGGAGACAATAATAGTTACTAAACTCCCACAATCATTGTATTCTGACATTTACTATTTTCATTAATCTTTAAGCATCTGAGTGACATCTATATTAAGATTATAAAATTCAATTTACCAAGTATTGCTGTTGTTAGGTGCCATCAAGTTGGTTCTGACTCACAGCAACCCTATGTACAACAGAACAAAACACTGCCCAGTCATGTGCCATCCTCACAATTGTTGCTATGTTTGAGCCCATTGTTGCAGCCACTGTGTCCATCTATCTCATTGAGGATCTTCCTCTTTTTTGCTGGCCCTCTACTTTACCAAACATGATGTCCATCTCCAGGGACTTGTACCTCCTGATAACATGACCAAAGTACATGAGACAAAGTCTTGCCATCCTTGCTTCTAAAGAGCATTCTGGCTGCACCTCTTCTAAGACAAATTTGTTCGTTCTACTGGCAGTCCATTGTATAGTCAATATTCTTCTCCAACACTGTAATTCAGATGCATCAATTCTTCTTTGGTCTTCATGAAATACAGTACAGCAGTAACTTAAATTTTATATATAATAATTTATGAAGAAAAATAGTCTTTTGAACACAATTCAATTTGCACTCTTAGGTCAATTGTTTTCTTTTTTTGCAAAAATTGAGCTTATAGAAATTTTTATGCAAAGAGAAAAAATTATATGTGTTCTCACATTGTATGCATTTGTACATTAATAAATATAATTACAAATATTACACACCAAATGGGAAAAATAACTCTCTATATACGAGTGTATGTGCAGTTGAGAAAGACTTGGGGCTCTAGTTTAGTGGTTCTCTATCTTGTCTGCCTAAAATCATCCAGGGATATTAAAAATAAAAATGAAACAAAATTAAAAAACCTCCTGGGTCCCATCACTAGAGATTCTGATTCAATTGCACGTCCTGGATTAATTAATCTGGGAAATGGCACCAGCTGGTGTCCTCAAGGAGTTCACAGTCTAAAGCAAGAAAGAAGAAACTTCGGTAATCAGCAGCTTGCACCAAAGATTTAATGTTAACTTTTAAAATTGAGATTTGGTATAGGTAGAGAAAAGTGCAATGTTACATGCATATATCTCAATGAATGATCACAAAGGAGCAAGCTCATGTAACCACCATTCATGTCAAAAGTAGAATATCACCAGAGAACCAGAGGCCCCTCTTATGCCCTTTCCAAAGTATTAGCACCCTCTTCCCAAGAGTAAACACTTTTCTTGAGTTTTAACACCAACATTTTTTTTGCCTGTTTTGAATTTCACGCAAATGAAATAATAGAATTTTTTTTTTTAAATCTGGACTCTTTCACTCAATATTATGTTTGTGACATTTATCAATGCTGTGGAATGTAGTTTGTATCTTTTCATGCTTTCTATTTTCTCAACTTTATAAATATATTACAATGTATTTATCTATTCCTCTGTTGATGGACATTTGAGTTATTTCTCAGTTTAGGACTGTTATAAATAATAATATAAATATAATTTTAAAAATAATTATAAATAATACTGCTATAAACATTCTCAAACTTCTACATGTCATTTGATGCACATATGTATAGATTTCATGGAGTGGAATTGCTGGATTATGAAGTAAGCACATGTTCATTTCAATAGTTACTCCTATGCAATTTTCGTATGGTGTTTGTACCAATTTGTACTTTCACCAGCAGTGTATGAGAGTTCTGATTGCACCATATGTTTGTCAACATTATTGTTGTTAGATGCCATCAGGTCATAGCGACCCTATGTACAACAGAACGAAACACTACCCAATCTTACTCCATCCTCACGATCGTTGTTATGTTTGAGTCTGTTGTTGCAGCCACTGTGTCAATCCATCTCCTTGAGGGTCTTCATCTTTTTCTCTGACACTCAACTTTACCAAGCATATTGTCCTCCAGGGACTGATCCCTCCTGATAACACGTCCAAAGTATGTGAGACATAGTTTCACCATCCTTGCTTCTAAGGAGCATTCTGGTTGCACTTCTTCCAAGATAAATTTCTTTGTTCTTTTAGCAGTCCATGGTATATTCAATATTCTTCTCCAATACCACAATTCAATTCTATTCTTCTTCGGTCTTCCTTAGTCATTGTCCAGCTTTTGAATGCATATGAGGCTATTGAAAACACCATGGCTTGGGTCAGGCATACCTTAGTCTTCAAGGTGACATCTTTGCTTTTTGACGCTTTAAAGAGGTCTTTTGCAGCATATTTGCCCAATGCAATGTGTCTTTTGATTTCTTGACAGCTGCTTCCATGGATGTTGACTGTGCATCCAAGTAAAACAAAATCCTTGACAGCATCAAAATTTTCTATGTTTACCATGATGTTGCTTTTTGGTCCAGTTGTGAAGACTTTTGTTCTCTTTATGTTGAGGTATAAACCATACTGAAGGCTGTAGTCTTTGATCTTCATCAGTAAGTGCTTCAAATCCTCTTCACTGTCAGCAAGCAGGGTTGCATCATACGCATGATGCAGGTTGTTAATGAGTCTTCCTCCAATCCTGATGTCCTGTTCTTCATATAGTCCAGCTTCTCGGATTATTTGCTCAGCATACAGATTGAATAGGTATGGTGAAAGTATACAACCCTGACACACATTTCTTGATTTTAAACTATGAAGTTTCCCCTTGTTCTGTTTGAACAGCTGCCTCTTGATCTATGTACATGTTCCTAATGAGTGTTCCAGAATTCTCATTCTTCTCAATGTTATCCGTAATTTGTTATGACCCACACAGTCGAATGTCTTTGCATGGTCAATAAAACACAGGTCAACATCTTTCTGGTATTCTCTGCTTTCAGCCAGGAACCATTTGACATCATCGATGATATCCCTGGTTCCATCTTCTTTTCTGAATCCAGCTTAAATTTCTGGCAGTTCCTTGTTGATATACTGCTGCAGCTGCTTTTGAATGATCTTCAGCAAAGTTTTACTTGCATGTGATATTAATGATATTGTTTGATAATTTCTGAATCCTATTGGATCACCTTTCTTTGGAATAGGCATAAATATGGATCTTTTATAGTCAGTTGGCTAGGTAGCTGTCTTCCAAATTTTTTGGCATAGACGAGTGAGCACTTCCAGCGCTGCATCCATTTGTTGAAAGATCTCAGTTGGTATTCTGTCAATTCCTGGAGACTTGTTTTTCACCAATGCCTGCAGTGCAGCTTGGACTTCTTCCTTCAGTAGCAAGACTACTATTGTTAGTCTTCTAAATTTTTAGCTATTGTGGTAGCTGTGTAAGTGATAGCCATTGTTGTTTTAATTTTCATTTCATTTCCATTTCCCTGATGATAGCAATCTGGGTATCCTCTCATGTGAAATGCATATTTGTCTATTGCCCATTTTTCTATTTAGTTGTTTGATTTTTTTCTTGTTGATTTTATATATACATATACACACACATATATATATATTATGATGGGTCCTGGTGGTGCAGTGGTTAAGAGCTCAGGCTGCTAACCCAAAGGGATGCAATTCAAATCCACCAGCTGATCCTTAGAAACCCTGTGGGGGCAGTTCTCCTCTGTCCTGTAGGGTTACTATGAGTCGGAATCGACTCAACGGCAACGTGTTTGTTTTTTCTGTTTTATACATTATTATATTTGCAAAAAACATATACAGCATATACCCTCGTGGCCAGATCATATATATATATAAATAATCTGGCCAAGAGGGTATATGCTGTATATGTTTTTGCAAATACCTCATCCTAGCCTTTGGGTTGTTTCTTCCCTCTTCTAAGAGTTTCTCTTGTTTAACAAAAATTTTATTTTAATGTAGTCAAAAGTGTTTTCCTGGATGGTTATTGCTTTTGTGTTATTTGTAAGCTTTATTGTTTACCTTTCTCTTTTAGGTTTACAAAACACCTGAAGTTGTTCTCCTTTAGGGGTGAGGTAATGATCAAGAGTCATTGTTTTCCTATGCAGATACCCAAGTAATCCAGCACTACTGATAGAAAAGATCAGATGAAAACTTTTAGAGGTAATTTTAGGCTCTGGATAATCTTATCACACACTAGTGAGGTTTTGGATTTGCTTCTGTCAGACATCTAAGTTAAGTGCATGTGACCTTAATCAAAACAGGAATTGAGAAGATACGAAGCTCTAAAAAAATAAAAAATAAAAAAAAAAACACCAAACCCATTGCCATCGAGTGGATTCTGACTCAGGTTTACTCTTACTTTTGGAATGTAACCTTTCGTTATCTCAATTTGAGACCCCTCACTCTTAGTGAGCTCTGATCTCCACTTTTTATTTCAGAAATCTGTGAGTCTGTGAGCAGTTCTACTCACTTTTTCAGCCTCTCAGCTACCACTTTCAAATCAGCAAATGCCTTAAGGGAAAAAGTTGTTGCTAAGTGTCAGATTCACATTTCTGTGCTTCCATCATCTTTGGAATCTTAGTCCAACAAATGTCATTGCCTTGGTAACTCTGGAATGCTTATAAAGGGATCTTGTTTTATTATTTTGTATAGATTTTCTAGTTGTTCAAAGCAGGAAGAGGGTAGTGGTGGCTCAGTGGTAGAATTCTCACCTTCCATGTGGAAGACCTAGTTGGATTATTGGCCAATTCACCTCAAGCACAGCCACTACCCAGACAGGTTTCAGACTAAGACAAAATAGGAAGAAAGTCCTGGTGATCTGCTTCTGAAAAATTAGCCAGTGGAAACTCTCAGGATCACAACAGTCTCCTCTGTTGGACCTGTTTGCACATGGCGTCATCATGAGTTGGGGGTCAACTCGACAGCAGCTAATGACAACAACAACCAAACAGAGAAATTGGTTCAAAATAAACTAGTCTGCCCTCATCCGAAATAAAACTTTTCCAAATGTAATTTAAGGCCTCTGATGACTATCTGGAATCCCTGGTGATTCGAATGAATAATGTGTTTGGCTGCTAACCGAAAGATTGACAGTTCGAATCCACCAAGAGGTGTCTAAGAAGAAAGGCCTGGCAATATATTTCCCAAATCAGCCAATGAAAAATTTCAGCCATTGAAAATCAATTCTACTCTGTTACATATGGGTCACCCTGAGTTGGAATCTACTCAATGGCAATTGTATGTATTTGGTTTTTAATGACTATCTAACTTCCTAAAAGAGATAGGAACCCAGTAAATTCCTCTTTTTCTAGCTCATCCTAATATGGAACAAAACAGCCATTTAACTTAGTTATTTTTAAGTAGTTATTCACTGCCAAAGGCTCTTTCTTTCTTTTTCTAATTGTGTGGAATCAATAATGTTTAAAGCAGATTTAGGCAACCAGCAACAGGTCAGTGGAAGAAATACATTTTTGGTGAGAGAAAGGAGTCCTTTAGGCACTTTACAAATGATAACGCAGGGGTTAACTCTGACAGCATTCAGATAAAAGCTGTTCCTGGTAATCGTAACCCAGTGAGAATCGGTCCTGCCTGGTGCGAACCCTCAAGTCAATTGAGAGACGTGAGGCCTTTGAGAAAGAGAAAGTAGACTGTATTTCAAGCCAGTCAAGCAAGGAGCTTGGAGACTAAGTCTCAAATCAAGTGCCCCGAGGTTGGGGATTCTACGCTGTTATAGGGTTTGGGATAGGAAACTTATGCATAATTCATGAAGTTTCTTGGAATAGGTGGGCAATTTCAGGAACTAATGGGTGCAGTGGAGGGTGCAAAATGATGACTGGGAGCATATGTTTTTGGGGGATATGACGTATGAAGTTTATCTAAGGACAGCTTTTCAGCTTATTGCTCATTTCTGAATGGAGTGGGGGGCAGTTGGTGAGTAGTGAGGCAGCCTTGAGCAGAGAAGCAGTAAGACCACCTTGGTCTGTAACACAGAAGTGCTTTATCAGGAACTCTGAGAGCCTGTGTATAATGGGAGGAGGAGGGGAAATAGTTTAACCCTGTTGGTTGCATTCATTCCTCTGGTTTTCAGGGTCTTCAGTCTTGAAGACAGCTCTTTATGTAGGTAGTGGCCCAGACCTCCGAACTTCTGAGCTTGCTGACTGGTGTAAACATGTGCACTGTAGGATCTGAGGTTTGTTGAGTTAAGAAAAACATGGTTGGACGTCTGAAGCATCATGATGTTCACAGCTGCTAGGCAATTTTTAATGAACCTGCTAAGACAGTTTAAGAGACAGATTAGTAAAAGAATAATCAATGGAGTAACAAGGGGCGGGAGCCAGTAGAAGCTGGGAAACAGGGAAGTTATCCATGACAACAACTAATCAGACTGAGTTTCTCCAGCAGTGGAAGTGTGAAGGGGGTGTGTCCAGTTGGTGATTTGTTCTAATTTGTGGAGATTGACTTCTATGTCATGGATGGTGTTTATCTAGGTACAGTAGGAGGTGTTGGCTACAGTGCAGACACTCACTTCTTTGCCTAAGATATAGTCAAGGGCAATATGGTGGTCCATTACGACCCCAGCCAGGGAATTTAAGGAAGTTTGCTGAGATTTTACAGCTAGGCTGTTAGTTTTGGTAAGAATGTGAATAGTTTCTGATAGGTTTAACACTGCTCTTGAAGAGTTGCTAGCTGAAGGAAAATTGTAAGCATTCAAATGATAAACCAACCATTGCCAGATTCAGTTATGGGATTGTGCCTGGTTCCAGTTAAGTCCTATTCAGTTTCATCAGAGTCATCTGAGGTTTGAGTTTCTCTTTTTTCCTCCAGGAGTTAATAGGTGGTTTCATTAGCAGAGTGAGCTTATAAGAGGAAGTGATTACTATGGGGAGGGATGCTATTCCAAGGGTGCAAGTACTGAGCACAGCTCAGGGCAAGAAGCATTTATAAGCAGTAGAAGAGAATGTTTGACTCCTGGGTTTAGTATAATTATCACCAAGAAATGAATATCCATGCAGTGTACAAATACGGGTATGGCTTGCAACTTTTGAGCTGTTTCTCTCTAAATAAAACCAGGGTATGCAGTGTCATCGAACCAATTATCCCAGCTGTATGTTATGTTATAGTTGTTAGTAACAAAACCTGGGTAAGGTCCTAGGTTAATAAGGCCAGTTAGATTTTGTAGGTGTTTCATTCCCTCTATGAAGGTGGAGTAATTAGTCCAAGTAAAATCTTTTATATTGCCTGAATCTATAACCCAGTAAAATATGCTTTCAATTTTAAAACAAGGAGTGGTAGTACTTGCTTTTCTGGCTCTTACCTCTAGCACCAGGGCTATCTAAAGTGTCATTATAGGTGGGAAGTGGTACCTTCCTTAGGTGTGTAACATCAGGTATTGGAACTGCCCAAGGGACGTGGAGACTTTCCATGGTGGGGGGCAAAGGCTGACATGCCCAACACTTAGTGAAATTGCCTCCAGTGGCTACTGATGGGATTAATTTCAGATAAAAATTATCTGTCCATGAGATGCTCAACATAGGGTCAAAATATAGGATAGCAAGGAATGATCTGGAGCTGCTGTAAAAAGAGAAGGAAGAACACAATGATTGCCAAGATGGTAAGGGCAATGTAAACATTAGGAGTACAATCATGATGGAGGGTCTCAGACTGGAGGGCACAGGTCAAACATTAGCTTTGTTTTTCTTTTTAAACCGATATTTTAAGTCCTGCACAGGCTCACTGGCCCAGTTGTTTTGTTGAGATTGTTCTTGTTGCAGGGGATCTTCTAGGGGCAGCACAGGTTTGAGGTGAGTGTGATGCACCCAAACTTTGATGTTTTTGAGTTTAGTTGCTGAGTGGGTGGGTAAAAGAACAGTGTACAGTCCAGTCTACCAGGGTTGAAGGGACTCTACTTTCCAGGTTTTCAGCAGAAGTTGGTCACCAGGCTGGAACAGGTAAAGTGGGGCTTCAATAGGGTATTTCAGACAGCTTAAGGCATACTGTGAATAGAAGATAGGACACCAGACAAAGACAACAAATATTTTCAGAGAGCAAGCTCCTCAGTGACAGAAACCTGAGTATTAGTTGAAGGCAAATAATTTTTAAGCAATGGTTTTCCATACATAATTTCAAAAGGGCTCAATTGGAGCCCACTTCTGGGGGCTACTTATGCTCACAAGAGGGCTAAGGGCAAAGAGTGGGGCCACGTTCTCTTTGTTTCTTGACAGACTTTTGCAGTTTGGTTTTTTTGGTGTGATTCATCTTTTCAACTTTTCCACTTCACTGTGGTCTCCAGGCTGAGTGTAAGTTCCAGCTGAGTCCTAAAAGTCTAGAGACTTCTTGAGTAACTTGTGAGGTAAAGTGAGATCCGTTGTTGCTTCCAATCATTGCAGGCAGGCAGAACCTGGGAATGGTTTCATTAAGGAGCCATTTTGTAACTTCTGATGCTTTCTCTGTTTTACAAGGGAAAGCTTCTACCCAACCAGAAAAGGTGTCAACAAACACCAGCATAAATGTATAATTGCCAGAGGCTCTTGGCATGTCAGTGAAGTCAACTTGCCAGTCTTCTCCTGAACTCTGTCCTTGATATTGGATTCCAGTAGTAGGGGGCCTAGTTGTTTTTGGGTTGTTCGTAGGCACGTATTTGGCAGAAACGGGTTGCCTGCTGGATGGCTCAGTGAAGGTTTTCTCCAGTAATGTGTTTACAGACCAGGTTGTAAAGGGCTTCATGTCCATAATGGGTAGAATGATGTGCTTCGCAGAGAAGGGGTCCATCAAGTGTCCTGGAATCATAACCCTTCCTTCATGGTTACATTTCCACCAAGAAAATCTATTGTTGCTCCCCATTCAGCTGCTTGTTTGAGATCTCTAATAGTGTAATTTGGAGCTGTTTCTGGAAGTTGTAAAGAAGGGGTTAAATTTAGCTGCCTACTAGCCTTTGAATTCACAGTTTGTTCCCCAGCAGCTCTGGCGGCTTCGTTGGCTTTAGCATTGCCTGAGACAGTATCGGAAGTTCCCATTTGACGTCCCAGGCAATGCAAGACTGAAACTAGTGTGGGTATTTTTACAGCTTCAAGTGGGGCTAAAACTTCTGTGGCATACTTAATGTCTTTCCGAGATGATGTTAAAAGGCCCTGTTCTTTCCAAATGGCCCTGTGAGCATGCAGGACTGAGAAGGCATACCTGGAATCCGTGTAAACATTGGTTGTTTTACCGGCAGCTATTTGGAGGTCTCACGTGAGAGCAATTAACTCTGTTTTCTGTGCCAAGGTTCCTGGTGGAAAAGGACAGGCTTTGAGGACATCAGTTTGGGTTACCACAGCATAGCCTGCTTTTTGAGTTCCGTTTTTTAAAGCTGCTTCCATCTCCGTAGAGAGTTGAGTTTGGATTTAAAATGGGCTGGTCAGACGAGCCCAACCAACTGGAATAGACTTCTTCAATTGTTTGGAGGCAGTCATGGACCGGCTCACGTGCAGGGTGTATTGGTAACAGGCTGGCTGGGTTCAGGGTAGAAGTTACCTTGAGCGTGACCTCTGGATTGTCCAGGAGCTGCGTTTGGTAGCGGGCTATTCGGCCTGCTGTGAACAAGAGCTCGCCTTTCTGCTCCAGTATGGTGAGAACTGCATGAGGCACAAACACAGCCACAGGCTGACCTAAGGCAAACTTTTTAGCCTCAGCTAAGCGGAGGCAAGTCGCTGCTACTGCCCTAAGACAGGCTGGCCATCCCTGAGGGACTGGATCTAGAAGTTTAGAAAATATGCTACTGACCTTTCCCAAGGACACAGTTGTTGACTTAAGACCCCTGCTGCAACTCCCTCCATTTCATGCACATACAGTTCGAAGGGCTTTCTGAGGTCCAGAAGTCCGAGTGCTGGGGCAGAGGCTAGCTTTTCCTTGATTTTCAAGAAGGCTTGTTGATGTTCGTCTGTCCATTCAAAGGAGTCAGAGACCTTTCCTTTGGTGGCTTCATAGAGAAGCTTTGTTATTAACCCAAAGTTCTGAATCCAAATCCTGCAAAAACCAGACATATTTAGAAAGCCTCGAAGTTGTCTCCGGGTGGTCGGGGTTGAGATCTGGAGGATCCTTATTTGCATTCAGGCAGCAGGGCCTGTTGACCTTGAGAAATCTGGAAACCTAGGTAAGTTACCTTTTGTTGTGAGATCTCAGCCTTGGCAGTGGATACTCAATAACTGGCCTGGGCTAGAAAGTACAAAGTTAAAATTGTGTTTTTATCTGAGTCCTCTTTGGTAGGACTAGCAACAAGGAGGTCATCTGCATATTGAAGAAGCAGATCTCGAACCATCTGTAGACCCTGAAGATAACTTTGCCAGGGCTGTTCCAAACAAGGTAAGGCTATTTTTGAACGCCAGAGGGAGAACAGTCCAGCAATATTGTTGTTTTTCCCTTGAATATGGTTCCTCCTATTCAAAGGCAAATATTTCCTTAGATTCTGGGGCTAAAGGAATACAAAAGAAGGCATCCTTCAGGTCTCGGACAGTAAAACCTGCATAATCTGGAGACAGGGAGGTTAGGAGAGTATACGGATTTGGACCCACGGGGTGCAGGTCTTCAGTTACCTGACTGACGGTGCGAAACTCCTGCACAAACTGATATTTTCCTGTTTTTGCCTCTTTACTGGGAGCACTGGGGTGTTGAAAGTGGATTTACACCAGCAAATGAGCCCTGCTTATAGAAATCTTTTAATTTGTGGCTGTAGATCGAGCCCAGCTTCTAACTTTATTTTATTTTATTGTACTTTAGATGAAGGTTTACAAAACAAACTAGCTTCTCATTAAACAGATTGTGCACGTATTCTTTTATGACATTTGTTAACAACCCCACGACATGACAACGCTCTCCCTTCGCTAACTTGGGTTCCCTATTACCAGCTTTCCTGTCCCCTCCTGCCTTCTAGTACTTGCCCCTGGGCTGGTATGCCCCTTTAGTCTCATTTTGGTTTATGGGCCTGTCTAATCTTTGACTGAAGGGCGAACCTCAGAAGTGACTTCATTACTGAGCTAAAAGGATGTTCAAGGGCCATACTCTCAGGGTTTCTCCAGTCTCCGTCAGGCCAGTAAGTCTGGTCTTTTTTTGTGAGTTAGAATTTTGTTCTACATTTTTCTCCAGCTCTGTCTGGGACCCTCTATTGTGATCCCTGTCAGAGCAGTCAGTGGTGGCAGCTGGGCACTATCTAGCTGTACTGGACTAAGTCTGGTAGAGGCTGTGGTAGTTGTGGTCCGTTAGTCCTTCAGCCTAATCTTTCCCTTGTATCTTTAGTTTTCTTCTTTCTCCCTTGCTCCCAAAGGGGTGAGATGAGTGGAGTATCTTAGATAGCTGCTCACAAGCTTTTAAGACCCCAGACACCACTCATCAAAGTGGAATGTGGAACTTTTTCTTTATAAACTATATTATGCCAATTGAGCTAGATGTTCCCTCAGTCCAGCAATTCAGTCCCTCAGGAAGTTTGGGTGTGTCTATGGAGCTTCCATGACCTTTCCTTGTACAAGTTGTGCTGGCTTCCCCAGTATTGTGTACTGTCTTACCCTTCACCAAAATTACCACTTATCTATTGTCTATTTAGTGTTTTTCCATCCTCACCCCTCCCCTCCCTCATAACCATCAAAGATTATTTCTTTTTGTGTGTAAACTTTTTCATGACTTTTTACAGTAAGGTCTCATAAAATATTTGACCTTTCGTGATTGACTTATTTTACTCAGCATAATGCCCTCCAGATTCATCCGGGTTATGAGATGCTTCGCAGATTCATCCTTGTTCTTTATCGTTGTGTAATACTCCATTGTGTGTGTGTACCATAGTTTGTATATCTATTCATTTGCTGATGGACATCTAGGTTGTTCCCATCTTTTTGCTGTTATGAACAATGCTGCAGTGGACATGGGTATGCATATGTCTATTCATGTGACAACTCTTATTTCTTTAGGATATATTCCTAGGAGTGGGATTGGTGGATCATAAGGTATTCCTATTTATAGCTTTCTAAGGAAGCACCATATCATTTTCCAAAATGGTTGTATCATTTTGCATTCCCACCAGCAGTGCATAAGAGTTGCAATCTCCCCGCAGCCTCTCCAAAATTTGTTATTTCCTGTTTTTTTTATTCATGCCAGTAATGCCAGGGTGAGATGGTATCTAATTGTCGTTTCGATTTGTACTTCTCTAATGGTAGTGATCGCAAGCACTTCCTCATGCATCTCTTAGTTGCTTAAACGTTTTCTTTGGTGAAGTATCTGTTCATTTCCTTTGTCCATTTTTTAATTGGATTCTTTGTCTTTTTGTTGTAGAGATGTTGGATTTTCATGTAGATTTTAGAGGTTAGGACTTTGTCTGCTTTGTAATAGCCAAAAATTTTTTCCCAGTCTGTAGGTTCTCTTTTCACTCTTTTGGTGAAGTCTTTTGATGAGCATAAACGTTTAATATTTAGAAGATCCCAGTTATCTAGCTTATCTTCTGGAGTTTGTGTGTTGTTGGTTATGATTTGTATACTGTTAATGCTGTGTATTAGGGCCTCTAGTGTAAATCCTTTTTTTTTTTTTTTTAAATGATCTTTATAGTGTTTGGCTTTATATTTAGGTCTTTGATCTATTTTGAATTAGTTTTTGTATATGGTGTGAGGTATGGGTGCTGTTTCATTTTCTTGCAGATGGACATCCAGTTTTGCAAGCACCATTTGTTAAAAAGACTGCCTTTCCCCCATTTGATGGGCTTTGGGCCCTTGTCGAACATCAAGTGACCAGAGGTGGATGGATTTACATCTGGGTTCTCAATTCTATTCCATTGGTCAATGGATTTGTCATACCAGTACCAAGCTGTTTTGACTACCATAGCTGTAGAGCAGGTTCTGAGGTCAGGTATTATGAGTCCTCCTGCTTTATTCTTCTTCTTCAATAGTGCTTTACTTATCCATGGCTTCTTCCCTTTCCATATAAGTTAATGATTAGTTTTTCCATCTCTTTAAAGAAGGCTGTTGGTATTTGGATCAGGATTGCATTGTATTTGTAAATTGCTTTGGCTAGAATTGCCATTTTCACAATGTTGGGTCTACCTATACATGAGCATGATATGTTTTTCCATTTATGTAGATCTCTTTTGGTTTCTTGCGGTAGTGTTTCACAGTTGTTTTTGTATAGATCTTTTACATCCTGTCATGGACTGAATTATGTCCCCCGCAAAAATCTGTGTATCCATTTGGCTGGAACATGATTCCTGGTATTGTGTGATTTTCCTATATGCTGTAAATCCTTCCTCTATGATGTTAATGAGGAAGGTTGGGCGGCAGTTGTGTTAGTAAGGCAGGACTCAATCTACAAGATTGGATTGTGTTCTGAGGCAATCTCTTGAGATATGAGAGAGAAGCGAGCAGAGAGACAGGGGGACCTCATACCACAAAGAAAGCAGCACCAGGAGCAGAGCACATCCTTTGGACCTGGAGTCCCAGCCCAGAGAAGCTCCTAATCAGGGGATCATTGATAAGAAGGCTGACAGTGAGAGAAAGACTTCCACTGGAGCTGACGCCCTGAATTTGGACTTTTAGCCTGCTTTACTGTGAGGAAATAAACTTCTCTTTGTTAAAGCCATCCACATGTGGTATTTCTATTATAGCAGCACTAGATAACTAAGACACGTCCCTTGTTAGATTTATTCCAAAGTATTTTATTTTTTTAGGGGCTGTTATAAATGGTATTGTTTCCCTGATTTCCTTTTCATCATTCTCTTTCTTGGTATATGGGAATTCAACAGATTTTTGTATGTTTATCTAGTATCCTGCTACTCTGCTGAATCTTTCTAGTCCCAGTAGTTTTCTTGTGGGTTTTTTTGGGTTTTCTATGTATAGTATCATATCATCCACAAATCAGGGACAGTTTAACTTCTTCATTACCAATTTGGATGCCCTTCATTTCTTTTTCTTGCCTTATGACTCTAGCTAGGACTTCCAGCACAATGTTAAATACGAGTGGAGATAAAGCGTATCCTTGTCTTGTTCCTGTTCTCAAGTGGAATGTTTTCAGCCTCTCTCCATTAAGGATGATGTTGGCTGTTGGTCTTGCATAGATGCCCTTTATTATGTTGAGAAATTTCCCTTCTATACCTATTTTATTAAGACTTTTTATCAGGAATGGGTGTTGGACTTTGTTGAATGCCTTTTCTGCATCGATTGAGATGATCATGTGATTCTTTTCTTTCCTTTTATTTATGTGGTGGATTACATTGATTGATTTTCTTATGTTCAACCATCCTTGCTTACCTGGTATGAATCCTACCTGCTGGTGGTGTATTATTTTTTTGATATGATGCTGAATTCTGTTGGCTAGAATTTTGTTGAGAACTTTTACATCTATATTCATGAGAGATATTGGTCTGTAATTTTCTTTTTTTTTTTAAGGTGTCTTTGTCTGGTTTTGGTATCAGGGTTATGCTGGCTTCATAGAATGAATTCAGAAGTATTGCCTCCTAGTCTATGTTCTGAAATAGTTTGAGTAGTACTGGTGTAAGCTCTTCTCCGAATGTTTGTTAGAATTCTCCAGTGAAGCCATTTGAGCCTGGGTTTTTTTTGTTGGGAGTTTTTTTTATTACCTTTTCAATCTCTTCTCTTGTTATGGGTCTGTTCAGATTTTCAACATCACTCTGTGTTAGTTTATGTAAAAAGTGTGTTTCTAGAAATTTGTCCATTTCCTCTAGGTTTTCAAATTTGTTGGAGTAGTTTTTCATAATAGTCTGTTATGATCCTTTTTATTTCAGTTGGGTCTGTTGTAATGTCCCCCATTTCATTTCTTATTAGGGTTATTTGCATCCTCTCCTGTTTTTCTTTTGTCAGTTTGGCCAGTGGTTTGTCAATTTTGTTGATTCTTTCAAAGAACCAATTTTTGGTTTTGTTGATTCCTTCTATTGTTTTTCTACTGTCTATTTCATTTGTTTCTGCTCTGGTCTTTATTATTTCCTTTCTTCTGGTGGCTTTGGGTTTTTTTTGTTTGTTTGTTTGTTTTTGCTGTTCTCATTCTATTTGTTCAAGTTGTGTAGCTAATGTTTTGATTTTGTCCCTTTCTTCTTTTTTGATGTCTGCTTCTATTGCTATAAATTGACCTCTGAGGACTGCCTTTGCTGTGTCCCAAAGGTTTGGTATGATGTGTTTTCATTCTCGTTTGATTGTAGGAATTTTTTGATTCCATCACTGATTTCTTCTATTACCCAGTGGTTTTTAAGCAGGGTGTTATTTAGTTTCCATGTAATTCTTTTTCTTCCCCTTGCTCTTCCTGTTGTTAATACCTACTTTGATGGTGTTGTGGTCAAAGAAGATACTTTGTATTATCTCATTGTTTTAGATTTTGCCCTTTAGCTCTTCTGTATCTTTGTAACATTGCAGTGTTTGAACTCTGTTAAGGCTTGCTTTGTGGCCTAATATGTGGTCTATTCTGGAGAATGTTTCATATGCTTTGGAAAAGAAATATACTTGGCTGCTATTGAGTGGAGTGTTCTGTATATGTCTTTGAGATCAAGTTGGTTGATTGTGGCATTTAGATCTTCCATGTGGTGTGTTGAAGTCTCCTACTATTATCGTGGAGCTGTCTATTCCTCTTTTCAATGCTGTTAGAGTTTCTTTTATGTATTTTGGAGCCCTGTCGTTGGGTGCATCAATATTTTTTATATTTACTTCCCCTTGGTGTATTGACCCTTTAATTATTAGTTTCCTTCTTTATCTTTTGTGGTGGATTTTGCTTTGAAGTTTATTTTGTCAGAGATTAGTATTACCACTCCTGCTCTTTTTGAGTGTTGTTTGCATAATATATTTCCATCCTTTGAGTTTTAGTTTGTTTGTGTCTTTAAGTCTAATGTGTGTCTCTTGTAGGTAGTATATAGACGTATCGTATTTTTTACTCCATTCTGCCACTCTATCTCTTTATTGGTACATTTCCATTTACATTCAGAGTAATTATTCATAGGTATGAGTTTAATGCTGACATTTTGATTTTTTTGTGTGTGTTGTTAACAGTTTCTTTGTTCCACTTAATTATGTGTGCTAAGTCATTTTTTTTACCTATTTTTCATCGTTGTTGATTTGATATTTGTTGAGTCTTTATAGCTTTTTGTTTGTTTTTTATTTTGATGTGTAGGATTGATAATTTTCTTTGTGGTTACATTAATATTTACCTCTATTTTTCTAAGTTTAAACCCATCTTTCATTTCTTTTTCTTTTTTTGGTGGGGGAAGGGGGAATTTCTTTTTTTTTAATGTACTTCAGGTGAAGGCTTACAGAACAAATAGTTTCTCATGAAACAGTAGTACACATGTTGTTTTATGACATTGGTTAACAAC
>NW_004443939.1:16513582-16551449 GCF_000243295.1 Trichechus manatus latirostris | reverse complement strand
GGACTGTGTGTTCTTTGTTGTTTGCTCGTCTGTGGCACCATACTTTTTGCCTCCTTCTCCAACTGGCAGTGTTAGCCAGTCAGATATGGTACAACAGGGCAGGTCTAGCTGAAGAGGAGTTACTGGGACGGGTTGTTTGTGGCACTTACTACAGCCACCAGAGCGGGTCATTAAACAGTGCAGGGCAGGTTCCAGTAGGCTGTGCCTGTGCTGCTTGGTGGTGTGATGTCAAGCGCACAGTGCAGGTAGGCAGGATGCAGCGGGGGGATTGTTTTGTGTGGAGCTAAGATGGTTATGGGAGAGAGGAACAGGAGTCAAAAACATACAAACAAACAAAAAAAATGCTAGCGGAGTTTGCCGTTGGAGTGGAGAGATGAGAGACTATGAAATGGAGAAAAACAGAAAGGGGAAGAGGAAGAAAATAGAAGAAAATAATGAATAAATAAAAATTGGAAAGGTTAAAGAACCGCAAAGTTCCCAGGGATCCCACCGGTGCAGCTATGAGGTCTGGGGAAGTCGCTCTCAGGTGTTGCAGTACAGCCTGGCTAGAAGGCCTAGAGGTATACAATGCCAGGGATTCAGGGAACAGAAAGAGAAGGAAGATATAGAGAAGAGAAACTGAGCAATGAAGGAATACAAAAAAGGAAAAAGGAGGAAAAGAAAACAGAACACATAAAAAAAAAACAAACAAACAACAAGAAAGGCTCCCAAAAAACAGAAAAAAAAAACATCAAAAAAAGAAATGCCCTCAGGGATCCCTCTGCACGTCTGTGGAAGCTGAAGAGAGTCTTCTTGCCACGCAGCTCCACCTGGCCAGAAAGGACTCCCAACTCAAGAAAAGGAAAAGAAAACAAACAAACAATTCAAAACAAACAAACGAACAAATGCCCCGGGATCCCACCAGCGTGGTAGCCCAAACTGGGAAGCAGCTCCACACTCGAATGGAGTTCCGCCGCCCCTTAGGAAGAAGCAAAGATGGTGCATGGAGTGAGGTACTCGAGCGAAAGGAGGGGGAGGTGGCGAGAGGCAAGGAAGAAATCAAAAGAAACAGATAAAAGCAACACCAGCAGCCAACAAATGGCACTCAGAGAGCCGCCCGTTCGGGCGTGTGGAATCCAAGCAGCCGGTGTTTCCCTGTCAAGAGATTGCGGCCACGGGAAGCAGAGGAGGCCGAGTTGGGGTGAAGAGGGGTGGGGGGTAGGAAAGCATATATCGCCAATTACCGGTTGTTTTGTCTCCCGTGGACACTCCGTGAGGCTGCTTTCTCATAGCCCCTGTTTGCTGGTCTCCGATGGGAGTCCAAGATGGCGGATCCGCGCTGTGTTAGCTGGTAGGGGACCTTTGCATGAATCTTTCCTTGCTCTCTGTTCTGTCAGTTTTCTCACTCCATTTGGTGCTTGGCTGAGTTCTTTATCTCATTTGATGTTTTAGGGTTTCAGAATTGTTGTATTCTCTGTTCGGCTTAGTTTTTTGGATCTTTGCTGTGGAGGGACGGCGTGGTGCTCCTGCCTAGAGTGCCATTTTGCCGGAACTCCTTCCATCTTTCATTTCTTAATATCACCTTAACTTCCTCTCTATATGATAGTTCTATGACTACACTGTTTAATTCCTCTTTTTTGTTTCAATGTTGTCATCTTTTACATATTGACATCTCAGTTTCCCTATTTTCAGTGTTTAGCTTTGATTTGTTTTTGTGACTTCCCTATCTGGGTTCATGTCTGGTAGTTCTGTCCTGTGTTCTTGCCTTGGGTTATTATCTAATGTTATTGTTTTTCCAACCAGAGGACTCCCTTTAGTATTTCTTTTAATTTTGGTTTGATTTTTAAAAATTCTCTAAACTTCTGTTTATCTGGAAATGCCCTAATTTCACCATCATATTTACATATATTTCTTGGCTGCAATTTTTTTCCTTCAAGACTTTATCTATGTCATCCCATTGCCTTCTTGCCTGCATGGTTTCTACTGAGTAGTCTGAGCTTAGTCTTATTGACTCTCCTTTGTAGATGACTTTTCATTTATCTCTAGCCACTCTTAAAATTTTCTCTTTATCTTTGGTTTTAGCTTGGTGACTTTCTTTTTGGGGTCTACCTTGTGTGATGTTCGATGAGCTTCTTGGGTAAATATCTTCTCATCTTTCACAATATCAGGCAAGTTTTCTGCCATCAAATCTTCAACAATTCTCTCTGTATTTTCTGTTATCCACCCCCCCACCCAGTTCTGGTACTCATAGGTTATTCCTCTTGATAGAGTCCCATATAATTCTTAGAGTTTCTTCATTTTTTTAAATCCTTTTGTCTGATTTTTCCTCAGATAAGTTGGTGTCAAGTGCTTTGTCTTCAATCTCACTAATTTTGACTTCCATTGCCTCAATTCTGCTCCTAAGACTTGCTATTGAGTTGTCTAATTCTGAAATTTTATTGTTAATCTTCTTGATTTCTATTTGCAGTCTCTCTATGGATTCTTGCAGCCTGTTAAATTTGTCATTATACTCTTGTATCACCTTCTTAAGTTCTTTTATTGCTTTGTCTGTGTGTTCCTTGGCTTGTTCTGCATTTTGACTGATCTCCTTCCTTATATCTTGAAGAGCTCTGTATATTAATCTTTTGAATTCTACCTCCAGTAATTCCAAGAATGTCTCTTCCTCTGGGAGGTTTCTTGGTTCTTTATTTTGGTCACTTGCTGAAGCCATCATGGTCTGCCTCTTTATGTGATTTGATATTGACTCTTGTCTCTGAGCCATCAGTAAGTTATTATATTTATTTATTTCATGTTTGCTTACTGTGTCCTAGCTTTTTCTTTAATTTTGTTTTGATATGCTCAGATAGGCTGGTTGTGTGAGCTGTTTTGATTATTTGCATCTTCGAAGCTCTCATGTCCTGTCACCAGGTGGTTAGAAGTGTTACTAGGTATGTGAAACCCAGAGTCTGTTTACTTTTCTTGTGTGGATTCAGCTCAAGTGTCCAGGTCGTCAGTCACTGAGTGTGTGGTGCAGGCTCTCACAGGCATGGGTGATTGGAGTAGGCACAGGTATCTGGCTGCAGTAGGGTGTCATGTGCTGAGCAAGGCAGGGGGCTGATGGCTGCCCCTGAGTGCCTGGGTGGAAGGTATGCCCCTGTTCCCTAGAGCATGTAGCTGAGTGGGTTTTGCAGCCAGACTTTGGGCACCCAGAGCTGTTGGCTGTAAGGACTGGGCAGTACCACTTTTTGTTGAACCCCTGTCATGGGTTGCTAGGTGGAGTGGGTAGAGCCACCGATCCTCAGGACCTTGATGTGAGTAGATGGATACCTTTCTTAATGGGCAGGCCGGTGTCAAATGTCATGAACCTGCCCCTCCTCCTTAACTGTTGCAGTTGAAAATAAGTTTCTGGTATATAACCTGTTGTACAGTGCCAATGAAGGCTTACACTGTTGAAATGAGCCCATACAGGTATAGGCAGGGGTTAAAGGCATTCAAAGTCTGTGAACCTCTTATGCCTGAGCCTAGGCAAAGAGGCTGGGCCTGCTCTGAGTTCTCGGCTTAGAGGAGCTGGCAGATTATTTTTTCCTGTGTGTTAATTTGTTCCCTCTCCAAAGCCAGGAGAATAACTCAGGGTGTGGAACGGGTCCTACTTCCAGCCCAGGCGGTACAAGGATCACTGAAGCCAGACCAGAACCTAGAGCAGAGCGGGAAAGGGGCAAGTAAATAGGAGAGAGGTCCTTCCCAAAGCGGGGAAGGGTTTTTTTGATCCACGTGGTAGAATAGAGGCTTGTACTTATCTTTTGCCAAATCAGGGCTGCTTCTCCCTGGTTCCGGAGGCTTGAGCAGACTCTCTGCCACTCAGTTTCTCCTGATGTAGAAAACACATCCAGAGTGCTACTGCTTGCCTCATCCCACATGCGCCAGCCGATCCACCCTGCAGGGTGTTGGCCAGGTCAGGTCTGGCAAATCTTCGCTGCTTCTGAACTGTCTCTCCCTCCCCCTGCCACTCAGTCCGACTCCTCAACCTTGTCTTTGATGTTCAGGGATCCTAGATTGTCATATATAGTTGATTCACTTGTTTTTTTTGGGTCTTTGTTGTAAGAGGGACCACGGAAGCTTCTGACTACTCTGCCATCTTGGCCCTGACTCCTACAACAGCCTGAGCATTTGGTTTTGATAGCAGATCTCGTCCGAGCAATGGGATCAGAAATTCCAACATATATGGGAAGCTATGAGTCAGGGAGATTTCTCCTACCTGGCACTCCATAGGCTGTAGAAAGGGTCTTGTAGAAGTCTTTCCTGTTATCCTGATTACTTGCATAGTTTGGGGATAAAGTAATCCTTTCAGGTGATTCAAAACAGAATAGGTTGCTCCTGTGTGAAAAGAAAATCTACAAGGTTATTTCCCACCTTTATTGTAACCAAGGGTTCAGTGGATGAAGCTTGGAGGTGGATGGATGTCCCCAGTCCTCGTCAGTCTTAATCTTCAGGCTGGGCAGACTGAGCATTGGCTGGGTTTCCGGTTTGAACGTTCCTTCTTCCAGTGCCCCCTCCCTTTTACAATAAACACACTGATTTTGATCTAGTGGAGGGAGGCTTCTTGACAATGCCTGGGGAAGTTACCCCTTGGGACAGTTATGTTGGCCTGGTTCAAATGGTCTTGGAACCAGAGCAGCCACAAGGAAAGCTGCTTGCTGTTTGAATTTGTGAGTTTCTTTCTTTTCCTGGGCCTAGTCTCTGTTGGTATACACTTTAAAGGCTATTTCAACTAATTGTGATAGGCTCATACCTAGACTGCCCTTGGCTTTTTGTAACTTCTTTCTAATGTCTGGTGTACTTTTTGTGTTCTCTGGGTTTTCTGGGTCTACATCTGTATATTGTTAGAATGCGGCAAAAATTCTTTCAAAGAAGGTAGATGGATGCTCAGTCAGTCCTTGACTGACCTCCTAGATCGTATTTAATTTTTTTTGTTTTGTTTTGAAGTGCCTCCCTTCAACCCTAAAATAAGACGAGTCCAAAAATTATTCAGCCTGCCATTTCTCAGAGGATCATTAGGGTCACAGCTAGGCTAAGAAGATGGTATTGCTAAATCAGGAGCTTGTTAAATAGGCTTGTTGGGCTGATGGAGGTGCTCTGCTTCTTCCTTGGCTTTTCCCGAGACTAATCTCCGCTCCTCCAGGCTCAAAGGAATATCCAAGAGTATCTGACAATCTGCTCAGGTAGGGCAATAGGTGGTGAAGATAGAAGTAAAATTATCTGCCGTACATTTTGGGTGCTCTTGATAAGGGAGGAGATTATTTTTCCAATTGAACAAATCAGATACAGAGACTGCAGTGTGTACCTAGACTAATCCCAGGATTCCATTTTTTTTCTGCCTAGTAGGAACTTGTCTTAGTGGATAATGCCCTGTTTTCTGTTGCCCTATTTCTGGTAGGGAAGTCCCTCGTCCAAAAGTCATAACACTTCACGTGTGTGGTGGGGAAACCATTCTGAGATTGGCTCAGCTGGCCAAGATGGTTCCGGCAGATACAAAGGTGGGGCTGACATTGGAGGAAGAGAGGAAAAATCATCTTCCCCTGGAGAATCAAAGATCTTTTGTCTCTTTACTTCAATTTGAACCATAATTTTACATCACTTTTGAATGTTTTTGTTGTTATACAAGGACATAAAGGCATCAATATACATTTTCTCATCTCATTTACCTTCCCGAGTGCAAAACAAATCTAACTGGAGAATAGTTTTATAATTTAGGGAACCGTTTTGACGCCAGTGTTCTCCATCAGCCAATTGATATTGTGGCCATGCAACATTGCAGAAAAACTTCATCCTATCTTTTTTCATAGGATCAAAACTAAAAAAATCCCAGTTAGTTAGAATGCATCCTAGGGAACTGCACTTTGGTATATTTTGTGCATTCCACGTACTTAAGCCTTGGCCAAAACCGGAAACCAGAAAAAAAAGGACCTAGGCTAAAACCAGAAAAACCAGGAGTACTAGAACCGCAACAACCAAGGTGCAACAGGGGTTTCTTACGAGCAGAGCAGTATAACGCTCAGCCACCCAGATTCTGACAGAAACGGCAGTTCTCTTGGGCTCGTCCCGGCTCCTAAGTCACTCACCTCCTTAGAAGCTCTTAGGTACTTGTGGCACTGTTCACACGGTGCTCACCAGATCAGGATCCTTACCCAGCGTCCATTTCTCAGTCTTAAAAAAGCAGGTCGCCGTGGGTCTGAGCACAGCTCCCGCTGTGAGGGTCAGTTCCGCTGTTGCCTCCAGGAAAAATTAGCCAGTGTACCCTCAGGGGAGGCAGTTATGCCTAGTGGCTGGAGGTGCTCCCTGGAGCCAGGCAGCTGAAGTTACAAGCAGAATAAAAGTCCCGTTTGGGTGGCCAGAATTTGTAACCCAGTGAGAGTGGGTCCTGCCCAGCGTTACCCTTCGAGTCAACTGGGGGACACCAGGCCTTCGAGAAAGAGAAAGTAGATTTTACTGCAAGCCAGTCAAGCAAGGAGCTTGCAGACTAAGTCTCAAATCAAGCTTCCCGAGGTTGGGGATTCTAAGGCAGTTATAGGATTCAAGATAGGGAACTTAGGCATAGTTTATGAAGTTTCTGGGAATAGGCAAGCAGTTTCAGGAACTAACGGGTGCAGTGAGGGGGACGATATGGCATCTGGGGATGTGTGTTTTTTTTGGGAATATCATGCATGAAGTTTATCTAAGGACAGCTTTGTGGCGTATTGCTCATGTCCAAATGGAGGCAGAGGAGCAGTTGGTGAGTAGTGAAGGGGCCTTGAGCAGCTTGAGCAGAGATGCAGTAAGTCGACCTTGGGCTGTAACACAGAAATGCCTTATCAGGAATTCAGAGAGCCTGAGTGTGACGGGAGGAGGAGGGGGAGTAGTTTAACCCTGTCGGTTACATAACGGCACTAGTAAAGGTCATCCGTATTTTGTCATGGTGATCTCAGGGAAACTAATTTCAACACCTATTTCTGGAATATTATAAATTGTACAATGGCAACTAAGGCTTAGAACCCGGTTTGTGAGAACAGAAAAACTATGATGTTCTTTCATATATTGATTTCTCCCAATTTTTTGCTTTGTCACAAGCCTTCAGTATTGATTAAGAGGCATGCAGGTTATTTTTGAGACCATAGCTATATGGTTAATGAGATGCCACAGGTCAGTGATGTTACCCACCATATGCAAGCTTACTATATCACCTTTTGCTCTCTCTCGGTCTTTCTCTGCACATTCAAAGCTTAAATATATTTAGACACATGGTATTATAGTGGTTAGGGTATTAGGTTTTGTCTTTATTTGTTAATTTATTTATTACCATTTTCATCCCTTGTTTCACTCTAGGGTAGAATAATTATGTTGAAATCAGTGGGGAGGAAAGACATGCTGAATCCATATATTTGCCTCAAGGATGTTGTATTTTCAAACATTGGAGGAAAAAAAAGGTCTATTAGCTTCTTTTCTGGCCACTGTTGTTGTTGTTACAAGCCGTTGAGTCCGTTTTGACTCATAGTGACCCTATAGGACAGAGTAGACCTGCCCAATACGGTTTCCAAGAAGTAGCTGCTCAATTTAAACTGCTGACATTTTGGTTAGCAGCCAAGCTCTTAACCACTACACCACTATGACCACTAGTAGTACTAAAAAGGAGCCCTGGTGGTACAGTGGTGAAAGCGTTCAGATGTTACCCAAAAGGTGAGCAGTTTGAACCCACCAGCTGCTCTGCAGGAGAAAGACATGGCAGTCTGCTTCTGCAAAGATTTACCACCTTGGAAACCCCGTGGGGCAGTTCTACTCTGACCTATAGGGTCGCTATGAGTCAGAATTAACTTGACGGCAATGGGTTTGGGTTAGTAGTACTCAAAAGTGTAAAATTACAGGGTTTCTGAAATTCTAGTCCACAGATAACCTGCATCAACGTCATGTAAAGTGCATGTTAAATATTTAGATTTTTAGATCACATCCAGATCTACTAAGTCAGAATTTCTGGAGGTGGGCCCAGGAACTGGCATTTTAACAAGTTTCCTATGCAATTTTGATTCTTATCCAAAACAAACAAACAAAAATAATAATAACTTGCCATTGAATTGATTATGATTAACAGTAACCCCGTGTGTGTCAGATTAGAACTAGACTCCAAATGGCCAATTTTTTAGAAGTAGGTCACCAGGCCTTTCTTCTGAGATACCTCTGGGTAGGCTCGAGCCTCAGACTTTTTGGTTAGCAGCAAAATGTATTAATCGTTTGCACCACCAGAGACTTCATGATTCCTATACACATTATTTAATATTTACAGTAGGATGTGTCATATGTATTACATCACAGAACCCTATGGAGTATGTATGATCATCTTCAATTTCCCAGTGAGGAAACTGAGACCCCAAGTGGTAAGCTATTAGAACAAAGTCACATGTAAGTTGAGCTGGGATGCTGCCCAGTTCTGATGTCAAGTTCAATCATTGTCTCATTATATCCACCTTATTCTTTACAAAGAATCTCCATCTCAGAAAAGAGATTTTTTTTCTACATATAGCCTCCAAGCTACAAAAGCCCAGACAGCCTAACATTTGCCCTGTGATAGCAATTATAAAGATAGTGTATTATTAACAACTTTTGGCACACACACTGGGATTTTCATTTTGAAAGTGCCCAATTTTTCCCAGGCACTTGAGTGCTGGCTTGAAGGTTCTGTACATAAAAGCCACACCATAGAGAAAGCATGTTTAACATCCATGAGCGACAGCACAACCTAGAGTCACCAGCAGCAGAGATGCTGCCACTATTAGAGCAGATACAGGTGACTTCTAACAGCCTTTGATGGATGACTCAGCCTCAGCTACACAGAGGTGAAGCTCCTCAAATCCACTCCAGAATTACTTTCTATAACAAAAAAGAAAAGGGGACATTTTCCTATCTGAGATCTTAAGTGTTTTGCTGGCCAGCAAATAAGTTATTGATAAAAATTTGCCCTCTGAAGTGGCTAACAGACACATGAGGAAATGCTCAGGATCACTAGCGATTAGAGACATGCAAATCAAAACCACTGAGACAACATTATTGACACGAATCAAAAAACAGAAAATGACAAATGTTGGAGAGGCTACTGGGAGATTGGAACTCTTATGCACGGCTGGTGGGAATGCAAAATGGTACAACCATTTTGGAAAATGATATGAAATAAAAGAAATAAAAATAAAAAGACAAATAAATGCTGTCACATGAATAGACATAAGCACACCCATTTTCATTGCAGCATTGTTCACAATAGCAAAAAGATGGAAACAATCTAGGTGCCCATCAACAGATGAATGGATAAACAAACTTTGGTACATACACACAATGGAATACTATGCAATGATAAGGAACAATGATGAATCTGTGAAGCATCTCACAACATGGATGAATCTGGAGGACGTTATGCTGAGTGAAATAGGTCAATCACAAAAGAACAAATATTGTATGAGACCACTACTATAAAAACTCATGAAAAGATTTAACCACAAAAAGAAACAATCTTTGATGGTTGCGAGGGAGGGAAAGGGTGGGGCGCAAAAGACGCTAAATAGACAATAGATAAGTGATAACTTTGGTGAAGGGTTAAGACAGTACACAATACTGAGGAAGCCAGCACAACTTGTCCAAGGCAAGGTCACGGAAGCTCCATAGACACATCCTGAGGGATGAAATTACTGGGCTGAGGGCTGTGGGGACAGTGATCTCAGGGAACACATAGCTCAACTGACATAACATAGTTTATAAAGAAAATGTTTTACATTCTACTTTGGTAAGTGGTGTCTGGGGTCTTAAAAGCTTGTGAGTGGCCAGCTAAGAAACTCCACTTGTCTTACCCCATCTGGAGCATGGGACAATGAAGAAAACCAAAGACATGGGAAAGATTAGTCTGAAGGACTAATGGACCACAACTACCACAGCCTCCACTAGACTGAGTCCAATGCAACTAGATGGTTCCCAGGGGCCCAGCTACCACCTCCAACTGCTCTGACAGGGATCACAATAGAGGGTTCCGGACAGGGCTGGAGAAAAATGTAGAACAAAATTCTAACTCACAAAAAAAGACCAGACTTACTGGCCTGACAGAGACTGGAGAAACCCCAAGCATATGTCCCCTGGACACCCCTTTAGCTCAGTACTGAAGTCACTCCTGAGGTTCACCCTTCAGCTAAAGATTAGACAGGCTCATAAAACAAAATGAGACTAAATGGACACACCAGCCCAAGAGCAAGGATGAGAAGGCGGGAGGTGACAGGAAAGCTGGTAATGGGGAACTATGGTTGAGAAGGGGAGAATGCTGACCTGTCCTGGGGTTGGCAACCAATGTCACAAAGCAATATGTATATTCATTGTTTAATGAGAAGCTAGTTTGCTCTGTAAACCTTCATCTAAAATACAATTTAAAAAAAAGTTCACACACACACACAAAAAAAATTTGTCTTCTGTTATTAGTGAGCTGGCTTGAATTTGGGATATTGTCATTGTTGTTATTAATTCTTCCCTCAAGAAAACACAAGAAGAAATAACCATGGTTACTCCTGACAGTTACTGTCATTAAACAAGGAGCCCTGGTGGCACAGTGGTTAAGTAACGCAGCTGCTAACCAATTGATCGGTGGTTTGAACCCACCAGCAGCTCTGCAGGAGAAAGATCTAACAGTCTGCTTCTGTAAAGGTTATATTCTTGGAAACCCTATGGGGCAGTTCTACTCTCTCCTGTGAGCTGGAAATGACTTGATGGCAATGGGTTTTTTTGGGGGGGAGCAGGGGGTATATGCCACAAAATCAGTCAGGGGTTTTATAACAACTACCTTTCTTTACTTATCACAAGCTTATGAATTGATTTTCAGAAGAGAAAACTAAAGATGAGAGAAGTTAAGTAACTTGGCCATAGTCCCCATGGCTAGTAAATCTTTGTCTGAATCCAGAGTCCATTAACTTAACTACGTTACTACATTTTTTTCTTCAATGTATTGAATATCTATTTTTATAAGATATAGATGATTCATAATTTAAAGCAAGTAAATAGCAAAGACCATGGAAACATTGATTCTTTTTTCCCCTTGGGAGAGAGGTTTTCCAGCAGGAAGTTTCTTTCCCCTCTAAACATGGAGTAGAGTGGGGGAGAATGATCGATTAGTAATTCTCCCCACTTTGCATTTCTGAAAGTCAGAATAGTTTGAGATTGCATTAACTGGTCAATCAGATTAAGAGATACAGTGACCAGGAATTGGCATCATGTATTTCCATTAGACCAGCTGGCCAGTGGGACAATTAGGTTATCAATACAGTGAAAAATACAAGGATCCTTAGGGGTTAAAGAGGATAAAGACCCCTTACAAGTCCAAAAAGAAAATACAAGCATACCTCATTGTATTGCGCTTTGCTTTATTGTGCTTTGCAGATATTGCTTTTTTTACAAATTGAAGGTTTGCAGCAACCCTGCCTCAAGCAAGTCTATCAGCGCCATTTTTCCAACAGGGTGTGCTCACTTTGTGTGTCTCTGTGTCACATTTTGATAATTCTTGAAATGTTTCAAACTTTTTCATTATTATTATATCTGTTATGGTGATCTGTGATCAATGATCTTTGATGTTGCTATTGTAATTGTTTTGGGGTGCCACGAACAGCACCCGTATAAGACGGTGAACTTAATTGATAAATGTTGTATGTGTTCTGACTGCTCCACAGACAAGCAATTCCCTCATCTGTCTCTCACTCCTTGGACCTCCCTATTCCTTGAGACAACGCAATATTGAAATTAGGCCAGTTAATAACCCTGCAATGACCTCTAAATGTTCAAGTGAAAGGAAGAGTCGCATGTCTCTCACTTTAAATCAAAAGCTTGAAATGATTAAGCTTAGTGAGGAAGCCATGCTGAAAGCTGAGATAGGCTGAAAGCTAGGCCTCTTGTGCCAAACAGTTAGCTAAGCTGTAAATACAAAGGAAAAGTTCTTGAGGGAAATTAAAAGTGCTACTCCAGTGAACACACGAATAATAAGAAAGTGAAACAGCCTTGCTGCTGATATGGAGAAAGTTTTAGTGGTCCGGATAGAAGATCAAACCAGCTACAACAGTCCCTTAAGCCAAAGTCTAATCCAGAGCAAAGCCCTAATTCTCTTCAATTCTATGAAGTCGAGAGAGATGAGGAAGCTGCAGAAGAACAGTTTGAAGCTAGCAGAGGTTAATTCATGAAGTTTGAGGAAAGAAGCCGTCTCCATAACATAAAAGTACAAGGTGAAGCAGCAAGTTATCCAGAAGATCTAGCCTAAGATAATTGATGAAGGTGGCTACATTAAACAACAGATTTTTGATGTAGATGCAACCGCCTTATATTGGAAGAAGACGCCATCTAGGACTTTCATAGCTAGAGAGGAGAAGTCGATGCCTGGCTTCAAAGATTCAAAGGACAGGCTGACTCTCTCATTAGGGGCTAATGCAGCTGGCAACTTTAAGTTGAAGACAATGCTCCTTTACCATCCTGAAAATCCTAGGGCCCTAAGAAGTACACTAACTCTGCCTGTGCTCTATAAGTGGAACAACAAAACCTAGATGACAGCACATCTGTTTACAAGATGGTTTATGAATATTTTAAGCCCACTGTTTTGAGATCTATTGCTCAGAAAAAAAGATTCTTTTCAAAATATTACTGCTAATTGACAGTGCACCTGGTCACCCAAGAGCTCTGGTGGAGATGTACAGGATTAATGTATTCATGCCTGCTAACACAACATCCATTCTGCAGTCCATGGATCAAGGAGTAATTTCGACTTCAAGTCTTATTATTTAAGAAATACATTTTGTAAGGGTATAGCTATCATAGACGTTGATTCTTCTGATTGATCTGGGCGAAGTAAATTGAAAGCCTTCTGGAAAGAATTCACCATTCTAGATACCATTAAGAACATTTGTGATTCATGGCAGGAGGTCACAATATCAACATTAACAGGAGTTTGGAAGAAGTTGATTCCAACCCTCATGGATAACTTTGAAGGGTTCAAGACTCCAGTGGAAGAAGTAACTGCAGATATGGTGGATATAGCAAGAGGACTAGAATTAGAAGTGGGGCCTGAGGCTATGGCTGAATTGCAGCAATCTCATGATAAAACTTTAGCAGATGAGGAGTTACTTCTTAAAGATGCACAAAGAAAGTGGTTTCTTGAGATGGAATCTACTGGTGAAGATGCTGTGAACATTGATGAAATGACAACAAAAGATTTAGAATATTATGTAAACTTAGTTGATAAAGCAGCGGCAGGATATGAAAGGAGTGACTCCAATTTTGAAAGTTCTACTATGGGTAAAATGCTATAAAATAGCATCACATGCTACAGGGAAATCTTTCATGAAAGGAAGAGTCAATCGATGTGGCAAACTTCATTGTTTTATTTTAAGAAATTGCCACAGCCATCAACATTGAGTCAAGACTCTTTACAGGCAAAAAGATTATGACTTGCTGAAGGCTCAGATGATAGTTAGCATCTTTTAGCAATGAAGTATTTTTTAATTATAGTATGTACATTGCTTTTTTACACATAATGCTATTGCACACTTAATAGAGTACAGCATAGTTTAAACATAACTTTTATATGCATTAGAAAACCAAAAATTTGTGTGACTCTCTTTATTGCAATATTTGCTTTATTGTGGTGGTCTGGGACCAAACTTGTAATATCTCCGAGGTATCCCTGTATAGTTTTGAGAGTGTGTGGCAAATTCAGGACAAAAACGAACATAGGGAACCTGGGTCCTGCATATCTGAATCCAACCCTGATGTCTGGAGTACAAAGAAAAGAGAGAAATTCAGTGGATGTGGTCCAGATAACAATGGCAGCAGCAGCAAAAATGTTCTCTTGGAAGGTTTCCAAATATGCATCAGGAAGCAGAGCCATATCTTCATAAGGGATTAGTTATAATTTAGGAGCTACATCCCTAAGTGGCTGTGACTTGAACAGTTGGAAGAACTTTGCCTCCCTGCTGGGTAGCAGGATGTTTTATTCTTTCATAGCATTGTTCTGTGACACTGTATAAAATCACCTATTAGGAATGTTATTGGTATTGCATCTTCCTTTTTCCTCAGTTTACAATGACTACTGTGTCACTTACTGTCAGATACTTATTTTATACAATTATACTAATTTTTTATCTTTTTTAAGGCAGAAATTAAAGCACAAAAGGAATTTAAATTCTAACCATTATGAACTTCAAAATGATCAGCATGGAAAATAAAATTTCTTAAATATGGATAAAACATTACATATTGCACTCTACCATTAACATTTGGGACTGTACTCTTAGGATACAGAATTGTCAAAGAACATCAGTGTATCAGTTATTGCCAGCAACTCCAAAATTTAGTTTGTGGATTGGTCAGTGTTTTTTCTGTTGGTCTTGTGTGGTCTAGTGTCCCTGATGGGGCCTGGGCTCAGCAGGGAAGGCTGAAAAGCTGGGCCTCTCTTTCCATGTGGTCATTCTTATTCAAGGAGGCTACATTGGACTTCTTCATATGAAGTGTCAGGCAGCATTCCAAGAGTACAAACCCTAATACCCAAGTACTTATCAAGCATCTCCTGTGTCCAGTTTATCCCAATGGACAAAGCAAATCACCCAGTCAAACCAGCATCAATGTGGGAGAGGACTACACCAGGTGTGACTATCAGATGCGATCCATTTGGAGCCTTTAAGGTAACAATCTACAACAATCAATAGCTCTCCTTCTCTCTGACTTCATATGAGGGGTTTCAGCTGAGCATTTCCACCTCAGACCCAAGAGTAAGTTATGCTTAAGGACTAACTACTGTCCAAATAAAAAAGATAAAATTCCAGGACCGTGACACAGGTTACCTCATTTGTCAAGGTTCCATCTTATTTTTGTTACTTCCAGTACATTCCCTGTTTCCTCCTCTTTCCATCATTGACCTGTCCTTTGCTATAGACATCCTGCTTCCTGTATTCTTTTTTTAGCACTTGTATCAGTCAGGGTTCAATCAGAAAAGCAGAACCATTAGGAAATTAAGATTATATATTTAAAGATTTATTACAAGGAATTGGCATACACGATTGTGGAGACAGGCTACACAACTCCGAAATCGGTAAGCAAGACCATTATGAAGGGCAGGCTAGAACTCCCAAGCATGGGCTGAAGCTTCTATCCACAGGTAAAATTTCTTATTCTTCAAGGAAGCCTCTTCTACAACTGATTGAATCAGGCCCACTGAGATTATCTAGGACAATCTCCTTTACTTAAAGTCAACTGGTTATGGATTTAAATCACTTCTACAAAATACCTTCACAGCAACACTTAAATTAGTGTTTGATTGAATAACGGGGGAATATTGTCTAGCCAAGTTGACACATCAAAAGACCATCATGCAGTTTTCAATACTTGCTTTACCATAGCAAATTTGAAATTTCTTAGATCTTGCTATCTGTATGACTCTTCACCAGTGCTTTTTTCTGAAAACCATGTGTTGTTTCTACAAGTTCTAACTTGGTCATATGACTGAATCACGGTATTTCTCTGACTGATGATATACACCTATTCTTACATTCCTGTAATCTTTCGTTCTTCCAGACCTAGGGGCAGAAGCTGTTTCATGAGAACTTGTGTTTTTCTCTCTCTCTTTTTCTTTTCAAGCTTTCCAACAGCTGTGTTACAAATTCCTTACATAAAATACCCTAAGTCCAAATACCTAGAATGGTTTCTGTTTACCTGACAGGACCCTGACTAATATAGTATGTAAAATATAGTATAATACCAAATTCATTATAGGAACTCAATATGTATTAGTTATTTTAAAAAACTCATATGAGTAACTAGGTTTGGGTACAGTCTTGTTGTATGAATAACTAGGTTTGGGTACAGCCTTGTTGATGTGTATATGTCATCCATTTTTCCTCCATCTATAGTTATCTTTCTATCCATTCATCCATCCATCATTCTTTTCTTCCCACAGATCTTGATCTACAACAGTCTTCTCTTCCTCAGCTATAGGCTACTCTGCTTTTCCACTTAACTTAGTTAGGTCAAAGCTTTGAGATTAATTTTGACTCCTCTTTTCTGCTACACACCATATCCAATATGTCAGTAAGTCCTGTTGACTCTGTCTTCAAAATATTTATACTTCTTAACACTTGTTCTGTTAACATCTTTGTCTAAGCCACCTTTATTCAAATTCTTAACTAAACTATTGTGATAGCTTCCCTAGTTGTTTTCCCTGCTCTGACTTTGCTCCTATTCTCAACAAACCTGCCACAGTGATTCAGTTAAAATATAATTCTAATCCTGACACCCCTGCTCAAAACCCTCCACTGGCCGTAGTTGTTACTCTGACCTATAGAACCTTCCAGATCTGGTACTCTGTTACCTCTCTTCTTTTATTTCTTGCTGGTTTCTGTGTCACTTACGGGGCTGAAGTTATACTGACCTCTTGTTGGTCGACTAATGCAGGGTTTCTCAATATTGAAACTCTTGAGATTTTGGGTTGAAAAATTCTTTGTGGTAGGGGAAATGTCTTGTTCATTGTAGCAGCATCCCTGGCATCCAACCACTGGATTTCGCATCAATCCTCTCCCACAAGTTGTAGCAATCAAAAATATCTCCAGACTTTGCCAAATGTCCCCTGGGTGTGGGGCAAAATCAACCCACTCCTGTTGAGGCCCCTGCTCTAATACAACAGGCGTATTCCTGATCCAGTGACTTTTTTCTCCCCCTTAGAATGTCTAATGAGACTTACTCGTGAAAGACTGTGCTATCATAACTAATACTTTGTAGACTCGGTTCTCCAATTATTTAGAAATATGGCAGTTTTTACCCCAATCAAATGCATTATAAACTTACACCAGTGATGTACCCTTTAAAATACCGTAGATGTTTCTAAAATTCCTGTTCCGAATATCCAGTTCTACTTTAGATGTGCCTAACTAGATGTTGACCATCACCTTTTCTTACAATAATCTATTATGAAAAGAGAATTATCTTCTTATACTTCTTTATTCCAGTGTGCTAATGTTCATGATAATCTTTTGAAAATGTGTAAAAAAATGATATAAAGCTTACTTGAAAAAATTTTTTTTTCAGTGTTCTTTGGTATTTGCTTTTCCCTCTACCTAGAATGTTCTCTCATCTGGATTATGTATGGCTTGTTCTCACAAATCCTTCAAAAGTCACCTTCTCAGTGCAGCCTTTCTTTGCCACCACATCTTAAACAGTTGTTAAGAGTTATGGCTCCTAACCGAAAGTTCAGCAGTTCGAATCCACCTGTTACTCCCTGGAAACCCTATAGGGCAGTTCTACTATGTCCTATAGGGTCACTATGAGTCAGAATCACTTGAAGGTAATGGGTATATGCTTCACTGATTTTGCTTCTCTAGAGAACCCAGTCTCAGACTAGAAGAATAGGTTTTATAGAGACATAAAATTCAAACAGATACTTTGGTTGTTAAAGAGAGAGATAATTTTCAGTACTGATGTAATATTCAAGATCCTCTCTCTTCAGAGAGTTCACAGAGGCCTGAAAGATGTAAGGTTAAGAATCTTCTGATGGCTTCCATGCTAAGTTGTTTCAAGGGGTTCCTGATGTAACAACTTCAAGACTGCAATATGCTCAAGCAATCTTCCATCCATTGAAGTATCCCCAAACTGCCATAAATCTACTGGTCATGTGGTAGACCTGGAAACCTCACTAGTGATGGGGAGTAAGCTAGAAGATGGCATAAACTGGAGCCTAGGGAAATGAACTATGAGTCTCAATGAGAGACTTAGATTTCAAAACTCCAGGGGTAAGTGTTTGACACTCAAATGCAATTTAAGTTAATATAATTTTCTAAAGGAGATGCTGCATGAAGGCGTGGGGTTGTACAATGTCTGAGTTTTCAAAATAAATGACATTTGGGGAATCAGTTGTGGAGTCAAAGCCACAGGTTATGAGAGCTTTCCACGCCAGTATAAAGGACAAAAGAGCAGGATCCTACCCTAAGAATCAGAACGGGCAGCTACTAGCCAGTGGGCCTAGGTGTCTACCATTCAGCCCACATGGTGCTGGTGAAGGGAAAAATACATCAGAGAGTAAGACCAAGCAGATAAAACCTGTTACAAAGAGTACAGAAGCTCTAGTCTGTTGCTCCCTTGAAGATTCAAGAATTAAATTTACTGTATTCAGTTAGCACATTGGATCTAGGGGAAGCAGATTATTTTTATAATCCACAAAAAGTATAGAATTCCTGATATCTCAACAGATCTTCCTCTTACTGACTCAGGGTCTAGGTGAGGTTGAACTCCCAGGTCACAGTTGTTAACTCTTGGAAAGGATCAGGAGGGAGGAACAGATTCTAACATCTGACGTCTTTAAGAAGGTATGAAGTTTGGTTTTAGAGTGACAATAAAGTGAATGTGTCAAAAAGACAAAGATGAAAATAGAAATATAATAGTTTTTTTTAAATATGTTTATATATTTAGTAAGCTATCTATAGAAGATGTGAGAAAGAAAAACTTATAAAATATTCTGTAAATTAAAAATAACAGGGTTATTTCTGAATGAAGAAATTATGGATGGATTTATATTTTATTTCCTTTTATTCCTCCTTTGGACCTTTAATATAGGTTTATTATTATCCTACTTTTTTAAAAGTTTAATCATAATTTACTCTAGTAGAGTCCCAGTGCAGTAACACTTGCTGTTAGTTCCATAAATACTAAGGGAATATCTTGTTCTAAAGCATAAGTTTAATCAACAATATTTATTGTGAATTTACTCCGAGCCTACAATTCTACTAAGTGCTCAAGAACACTGGTTCTTCATTTAAAAAAAAGATTTGAGAATGCAACAGAAGTTTTGAAACTTTCCTCTAAAAAAATGCACATTTGCAAATTAATACAACATTTTATTTGAAATTTCAGGGAGTTTACAAATCCCTGAAATCCAACTAGGAATCACTGCATACACCACTGGTTAAAATCTCCCTTTTGAGAGATGGAAAGAAATGTAAAACCCTATGTCTACTCTTAAGCTTTTACCTAATCATGGAAACCAGTCATAAAGCCATGAAAAGTTAAGGAACAGTGCAGGAGCAGATGAATGAATGAATGAATGAATACTTGCATGCATGCATACATACATACATATAAAATTTCCATAAGGAAATATACAGTAAATAGCCAAATGAGAAGAACAAATATTAAGTGCTAACAAATTAGGTATCAGTTACACATAAAACGAACAAACAAAAAACCCTAATTTTCTGTGTAAACTTTCATAAAAACACAGTAAAACATTATTTTATTAAAAAGAAAAGAAATATGTCAGGTAAGTTGACCTATAAAATTGATTAACCAGTATCACAATTTCAGGCTTTAAAAAAGAAAACATATCCCAAACATTACTTAAAGCCCATCCCAATTTCCTAGTTGTGATAATACTAGCTTGTTTTTTTTTTTTTTGTTATATCTGGAATAAATAAGGAGTGCCCTAATCAGGATTAAGTGTCCCAATCAATCCACTATTTGCCTTTGAGGCTGTATTGTATAGTGAAAAGAACTTGGAGTTGCAAAGATCTGAGGCTAAATGTTTTCTATCATTTGATAACTATGTTTTCTTGGGAAAATTTTGATCTTTCCCCATCTATAAAATGGGGGATATTCTGATTACTTTTTGTTGTGTAACAGATAACTCTAAAACTTACTGGCTTAAAACAATAACCATTTTATTGTATCTCATGCTTTCTGAGTCATTAATTTGGGCAGGGCTCAGCTGGATAATTTCTCTGTTCCATGAAATATTTACTGAGGTCATTCACTGGTACTCTTTTGGAAGATGTCTGGTCTAGAGGGTTCTAGATGGCTTCACTCCCTTGTCTGGCACCTTGTGTGGGATACGATTGGGCTCAGCTGAAGCTACTAGACTGGTGCACTTACAGTGGCCTCTGTAGCATGAAAACCTCAAGATAGTTGGACATCATTGTAGCTCAGGCCTCCTAGAGAGTTTTCCAAGAGAAAGGAAGTAGAAACTACCAGTCGCTTAAGGCCTGGGCATAAAAACGGACACAGCATCACTTCCCCTAAGTTCTTTCATTACAGCAGTCACAGAGATGACCCACAATCAAGGCGAGGACACATAGACTCCACCTCTTGAAAGGAACAGTGTGAGAGAGTTTATGACCATCTTTCATCTGCCTCAGGAAATAATACCTCCTACCTCTTTAGAGTTACCATGAGAATTGAATACATTTCAATATATATGAAGCAGGTTTACTGAAAGTCTTGAACAAGTTAGGAAGCAAGCATGCTACAAGAATACACCCCAACAACTGCTCCTATAAACTGCCACCTTTTCTAAGGCTCATTTATCTTTAATCAAGCTTTCAATTTCTGGCAGATATCATAGAGCATTTGATCATTCTCAGGTACTCCCTGAATATTTTCTTTTGACAGATTTTAATAAGAGATCAGCCCACTGGGATTTGAAACACTGAATTCTCATTTAATTTAAAACTTTTCTTTTCCCCCATATTGTAATGGGGATGGGATGGGAAGGCTTCGATTGTTGTTTTTGCTTGACATCTTCCCCTATCAGAGAATTATTTTATGATACAATGGGAGATAGGAAATTTATTGGGCAGAGGAAGTCTGACTTATAATCTTGCAGTGATACCTTCTGGATGTGGTAGATGTCTAAAGCTTTTTATTTCCTGTGTCATGTCTGTGGATCTTCAACTTCAGTTCCCTGGTGCAGATGTTAATCCTCTAGCTGGCCACATCCAATACCCTTTAGCTTTTGCCTCTAACACCTTAGCCTTTTTATACCAAGCTGTCCTTAGTCTTTGAAGGAGGAAGATTGAAGTAGAGTCATTTTTAAAATGACACTGCTATCTCCTTTCTAACACATGGAAACCACACAGGCATCATTGCCCAGCCACACTCTGAAAGTGTGACTTCCTTTAAGTGAAGACTTATGTATTCTGCTGCTGTAGAAAAGTGTTTATCTTTAGACTTTTTAGACATGAGTTAAGTATCAGTCCCTGCATCCTCAAATTCCAACATATGTGTACCAGGATCTTCAAACTCTTACATCATCTCTTCTCCTCTGGTGAGAGCAAAGCAACCTCCTCCCATTCTTTATTTTTTACAGTGGTTGATATGGAGCACTAGAATACTAGAAATACTAATGATGTCTCTAAAGCAGTCCTTACATCTGCTTTTCCTCCCTCTTCATATCTTCTGTCTTTTATCCCTGAGATAGATGATGTACTAAGGATTCCAATACCATTTTTACAATTTTTAAAGCATGCCCTGCCTATGTCGTCTGGTACTCTGGCAGTTTGAAAATAATAGAACCAAACTTTTTGATGCCTACTGAGTGGAGGGTCCATGGCCCTTCCTCTTGAATGTGGGCAGGCTTGGACTTATAGAATATGGTAGAAGTAATACTGTGTGACTTTTGATGCTGGGTCACAAAAGGTGATGCAGCTTCCTCCTTGTGTGCTGGAACATGGCATCCCTGAACCTTCTTTCAAGTAGTCCCTGAGGCAGCCATACTGTGAGGAAGTCTAGCCACATGAAGAAGGCACAAGCAGGCACTCCACCTGGCACTTCTAGTCTTTGAGTCTTCCCAGTCCAGGTGTTAGATATGTGCTTGAGTGAGCCTTCAGGTGATTTTGGCCCCAAGTTGTTGAGTCACCCTCAGCCTTTGAGTCAGATGAGGCCCCAGACATTGTGCAACAGAACAAGCCATTTGAGCTATGCCCAATCAAAATTGCTGATCCACAGAATCTGTAAGCATAATAAAATTGTTGTCTTAAGCTGCTAAGTTTTGAGTTAATTTATCACTTAGTAGTAACTAGGACAGATACATTTTGGATTTTTCTTTTCTTTTTCAGCTTTGAGATCTCAGCCCAAACTGACCAAGAAACAGTACTATTTTAATATACTATTGCGTAAAGCATCTGGAACACAACATGTACTTAGTAAAAGATAGTTGCTATTCTTACTTGTAATAGCACAACAAATTTTTTAAAAATCTCTACAAGAACCCTTTTTTTCTCAGTATGACAGGACTCGGGTTAAAAAAAAATATTTTTCTAAAACACGTCAGTAGAAGTACTTTGAACATTAAGAAAGAGCCACCCAGCTGGTTGTACTGTTCCATGCTTTGCCAAAGCACTTGCTTATTGGTCTATCAGCCTACCATGCCATTCTTATGACATGTGATTGTCACTGTCACCAAGGACCAGTACTTCCACTGTACATGTTTTGTCAAGTGTAAATGATGGTACCTGAAAGAAAACTGCATAGCTGAATAAAAAATGCATATAGGAAAATCTCATTAGGTCAGAAACCAAAATACCAAAAGTGAAGGAAATGCTTGAACTGCATCTGCTCCCACTCACCACTTCTGTTAACACAGATTGAGTTGGAAAAATTACAAAATTATGGAGATCTCTGTAAACATCAGTGTTGATCCAGTCTTCAGACCTGGTGGCAGAAACTCACATACACCAGGGTAATTACATATACAAGAGATACACCTTGCTTTGGCAGTGAATTTGCTCCTGAGAAATTGTAAGCAAATGAAAATTTTGTAATTTTTAAATATACTAGGAGAGCCCATTAGTTCAAAAGTATTTTTGGTGTGTTTTCTTCAATAAATAAATTCAGACAGTTTGATGAACCCATGTCTTTACACACTATAGTCCAAATTTCTCAATACAGTTTATTACAGTGTAATGAGTATCTATGAAGCTGTTTGCTTAGCCTTTTGCCTTATCCTGAAAGAGCTCCTTATACAATCCTCATGCTGATATGGTGGTCCTGTATTAACTGTTATAGATTTAATAGTGTCCTCCAAAAAAGGTATGCTGAAGTCCTAACCCCTATAACTGTGAATGTGACCTTGTTTGGAAATAGGGTTTTTTGTTAGTTAATGAGGTCATACTGGAGTAGAGTGGATCCTAAATCTAATCCTTTCTGAATGGTGACTTCTAAAAAAAGCAGAATAGACACAGAGACACACATAGGAGGAAGAGACCACAGGAGGGTCTGCCTACAAGCCAAGGAACCCCAAAAAACACTTGGGGCTACCAAAAAGGGAGTGGACCCTCCCCTAGAGTTGATCCCCTGGTTTAGACTTCTAGTTTCCAAAACTGTGAGACAGTACATTTCTGTCTTTTAAAACCACCTACTTTCTGGTGTTTTGTTATGGCAGCTGCTATGGATTGAATTGTGTCTCCCAAATATGTGTGTTAACTTGGCTAGGCTATGATTCCTGGTATTGGGTGACTGTCCACCATTTTGTCATCTAATGTGATTTTCCTACATGTTGTAAATCCTAACCTCTATGATGTTAATGAGGCAAGATTAGAGGCAGTTATGTTAATAAGGCAAGACTCAATCTACAAGATTAGATTGTGTCTTAAATTAATCTTTTTTGAGATATAAAAGAGAGAAGCAAGCAGAGAGACATGGAGAGCTCATACCACCAAGAAAGCAATTCTGAGAGCAGAGCGTGTCCTTTGGACCCGAAGTTCCTGCACTGAGAAGCTCCTAGACCAGGGGAAGATTGATGACAAGGCCCTTCCTCCAGAGCCAACAGAGAGAGAAAGCCTTCCCCTGGAGCTGAGGCCCTGAATTTGGACTTCTAGTCTCCTAGACTGTGAGAGAAAAAATTTCTCTTTGTTAAAACCATCTACTAGTGATATTTCTGTTATAGCAGCACTAGATGACTAAGACAACAGCCCTAGGAGACAAAGATATCAATGAAACTTAAACTGTTTCCATTCAAGAGACTGGCCAGGGAAGAGAATTCTTAGTTTTTATCTTGGGTCAGCTGCCCATTTCTGCATCATTCAATTAGGTACAAAACGGCTTCTGGGGTCTACCATCACCACCATGATAACTGCAAAAGGAGCTCTTTCAGGATAAGGCAAGGGGCTAAGCAAACAACTTCATGAGTACCCACTATGAGAATCAAGGGAGGACAAAACTGGTTAGCCTCTCAAATAGAGAAAGACTGTCAGCAGTGAGTCTGGAAATGAAGCCAACCCAAAAAGTGGAGCAGAGATGAATGATGAAGATGGACTCTTGATAACATTTAAGTATTGATTTCACTCCTTTCTTGAGGCCAAAAAGATCCTTGACATTTGAATCTATGGAACATCACGTTAGCCCTATAATTTACTTGTTTAAGCTAGGAACACTGTGTTTCTGTATCTTGCCTAACCAATACACTTAAAAAGTCTCATTTTTTTGACTTTCCCATTTCACACCCCAAACTCCAGCCATACATATGTCTTCTAGATCCCTGAATTTGATATTTTCTTTCTTCTTGCTAGGTATTTGCACATGTTGTTCTCTATGCCTTTTCTCTTCCTTCCTTTGGTGAGTTCACCTGGCTTATTCTTGTCCATACTCTATGTCTCAGTTTAGAAGTCACTCTTTTTGAAAGCCCCTCATCTCTTAGTCCTTCATATCAAGCTTAAGTTGCCTTAATGCTCCAATATTTCCAGTATTTTTCCTTTCATAGAAAATATTTCATTATATTTTCTTGTGTCTTCCAGTAGACTGTAAGCTTCTGTAAGGTACAGGGAAGTGTGACATTCCTAGTCACCATCATATCTCCAATTCAATTCCTACAATATTGTCTGGTATATATAAGAATTCAGCAGCAGTCCCTCAAAGACATGTATGATTTACTTAAATAGGATATATAGGATTTTTTTTACATATAATAAAATTTCTGGTTGAAATTTTTAGCTAAATAATCTATGCACAAATAAAAGCTGAATTTGAAAATCTGCTAGATTAAAGCACATTGATGATAAGGATAATAACCTTATATTATGAAGCAAACAAAAGGTATTCTTTTTAATCTAAATAGTTTGTGTTTCTCTGTTCTTATCAGTTGAGTTCGATTTCCTTCCAACTGCGATGTTATATTTTGTTCCAAACTGGATCTACCTTTTTTGAAAGGCATTCCGTACTCAAGACTCTTATTTTCCCTCTTTTCCAGAGAAACTCAACAAGTCGGGGTCCTAATCCTTTACATCCTTCTCGGAAGAGGATGTTCTTTGATACATTAGCACATTAGCCATTGCCAGAATGCCAATGAGCCTTCTTTTCCAGTAAGTTCATGTGCATATAAGAGTGACTTTCTAAAGGAAATGGTGTATTAAAAAATATGGCTTAAATAATAAGAAATTCATGCATAGATGGTTCAATGTGAAGATACTATTCTTAAGCAATTAAGATTTTATATTCGTCAAAACAAGTGAATAGCTACCTGAATGGGTCAATACATAATTATCAAGTGTATCTCATAATTGCTATAAGAGAACTCAACAGTTAACTTTAGATTTAAGTTCATAAGAATAAACACCTTGTAGATAATCAAGTGCAAGGGTATGCCCTGTAAATATTTGTGATGGCAATAAATAACAAGACCTAAATCATTCTCACAATTTGATTCCATTCTATTTAGTGAATCGTACTTTCTCACCAGCATCCCTTGGTAGACATTTTACTCAATGAAATATAGAGTTGAGCAAGAGATAGCCAATAAAACTTTCTATACTCAGCTGAAGAGATGTGAATGGTGGTCAAGATTCTTTAGAATAGGTCATATTCTTCAATTTCCTTGATAAACTCTTTGAGAGTTTCTTTTGACGAGTGTTAAGGTCACTTCTGCTATTCTTTATTCATACCTTTTTACAGCCCTTTAACATATTGTGTTATAATTTTATTCTCTATCAATGTTCCCCATAGTGTTGTTATGTCTTCAGGGCTAGGGTCTTTGTTATACTGATTTTTGTATACCCAGTGTCTGGTATTCCTTATGTATTCATAAGGTTTCTGGATAAAATATAGGAAATATATTTTCCATATTATTATTTATATGGATGCTTTAATGATATATAAATAAAATCTAGGGGTTAAATTATCTGTATTACTTAACCTTAAGTTGCTTCTTTCTGAAGATGTCTTGGCATCTTAACTAGGCTCCCACTATGTATTAGTCAGGAAAGAGGAGGCTTGCAAGCCTCATTTATCTATGTAAAAGATCAAAGACAAATGGCATGACTTTCCCTCTTATCTGCCCAACCGTGAGTATGCTTACTTCTGCGCTTTTGGTTCACCTTCTTGCGGCTTCCTGGATACTACTTTTTGTCTTTGTATATATATATGAAAATTTTATAATTAAGACAGGTGCCTCTGCAAGATTCAAAAGCATCAGAATCTTATGGCATTGGAAATTTCAAAATCTTGAACCTTGTTCTGTTATTTAATCCTCCTCCATCTACTTGTTTTGTGCCTTTATTTGATCATATTCTTTATGTTAATTTTTATTAGTTTTTAAATATAATTTATATATAGTTTTACTTTCAATTACTAAGTAAATTTAAAAAATAAAACTAATTACCATACAGTCATTCCTACTCATGTGTTTCAGAGTAGAACTGTGCTCCAGAGGGTTTTCAACGGCTATGATCTTTTAGAAGTAGATCACCAAGCCTTTCTTCTGGTTGGGTTCACACCGCAAATCTTTCAGTTAGTAGCTGAACACTTAACTATATGCGTCACTAAGGAACTCTGACTAAATAAAGTAACTGCTATAAATTCACCTTGATTATTCTGTTCCACAGTCGTATTTGTTCATCCACGTATTTGTTCATTCACTCCTTAGACATTTATTAAACACACATTTTGTAGCAAGCACTGGGCTGGGTGTTAGAGATATAAAGACCAGGGAGGCAGCCAAGGAAAATATAGATCTGAAAAAACAAATAAATGTACTTTAGTGTTTATATCTTTTAGGACTATTTTTAGCTAGAAGTAACAAAAGCGCAATATAAACATTCTTAAGCAAAAATGGGAACTTATAATGGACTCTGAGTCACCATTTTGTGTCATGTGCCCATCTTGAACCAACGGACTATATCTCGATGGCAGGAATTTCTACATATTAGGGGATGAAGTCAGAGAAACTTCATAAATAAGGTGCACTCAAAGCTTAAAGTTTTAAGTGATGAACATGTTTTTAATAGATGGATAAAGACTGAGGTTAGAAAATGACTCTAGGCAAATGGAATAGGTGGAGCAAAGGCATTGAGAGTGATGAGTGACGGTGGCAATGTGTAGCTATGTTTGGTTGGAGCCCAACTTATCCTTGTGAATGGAAGAAAAATGATTGAAAATGTGGGATTCAAGATGACATACAGATTGGAGGAGTAGTCAGTGGCTATAGAACGGATTTGTTCTCTAGACTAAAACCCGTTGTCATCGAGTCAGTTCCGACTCATAACAACCCTGTAGAACAGAGTAGAAAGGCTCCATAGGGTTTCCAAGGAGCAGCTCGTGGATTCGAACTGCTGACCTTTTGGTTAGCAGCCGTAGGTCTTAACCAAAGCGCCAACAGGGCTCTCTAGGCTAGTTACTTTCAAATATTTTAAAGTAACAAACTTTTTCTGCAATCACAATTTTACAACAAAGTCCTATATATAAAGCAGACAAATCATTGACTTGCTGTGCTTGAAGGCAGAGAAGTAGATGAGAACTCATCTTGCCCAACTTTGCTCTCACCATCCAGTTAGTTTCCATGGAACACTTTGAGATCTACTGCCCTAGGCGATGTGACTTTAAGCAAGGGGTGACAAAATAATATGTTTTCAAAGAGCGCTTTTATAATAGGATTCAAAATGAGGACGTTAGTTAGAAGACACTTCTGTTAGCTCAGGTGAATTAAAAACTGAGGCTGTTGAAAACTGTTAACAGAAAGAAGCATTACAATACAGTTCCCCGGAAGTAGTGATAACCCAGGACTCAAAGATCTCGATTTATAATGATACATACAACAATATGGGTGAGCTTGAACACATGCTAAGCAAAATAATCCAGACACAAATGTAAATACTGCATGATTTCATTTACATGAAATTTTAGAAAAGGCAAAACCAATATCCAGGGACAAAAAACATACTAATGATTGCCTAGGGCCCAGGATAGTGGTGATGGGGAGGAGTGGTGGAGTTTGATTGCAAAGGGGCATAAGAAAACCTGTTGGGTTAAAGTAAATGTTATATATCTTAATTGTGGTGGTGGGTACACGGATATACGAATTTGTCAAAAATCATCAAATTATATATATCAAAAGGGTACTTTTTAATGTTTGCAAATTACACATCAATAAAGTTGATTTAAGAGGAAAAAACAACTGAATTCAGACTTGGGGCCACTACTAAGTAGCTAGGTGACTTTGGTGAATCCAGTACATCTTCTGAGCCTCATTTTCTATAACTACGTTATGAGACTAATGAATAACACTTGCCCAGACTACCTAATATATTTGTTTACAAATTAAAGTCAAATAAATGGTGGGTGCATGTTATGGATTGAATTGTGTCCCCCCAAAATACGTGTCGACTTAGTTAGGCCATGATTCCCAGTATTGTGTAGTTGTTGTCCTCCATTTTGTGATTTTCCTATGTGTTATAAATCATAATCTCGGCCTCTGGTTAAAGAGGATTAGGGTGGAATGTAACACCCTTGCTCAGGTCACATCCCTGATCCAATGTAAATGAGGTTTCCCTGGGGTGTGGCCTGCATCACCTTTTATCTTAAAAGAGATAAAAGGAAAGGAAAGCAAACAGAGAATTGGGGATCTCACACCACCAAGGAAACAGTGCCAGGAGCAGAGTGAGTACTTTGGACCTGGGGTCCTGGGCAGAGAAGCTCCTAGTCTAAGGGAAGATTGATAAGAAAGACCTTCCTCCAGAGCCAACAGAGACAGAAAGCCTTCCCCTGGAGCTGATGCCCTGAATTTGGACTTGTAGGCTACTAGACTATGGGAAAATAAATTTCTGTTCGTTAAAGTCATCCACTTGTGGTATTTCTGTCAGAGCAGCACTAGATGACTAAGACAGTGCAAAATCACTTTTTTAAATCAAAATGACTATAACATGAATTATGAGATGTTATTAATTATTTAGAAATTTGGAGAATGGAATATTTTGTTTTATCTTATAAAGGGTCTGGGATCAGCTATATTTTAGAAGATTGGTGAACTGCCTTGCTACAAAGCCCAAATTTTAATACCTTGCTCTTGGTTAAAAATTGAATCAAAATTTCCCTGACCAATTTTTTTAAAGAGAGAAATTAATTAAGTACTGAAAAAGTGTTATTAATTTTCCTCAAATTGGGCTACAGAAGAAAATTATGAAAGTATCCAATTCATATATTAGAATATTCTTATTAAATTAACCTTGTTTTATCATCAGCAAGAAGCACTTACAAACCATCTATGATTCATGAAGCCCCATGTTGATAAAAAGAAGTTTAAGATAATTTTTAAGTTTAAATTAAATTTCATTTTAAAGCATTCATGATTTAATGTTAAAGCAATAATGTGGAAGCATTCAGAAGCCTAAAGAGTGGGCGAGTGCTCAAAATATCCTCAATTTTTAGAGTTAAGTGTCACCTTAGAGATCATCTAGAATAATTAATTTTATAGCAAATATTTGCTGCCATTTTTCAACTATACAGTATACCATGGATATCCTACCTTAGGATAGCTAGCGTGGATAATATGGATTAAATTTCAGTATACCTGAATAGAAAAAGGAGGGAGTTTGGGCATAGCTTTAGAAACTGTAGAAAATCAGACTAAATAGAATACGACATCTAGGAGCCATTCTCTTATGCTCCTGGAAAAGTAAAATTTGTTGTAGAAAACAAAAACAAACAAACAAAAACCTCTAATTTCACTTGCTATACCGTAACATCTGGTTTGTGCCTGTTTTTGGCAGAAAGGTGCATTTGTTGTCTGAGAAGAGACATCTTCTCAAAGTGGCATAGGTAAACTTTCTGCAGTTCAGGTTCTAACCCTAAACTTTATAATCTCAAATCTTGATTTTCATAAGGCTATCAAAAATAATATATTTGTAGGAACATAGTCCCATAAACTGAGTTTAAAAAGTGATGAATGAAGCAAGCATTGCAGTATCATAGTTTATTATGAGAAATGTAACTACTTCAATGAAACAGATGAACATTAAGTGAACAGTATCAGGTGAACATTATCAGTGCATTTCATCCAAAACAAAATTAGAATATCAATTGGTGGGTGGATTAGTTTCCTAGGGCTGTCCTAACATAATACCACAAATTGTATAAGTTTTGGTTTTAAACTACAGAAATGTATTGTCTCCCAGTTCTGGAGGCTAGAAGTTGGAATTCAGGGTGTCAGCAGGGCCATGATTTTTCCAAATGCTCTAAGGGAAGATCCTTTCTTATCTCTACCAGCTTTGACAGCCCCAGGCATTCCTTGGCTGTGACAATGTCTGTCTCCATCTTAACACGACTGGCTTCACTTCTGTCTGTGTTTCTTCTCTTCTTATATGGATACCTGTCCTACAGTTTTAGGACCCTACTCCAGTATGACTTTGAGTTAACGGGTAACACACATCCAGAGTCATATCCAAACAAGGTCACTGTGATGGTTAAGATTGTGTGTCAACTTGGCTTGGCCATGATTCTCAGTGTTTTGGCAGTCCTGTAATATTGTGATCACTTCCCTGTTGAGATGTGATATGTGATCACCCTCATGATGTAATCTGCTGTGAATAGCCAATCAGTTGAAAGGGAATTTCCTTGGGCATGTGGCCCGCATAGAATATAAGCAGACATTCTGGCAAGGTTTGGGAGCTTTTAGATCGCACTGGATCCTACAGCTGGCTCCTATTCTTTTGACCTTCAGTTCTTGGGGCATGAGCTAGCAGTTTACCTGTGATCTTGCCTGCTGAACTTGGTATTCATCGATCTCCGCAGGCTGTGAGCAAAAGTTCTGCTCTTTGACCTGCCGATCTTGGGTTCGCCAGCCCCTGCGGCTACATGAATCAGGAGAAGCCTCTATTTTGACCCATGGACTTGGGACATTCCAGCCTCTACAGCTGCGTGAGCCATTTCCTTGATATAAATCTCTATATATATATAGTTATACATTTTTCTGGTTTTGCTTCTCTAGAAAACCCAGCCAAAGACAGACACATTCACAGGTACAGTGGTTTAGGACTGCAACATATCTTTTTAGGGGACTTAATTCAATCCATGAAAGTGGGCATGGAAACAGAATAAGGGATATTGGAAGATTGGATGTATAATGACACGAGACTAAGATAATTTGATATGTCTGTATGATAACGGGAATGATCTTTCCAAGGAGATGGAAATTGGATCTATTGTAAGGTCCATGACTAAGACTCCGGTACTCTAGCTAGTGTTTTGATGGAGATGGCCACTTATATCTGTGACTCTTTTATTATTTATCTTTGGCAGACCAATCCCTCACCTCTTCCAGTTTATATATTTTTTCTTACATTGTTGTTGTTGTCAGGTGCCTTTGAGTCACTTCCAACTCATAGTGACCTTATGTACAACAGAAACACTGCCTGGTCCTGCACCATCCTCACAATCATTATGCTAAAGCTCATTGTTGCAGCCACTGTGTCAGTCCATCTTGTTGAGGATCTTCCTCTTTTTTGCTGACCCTCTACTTTATCAAGCATGATGTCATTCTCCAAGGACTGATCCCTTCTGATAACATTTCCAAAGTATGTGAGATGTAGTCTCACCATCCTTGCTTCTAAGGAGCATTCTGGTTTTACTTCTTCTAAGACAGATTTGTTCCTTCTTTTGGCAGTCCATGGTATATTCAATGTTCTTCACCAATACCACAATTCAAAAGTGTCATTTCTTCTTTGATCTTCCTTATTCATCATCCAGCTTTCCCATGCATATGAAGCAATCGAAAATACCATGGCTTGGGTCAGGCACACCTTAGTCTTCAAGGTGACATTTTTTGCTTTTCAACACTTTAAAGAGATCTTTTGCAACAGATTTGCCCAACGCAATGCATCTTTTGATTTCTTGACTGCTGCTTCCATGGGTGTTGATAGTGGATCCAAGAAAAACGAAATCCTTGACAACTTCAATCTTTTCTCCATTTATCATGATATTGCTTATTGGTCCAGTTGTGAAGATTTGTGTTTTCTTTATGTTGAGGTGCAACCCATACTGAAGGCTGTAGTCTTTGATCTTCATCGGTAACTGCTTCAAGTCCTCTTCACTTTCTGCCAGCAAGGTTGTGTCATCTGCATAAAGCAGGTTGTTAATGCATCTTCCGCCAGTCTTGATGCCCTGTTCTTCTTCACAGAGTCCAGCTTTTTGGATTATTTACTCAGCATACAGATTGAATAGGTGTGGTGAAAGGATACAACCCTGACACACACATTTCCTGATTTTAACCATGCAGTATCCTCTTGCTCTGTTCGAATAACTGCCCTTGATCTATGTACAGGTTCCTCATGAGCACAATTAAGTGTTCTCTAATTCCCATTCTTGGCAATGTTATCCATAATTTGTTATGATCTACACAGTCGAATGCCTTTGCATAGATAGTAAATATTCTTTCTTTATAATTATTAATATATTAAGATAACTTTGAATATATATGTCTTGAATCATTATACACTGTATATATAATTAATATATACTGGATCTTACAGATAATTCTTGCCTTCTTGGAGGACAATCTTATTTCCCCTCATTTTCGAGTTTTTTATTTTCTTAAAAATGACAGCAATTGCAGGTTCTTTAGGGCAGTTTTGCCATGTATTTTGTATCTCTCAGACTCAGGAGCAGATTTCTAATCATTAATAACTACAGTATTATTGATTCATTAATTAATTTCTCTGCATGATTTAAAGTTAATTCCCACTTTATCAGTTCAAACTAATATATATCATATGTGTAATATGGTGAAAAATTGAAAATAAATACATATTTCCTGAGTAAACATGCGTTTCTAGTCAATCATGCCAATATACAAGAAAACTCTATTTCAGTCATTTCTTTTTGTTTTGTTAGGATAAAACAGTTATTCTCTACATCAGTCAAGGTTCTGTTGCAGATATCAGAAGGGTAGAAAGGAAATTACTTGCCAAAAAATTTTTGGAAGGGTTAGAAGGACAGGTTGTGGGCTGAACATCCAAGATTACTTCTAGAATACTGTCATAGAATTGGCCACTAAAAGAGTGCATGTCTCTTCCTGATGAGGAAGCCTGGGAGCCAGGAAGTTGCTACTCTCGCTCCCGGCTCCAGGACCATCCCAGCTCTGCTGAAGTGTGAGATCAAGATGTTGCCATTAAATTCTTAGCTCTGAGACCTCACCACCTTACCTGAATGCATGGAATAAAGAAGATGCCACCCCAATTACTAGCTTCAGGAGCTCACGTCTCAGCTGAGTTTTATGCCCGCAAAATGGATGCCCTGCATGCTGCCTGCATTCTCCCTCTCAATGCCTGCAAATCTGGAACCAGTTACTGGAATCTCTGATAAAGCTAATGAAGAAAACCCAAACTCCTCCTCATACTTGCTTGCCAGCAAGAACAGGAGAATTCTCACAAGAGGTGACTCCGCATCACTTCTGGCTTCTAAATCTCACAAGGATTTGCCTGCTTAGTGGAAGCTAAGATACATGCAGAACTTGAGCTGTCAGGGAGTCTAAAAAGCAGAGCTGGGACAAGGGGGAGGCAAGTGAGACAGTCAGGGCAAAAGATTTATGAAGACACTCACTCTTAGGTGCCAGTCCTGCACTCGCATAAGCCTGAGAGCAAAGGCTGCCTTTAATTTTGGGATCTTGGCACCTCTTGCCTCATTCTAGTCCTGACCCTACTAGGACTATGGCTTTAATTGCCCAGTCTCTTGAACATAATGGGTTGGAATAGATTTGATGAGCCAGTCTGTAGTATTGGCCATAGTCTGCCCTTTGTTTATTCACCATCCACACAGTTCTTCCTCTCTTGTAATATTGTCAACAAAACACAATGGCACACAAAACGACCATGGGTGCTTATGCCTACCATAATGCAACTATCTCACAAATAAACTAAAATCCACTCATCTTCTCCCCATTTTAAACAACAGACAAGTTATATTACTGTAAGATACCCAAAAGAAAATAAAATACACTAAGACCATAAAATTCACTAATCTAGCAAAGGAAATATATTTTTCTATAAATGAGAGAGTCATTATCTTCCAGATGAAATGTTAACAGCAACAACAAAAAATTAAAACCGTGATTCAGCACTAGTGCTTACTAGGAAAAAACATGATGGATGGAAGAAATTGATGAAAAGTTCACAGATAAATAATCCCAAATGCTTGGATATTACTGAAAGTGTCTTGTAATATTTTTCTCTGTTCACAAAGAACACTCAGATAACTCACCTAAGATGGTAGTATTTAATTGAGGAAACAGAATCAAGTCTATTTCCTCTAAAGCAATATCTCCGTTGACGCAATTGTGAAAGCAGAGCTACATACACAAGGGGAAAATTTTCCTTAGTAAACTCATTATTTTCATTTATCATATTATTCCTTCCATAAACACTTAAGGAGCACTGGTTACACCCTTAACACTGTGCAAGATACTGAGGGAGAATCCAAGATTAAAAAAAGAGAATAAAAACTCCAGAGCTTCAAAATATTTTCAGTGTAGGAAGAAACCAAAAAAATAAATGGGCGGAGGTGGGGCCAAGATGGCAGAGTAGTCAGAAGCTTCTGGTGGACCTTCTTACAACAAAGACCTGAAAAAACAAGTGATTCGATTATATATGGGGGCCCTGAACATCAAAGTCAAAGTTGAGGAACCAGACTGAGTGGCAGGGGCAGGGAGAGATGGTTCGGAAGTAGGAAGGAGTTGCCAGACCTGACCCAGCAAGAGCCTGAGCCCTTCAGGCCTGATCAGCTCAGGGGTGAGTGGTGAGGCAGGCAAGCGACAGTGCTCGGGAGGTGCATTTTCCACACTGGCAGAGAACCAGCACCAGAGAGTCTACATGGCTACCCAGAACCAGTGAGAAGCAGCTCACATCGGCAAAAGATAAGTTCTTGCGTATGGCTTACCACGCGGATCAAAAACACTTCCCTTAGGGAAAAACCTCTCTCCCATTTACCTCCCTGCTCCCTGCTCTGCACTGGGTCCTGGACTAGTTTCAGCAATTTCCTAGTCCCCTGGGCCAGAAGTAGGATCTGTCACAGGCCCAGAGCCATTCTCCCTGCTTTGTAGAGTGAACAAATTAACAAATGGGAAAAAATAAAATGCTGGCTCCCCTAAGCCAGGAACCCAGGATAGGCACAGCTCCTTAGCCAAGGCACAGGCATAAGGGATCCACAGACTTTGAGTGCCTTTCCCCCTGCATAGACTTGTGTGGGTCCATCTCAACAGCGCAAGCCCTCATTACTGCAGTGCAACATGGTATATACCGGAACTCTAACTTCAACTGTTTCAGCTGTGAAGTGGCAGGTTCATGACATTTGACACAGCTCTGCCAATTAAGCAGAGTCTTCACCTACACACACCATGGGCCTTGTGGCTCCACCCAAGCCACCTAGCCACCTGTGATAGGGGCCCATGAATAAGAGGTGACCCCCAGTCCTTACAACCAAAAGCATTAGATACTCACAGTTCGGCTGTAAAACCCACCCACCTTTGAGCTCTAGGGAACAGGGACACACCTTCCTCCTAGACACTCTGGGGTTGCCATCAGCCTCCTGCATTGCTCAGAGTGTGTCCCCCTGCTGCAGCTGGATTCCTGTGCCTACATCAATCACCCATGCTTGTCTAGGACTGTAATGAGAGCCTACACCACACACTTGGTGGCTATCTACCTGGGCACCTGAGCTAATTCCACACAGAAGGAGTGGGCAGACTCCTGAGCTCACAAACCTAGTAACAGCTCTAACCACCTAGTGACAGGACATTACAGCTTCAAAAGTGCCAGTAATCAAACTAGATCACACAAGCAGCCTATTTGGGCATATCAAAACAAAACAAGAACCTAGGACACAGTAAGCAAACATAAAATAAACTAATATAATAACTTATTGATGGCTCGGAGACAACAGTCAATATCAAATCACATAAAGAGGCAATGCATGATAGCTTCAGCAAGCTCTCAAAATAAAGACTGTAGAAATTTTCCAGAGGAGGAAAATTTCTTGGAATTACTGGAGACAGAACACAAAAGATTAACATACAGAACTCTTTAAGAAATTAGGAAGGAAATTAAGCAAAATGCAGAACACACAATAGAGGAAATTAAAAAGATTAGAGAAGGGCATAATGACAAATTTAACAGCCTGCAAGAATCCATAGAGAGACAACAATCAGAAATCCAGAAGATTAACAATAAAATTTCAGAATTAGACAAGTCGATAGAAAGCCATAGGAGCAGAATTGAGGCAATGGAAGTCAGAATTAATAAGATTGAAGATAAAGCACGCGACACCAACTTATTTGAGGAAAAATCAGATAAAAGGATTTAAGAAAATGAAGAAACCCTAAGAATTATGTGGGACTCTATCAAAAGGAACAACCTACAAGTGATTGGAGTCTCAAAATAGAGGGCAGATAACAGAAAATATAGAGAGAATTGTTGAAGATTTGTTGGCAGAAAACTTCCCAGACATCATGAAAGATGATAAGATATCTATCCAAGATGTTCATCAAACCCCACACAAGGTAGATCCCAAAAGAAAGTCACCAAGACATATTATAATCAAACTTGCCAAAACCAAAGATAAACAGAGAATTTTAAGCACGGCTAGGGATAAACAAAAAGTCATCTACAAAGGAGAGTCAATAAGAATAAGCTCAGACTACTCAGCAGAAACCATGCAGGCAAGAAGGCAATGGGATGACATATATAAAGCCCTGAAGGAAAAAAACTGCCAGCCAAGTATTATATATCAAGCAAAACTGTCCCTCAAATACGATGGCAAAATTAGGGCATTTCCAGATAAACAGAAGTTTAGGGGATTTGCAAAAACCAAACCAAAATTACAAGAAATACTAAAAGGAGTCCTCCAGTTAGAAAATCAGTAACATCTGATAACAACCCAAGACTAGAACACAGGCCAGAGCAACCAGATATCAACCTAGATGGGGAAGTCACAAAAGTAAATCAAAGCTAAAACACTTAAAATAGGGAAACAGACATCAATATGTAAAAGATGACAACACTACAACAAAAAAGAGGGAATTAAAAAATATAGACATAGATTTTTCAAATGGAGAGGAAGTCAAGGTGATATAAAGAAATAGAAGAAAACAGAAGACTGATATAAACTTAGAAAAATAGGGGTAAACATTAAGGTAACTACAAAGGAAACTAACCTACAAGTCAAACTGAAAAAATTGAAAAATATAAAGACTGAGCAAACACAAAATCAACAACAATGAAAAGAAAATACATAAAGAAAAACACTCAGCACAGAAAATTAAGTGGAACAAAGAAACTGTGAACAACACATGAAAAAAGACATCAAAAGGACAGCACTAAACTCATACCTATCAATAATTACACTGAATGTAAATGGACTAAACACACCAATAAAGAGACAGAGAGTGGCAGATTGGATAAAAAAACATGATCCATTTATATGCTGCTTACAAGATATACACTTTAGGCTTAAAGACACAAAATATATCAAGCAAGCAACACTCAAAAAAGAGCAGGAGTGGCAATATTAATCTCAGACAAAACAGACTTTAAAGTAAAATCCACCACAAAGGATAAGGAAGGGTCAATAATTAAAGGGTCAATAAACCTGGAGGACATAACTATAACAAATATTTATGCACCCAATGACAGGGCTCCAAAATACATAAAACAAACTCTAACAACACTGAAAAGAGAGAAATACAGCTCCACAATAGTAGTAGGAGACTTCAACACACCACTTTCGGTGAAGGACAGAACATCCAGAAAGAAGCTCAACAAAGACACAGAAGAGCTAAATGCTACAATCAAACCAACTTGATCTCATAGACATGTAC
>NW_004443939.1:16493385-16502110 GCF_000243295.1 Trichechus manatus latirostris | reverse complement strand
ATGTAGAAATTTTTGAAATGGTGTATCTTTGGTTATGTGTATTTTCACCAAAAAAAGAAAGGTTGAGAAGTTAGAGGGTTGACATTTGTGGGCTTGTTAACCAATGTCATAAAACAATATGTGTACAACTGTTTCATGAGAAACTATTTGTTCTGTAAGCCTTCACCTGAAGTACGATTAAAAAAAAAAAAGACTTTACCAAAAGAGTCAAAAGACAACCTACAGACTGGGAAAATATTTTTGGCTATGACAAATCCGATCAGCATCTGATCTCTAAATTCTACAATATACAGCAAAACCTCAGCAGCAAAAAGACAAATAACCCAATTAAAAAATGAGCAAAGGATATGAACAGGCACTTCGCCAAGGAAGATATTCAGGCAGCTTACAGACACATGAACAAATGCTCACGATCATTAGCCATTAGAGAAATGAAGATCAAACCTACAATGAGATATCATCTCACCCAAGAAGGCTAACATTAATCCAAAAAACACAAAATAATAAATGCTAGAGAGGTTGTGGAGAGACTGGAACACTTATATACTGTTGGTGGGAATGTAAAAATGGTACGGCCACTTTGGAAATTGATTTGATGCTTCCTTAAAAAGCTAGAAATAGAAGTACCATACGATCCAACAATCCCACTCCTTGGACTATATCCCAGAGAAATAAGAGCCGTCACACGAATAGATATAGGCACATCAGTGTTGATTGCAGCACTGTTCACAATAGCAAAAAGATGGAAACAACCTAGGTGCCCATCAACAGACTAACGGATAAGCAAATTGTGGTATGTACATACAATGGAATACTATGCAACGATAAAGAACAAGAATGAAGTCTTGAAACATAACATAGAGGAAGCTCGAACTCATTATGCTGAGTGAATTTAGTCAGTCATAGAAGGACAAATATTGTATAAGACCTCTATTATAAGAACTCAAGAAAAGGTTTAAACACAGAAGAAAATATTCTTTGATGGTTACGAGGGTGGGGAGGGAGGGTGAGGGTTATTTACTAACTAGATAGTAGATAAGAATTATCTTAGGTGAAGGGAAGGACAGCACACACTACAGGGGAAGTCAGCACAACTGGTCTAAACCAAAGCTAAGAAGTTTCCTGAATACAATCAAACACTTTGAGAGACAGAGTAACAGAGGCAGGGGTCTGGGGACTATGCTTTCAGGGTATATCTAGGTCAATTGGCATAAAAAAGCTTATTAACGAAGTGTTCTGCATCCTTCTTTGGTGAATGGCCTGGGGTCTTAAAAGCTTGCAAGCGGCCATCTAAGATGCATCAATTGGTCCCAACCACCTGGAGGAAAGGAGAATGAAGAACACCAAAGACACAAGAAAAGTATTAGCCCAAGAGACAGAAAGGACCACGTAAACCAGAGACTTCATCAGCCTGAGATCAGAAAAACTAGATGGTGCCTGGCTACCACCAATGACTGCCCTGACAGGGAACACAACAGAGAGTCATTGATGGAGCAGCAGTACTAGATGACTAAGACAGCTACCAAATGAAAAGACAGAGGTTTGAATAGGCCCAGATGTGCCTTGGAAGAAAGACCTGATGATCTACTTCTGAAAAATCAGCCACTGAAAATCCTGTGGAACAAATTTCTATACTGATATATGTGGGATTGCTATGAGTTGGAATTGACTTGAAGTGACTGGTGGTCAATTAAAAACATCCAATCCATTCAAGACTTAAAAACAAATAAACAGACATAAAAAGGACAAGAACTTCCTTAAGCTGATACAGGACACCTACAAAAATATCTAAGACACATATTATATTAAAAGGTGAAATCTTGAAATCATTCCCTTTAATATCAGGGCAAGTCAAAGATGTCCACTCTCACCACTTTACTCTCCCTTGCACTGGAGATCCTAATTAGCACTTTTAGATAGAAAAGAAATGAAGTGATTAAAAAGAATATATGATGCATATATATGTATTGTAGATGATATGATTGTTGCTAAACATCACCAATGAACCCACAGATAAAATGTTGTTGCCACTGCTGTTGCTGTTGCTTTTGTTACTATTGTTGTTATTTGCCATTGAGTCCATTCTGACTCATGGTGACCCTGTGTGTGCAGAGTAGAAATGCCTCATAGGGTTTTCAATGCTGTGACTTTTTGAAAGCAGATTACCAGCCCTGTATTCCAACATGCCTCTGGGTGTGTTCAAACTGCCAAACTTCTTGATAGTAGTTGAGCTCTTAAACATTTGTACCCCTCAAGGACTCCTGGTAAAATATGAGAATTAATAAAAGACTTCAGCAAGAATAATGGATACCAAACCAATATGCAAAATAAAAGTAAATTGATTAGAAAATATAATTTTTAAAGAAACCATTTACTATACACAAAAAACAAAACCCATTGCCATCAAGTTGATTCAGACTCATAGCAACCCTATAGGACAGAGTAGAACTGCCCCAGGGTTTCCAGGGAGCGCCTGGTGGATTCAAACTGCTGACATTTTGGTTAGCAGCTGTAGCTCTTAATGACTACCCTACCAGGGTTTCCATTTACTGTATATAGAGAGGAAAAAAAAAAATGTTATCTAGGAATAAGCCTAAAAAGACAGTTTAAACCCTTTATGGAAAAGATTATAATATTTATTTAAAGATATTATAGAAGACTAAATATGGAGATATATCCATATCTTCAGTTAGGAAGAGTCAATATAATAAACTTGCCTCTTCTTCCCAGGCACATTCTAATCAATATTGCCCCAGAAGATCTTTCTAGAACTTTACAAACTAGCTTTTTCTTTTTTTAAAAAAATTACTTAGAGAAGTAAAGGGTGAACAAAAGCCATGAAGAAGATTTGACTTAGTATAACAAAAATTACTATGAACTATAGCAGTTTTAACAGTTTGGTATTGGCTCAAGGATAGAATCCTAGGTAAATGGAACAGAATAGACAGTATAGAAATTATCATGAGTGTATATGAAAAGTCAATTTAATTTATAGTATGGTTGGAAGTGGAGATCAATGGAAAGAAATATGTTTTTCAAAAAATTGTGGTGGAGTCATTGTTTATCCACTTGGGGAAAAATATGTCAAATTAGCTCTCTGCTTCACATCATCCGAAGAACCAATTCCAGATAGAATAAAGACTTAAATGGGAAAGGAAACGTCTATAATCATTATAGGACAATTTATGATCTTTGGCAAGGAAGAGTTTATTAAAGAAGAACAGAAAATACAAAGCATAAAGGAAAAGGTTGGTAAAACCTATAATTAGATTAAAATTAAGATCTTCTTATAATTACAAAACACCAAAAAGACCACACAATATAAGCTAAGAACTAAGAAAAATTCTGCAACGTACATAACCAACAAAAGATTATTATCTTACCTATTAATCAATAAGAAAAAAGGAAGCAACCAATTAAATTTGGACAACAAGCAGGGATTTCATAGAAGAGATACGTGAACGACCTTTGAATACTTGAAAATACGCTCAAACCCATTAGCAATCCCCGAAGTGCACAGTGAGATCTCAATAACATGCTATTTTACCACATCAAGTGTTGGCAAGAATGTGGAGCATTGGGAACAATCATCTACTGCTTACTAAGTGAAATTTGGTGCAAACACTTTCAGAGAGAGTTTATCAACACGCAGTAAAGTTGAATAAGCACAATTTCACTCCTAGGTGTATACGCTAGGGAAAATCCTGTACATGTGTTGTTGTTAGGTGCCATTGAGTCTGTTCTAACTCATAGGGACCCTATGTACAACAGAAAGAAACACTGGATTGAAAACACCCTGGTTTGAGTCAGGTGCACCTTAGTCCTTAAGGTGACATCTTTGCTTTTTAAATCTTTAAAGAGGTCTTTGCACATGTGTAGAAGACAATTGACAAGGGAGTAGTGTTTGCAATTAATAACCGAAACCTACTGCGTTTGAGTCAATTCCAACTCATAGTGACCCTATAGGACAGAGTAGAACTGCCCCATATGGTTTCTAAGGAGCAACTGGTGGATTCGTACTGCTAACATCTTGATTGGCAGCCCAGCTCTTAACCACGGTACCAACAGGGCTCCGTGTTTGCAATAAACAAAAAAAAAGTTAACAGTTAAAATGCTGATCAATTGTAGAATGAATAAACAATTTACTGTATCTATAAAGTGTAATAATACACAACAGTGAAAATGAATTAACTACAACTATAAATTGAAATCACAGAATTCCCAAAAACATAATGTTGGGAGGAGTGTGTCATGGAACCACCCACAGTATGATTCCATCATTAAAAGTTCAAAAATAGACAAGACAAATTGTATGTTCTTTGTAGTTGTTGTTATTAGTTGCCATGGATTCTGCTCCAAATCATGGTTAGCCAATGTACCAGAACAAAATGCTGCCCAGTCCCACCATCCTCATGATTGCTGGCATGCTTGATGTTATCGTAGCCTTCCAACCTAGGATGGTCATCTTCTGGAAGTGTATATCAGATAATATTATGTTGTAATACATAGGGTCTTCATTAGCTAATTTTAAGAAGTAGATCCCTAAGTCTTTCTTCCTATAGACTGGAAGCTCAGGTGAAACTGTCCATCAAGGGTGACCTTGCTGGTGTTTGAATTACCAGTGGCATAGCTTCCAGCTTCATAACAAAATGCAAGCCACTACAGCACAACAAACTGACAGACGAATGATGGATATGTTCTTTAGAGTTGTCTATGTTCTTGTTGTTGTTAGGTGCCCTTGAGTCAATTCTGACTCATAGTGACCCTACATTCAAAACAACGAAAACACTGCCCAGTACTGCGCCATCCTCACGAGTGTTGCTATGTTTGAGTCCATAGCTGCAGCCACTGTGTCAATTCATCTCTTTGAGGGTCTTCCTCTTTTTCACAGACCCTCTACTTTACCAAGCATGATGTCCTTCTCTAGGGACTGGTCCCTTCTGATAACATGTCGAAAGTACATAAGAGGAAGTCTCACCAACCTCGCTTCTAAGGAGCATTCTGGTTGTACTTCTTCCAAGACAGATTCGTTCGTTCTTCTGGCAGTCCATGGTATATTCAATATTCTTCACCAACACCATAATTCAAAAGCATCAGTTCTTTATTCTTCCTTATTCATTGTTCAACTTTCACGTGCATACGGAGCGATTGAAAATATCATGGCTTGGGTCAGGCGCACCTTAGTATTCAAAGTAACAGCTTTGCTTTTTAATACTTTAAAGAGTTCTTTTGCAGCAGATTTGCCCAGGGTAACATGCCGTTTGATTTCTTCACTGCTGTTTCCATGGGCATTGGTTGTGGATTCAAGTAAAATGAAATCCTTGACAACTTCAATCTTTTCTCTGTTTATCATGATGTTGCTTATTTGTCCAGTTGTGAGGATTTTTGTTTTCTTTACATTGAGGTGTAATCCATACTGAGGGCTGTAGTCTTAGATCTTCCTCAGCCTTCAGAGTCACCTATATATCTGGCAAAAATTGTGAAGACATTCAAGGTTTCAAATTATAAAAATAACTTGGGTCTCTGCTGTAATTTTAAAATGTTGCAAATAAATTGTATTTATAATAGACATACTATGCAGCACAGAGAAAACTTTAACATTTTGTTAACATGATGTTTTCTCATACTCAACTATACTTAGTTTATCAGTCTAGAGACTATCTCTCTGCTTCCATTGAAGTAGCTATGCGTGTTAAATAATTACTGTGCTTCAACAACTTCTTAATTTATAAGCAAGATTAATTTGATAAGCAGACATCTGTACAATTCCCCAGGACTTCTATCCATCAGCTTGGGAATGTTTCGCTAATAGAATCACAAAGCATTCATTGTAGAATTAGTGAACTGGAGAAAAACATTTATTTGCATGCTATACACGTAGTATTTTTTAAAAAACCTGTAAATAATGAAATAAAGTTCTTAGATTTTGTCTGAAAATAATTTCTAGGTGAAATGAGAGAGTTGGTGCTAAGAGAGAGCTTTCTCAAGGGCTAGCTGATGGTTTTCACAGAGGTTATCAAAAAACTCCTATGGAGGCGGGGCCAAGATGGTGGAGTAGTCAGATGCTTCCAGTGGTCCCTCTTACAACAAAGACCTGAAAAAACAAGTGAATCAATTATATATGACAATCTGGCAGCCAAGAACATCAAAGGTAAAGTTGAGGAATCTGACTGAGTGGCAGGGGGAGGGAGAGATGGTGTGGAAGCAGCGAGGAGTTACCAGACCTGCCCCAGTGGGAGCCGGCACCCTGGGGGCCAGATCAGCTGGTGTGCTCTGTGAGGCGGGCAGTGGTGTTCAGAACATGTTTTCCATATAGGGAGAGAGTGAGTGGCAGAGAGTCTGCTCAGGCCTCCAGAGCCAGTGAAAAGCATGCTTAACTGACAAAAGATAAGTACATGCATTTAACCTACTGCGCAGATGGAAAAACACTCTGTTTGGGAAGAACCTCTCTCCATTTACCTGCCCACCTTCCAAATCTGCACTGGGTCTCAGGCAGGCTTCAGCGATTGCCATTTCCCCTGGGCCAGATGTAGGACCTGTCATGCACCCTGAACCATTGTCCTGGCCTTGGACAGGGAAAAAATTATCAAATGGAAAAAAATAATCTGCCAGCTCCCCTAAAGCCGGGTACTCAGGGCAGGCACAGCTCCTTTGTCTAGGCATAGGCATAAGGGGTCCATAGACTTTGAATGCCTTTCACCCCTGCATAGACCTGTGTGGGCCCATTTCACTAGAGTAGGTCCTCATTAGCACAGCACAAAAGAGTATATACCTGAAGCCTAACTTCAGCTATATGGTGGAGTAGCAGGTTTGTGACATTTGACAGCACTCTGCCCATTAAGCAGGGTCCTCACCTACCCACTTCAGGAGCCTGAGGACTGGTGCCTCCACCCATGCCACCTAGCCACCTGTGACAGGGGCCCAAGACTAAATGGGGACTCCCAGTCCTTACAGCCAACAACATTGGGTGCCTATAGTCTGGCTGCAAAACCCACCCACCTACACACTCTAGGTAACAGGGACACATTTTCCTCCCAGACACTAAGGGGCAGCTGTCAGTCCCCTGCCTTGCTCAGTGCATGACCCCCTACTGCAACCAGATACCTGTACCTACTCCAATCATCCCTGCCTGTCTAGGACTGTACGTGGGAGCTTGCAGCACACATTTGGTGACCGACTATCTGGACACCTGAGCTGAATCCATAAAAGAAAAGTAAACAGACTTCTGGGCTCACATACCTAGTAACAGATCTAACCATCTAGTGACAGTACGTTAGACCTTCAAAGCCACCAATAATCAAAAGAGCTCATAAGAGTGATGACTCGGAGACAACAGTCAAGATCAAATCACATAAAGAGGCAGACCATGATGGCTTCAGCAAACTCCAAAAACAAAGAATCAAGAAATCTTCCAGAGGAAGAGAACTTCTTAGAATTACCAGAGGTAGAATACAAAAGATTAATATACAGAACTCTTCAAGAAATCAGGAAGGAGATCATTAAAAATGCAGAACAAGCCAAGGAACATACAGACAAAGCAATAGAGGAAATCAAGAAGATTATAGAAGAGAACAGTGACAAATTTAACAGGCTGCAAGAATCCATAGAGAGACAGTAAAAAGAAATTCATAAGATTAACAATAAATTTCAGAATTAGACAACTCAATAGAAAGTCATAGGAGCAGAATTGAGACAATGGAAGTCAGAATTAGTGATATTGGAGTAAAGCATTTGACACCAACTTATTTGAGGAAAAATCAGATAAAAGAATTATGTGGAACTCTATCAAGAGGAATAACCTACAAGTGATTGGAGTACCAGAAAGGGGGGATAACAGGAAATACAGGGAGAATTATTGAAGATTTGTTGGCAGAAAACTTCACTGATATCATGAAAGATGAGAAGATATCTATCCAAGATGCTCATCAAAACAACGCAAGGTAGATCCCAAAAGCAAATCACCAAGATGTATTATAATCAAACTTAGCAAAACCAGAGATAAAGAAAGAATTTTAAGAGTGGCTAGGGATAAACAAAAAGTCATCTACAAAGGAGAGTCAATAAGACTAAGCTTGGAACACTCAGCAGAAACCATGCAGGCAAGAAGGCAATGGGATGACATACATAAAGCTTTGAAGGAAAAAAATTGCCTGCAAGAATTTTATATCCAGCAAAACTGTCTCTCCAATATGGTGGCAAAATTAGGGCATTTCCAGATAGACAGAAGTTTAGGGAATTTGCAAAAACCAAACCCAAATTACAAGAAGTACTAAAGGGAATCCTCCGGTTAGAAAATCAATAACATCAGACAACAACCCAAGACTAGAACAAAGGACAGAGCAACCTGATATCAACCCAGTTAGAGAAGTTACAAAAATAAATCAAAGCTAAAATGCTAAAAATAAGGAAACAGAGATGTCTATATGTAAAAGATGACAACATTATAACAAAAAAGAGGGATTAAAAAATGTAGTCGTAGATCTGTCATATGGAGAGGAAGTTAAGGCGACATAAAGAAATAAAAGATTGGTTTAAACTTAGAAAAATAGGAGTAAATATTAAGGTAACCACAAAGGAAATGAACAATCCTACACATGAAAATAAAAAGACAAGAAAACTATAAAGACACAGCAAATACAAAATGAACAACACTGAAAAAGATGAAAAGAAAATACATAAAGAAAAATGACTCAGCACAGAAAATTAAATGGAACAAAGAAACTGT
>NW_004443939.1:16469249-16492812 GCF_000243295.1 Trichechus manatus latirostris | reverse complement strand
CTAAATGCCACAATCAACCAACTTGATCTCACAGACTGTACCAAACACTCGACCCAACAGCAGCCAAATATACTGTCTTTTCCAACACATATGGAACATTCTTCAGAAATAACCACATATTAGGCCATAAAGCAAGCCTTAACAAAATCCAAAGCATCAAAATATTACAAAGCATCTTTCCTGAACATGAAGCCATAAAAGTAGAAATCAATAACAGAAAAAGCAAGGAAAAAAATCAAGCACATGGAAACTGAACAACACCTTGCTCAAAAACTACTGGGTTATAGAAAAATAAAGGATGGAATAAAGAAATTCACAAGATCAAATGAGAATGACAACACATCCTACCAGAACCTTTGGGACACAGCAAAAGCAGTGCTCAGAGCTCAATTTATAGCAATAAATGCACACATCCAAAAAGAAGAACAGACCAAAATCAAAACATTAACCCTACAACTTGAACAAATAGAAAGAGAGCAGCAAAAGAAGCCCTCAGGCACCAGAAGAAAGAAAATAATAAAAATTAGAGCAGAAATAAATGAAATAGAAAAACAGTTGAGTTAACAAACCAAAAGTTGGTTTTTGAAAAGATGAAAAAATCATAAACCACTGGCCCAACTGACAAAAGAAAAATAGGGGAGGAAGCAAATAATATGAATCAGAAATGAGATGGGCGATATCACAACAGATGCAACTGAAATTAAAAGAATCATAACAGAATACTATGGAAGTTAAACTCTAACAAATTTGAAAACCTAGAGGAAACGGACAAATTTCTAGAAACACAATACCTACCTAAACTAACACAAACAGAGGTAGAACAACTAAATAAACTCATAACAAAAGAAGAGATTGAAAAGGTAATTAAAACCCTTCCAACAGAAAAAAACGCTGGCCCAGATGGTTTCACTGGAGAATCCTACCAAAATTCCAGAGAAGAGTTAACACCACTACTACTAAGGTACTTCAGAGCATAGAAAAGGATGGAATACTCCCAAACTCATTCTATGAAGCCAGCATCACCCTGATACCAAAACCAGGTAAAGACATCACAAAAAAAGAAAATTACAGACCAATATCCCCCATGAACATTGACACAAAAATCCTCAACAAAATTCTAGCCAATAGAATTCAACAATATATCAAAAAAATAAATCGCCATGACCAAGTGGTATTCATACCAGGTATGCAGGGATGGTTCAACATTAGAAAAACAATCAATGTAATCCATCACATAAATAAAACAAAAGACAAAAACCACATGATCTTATCAATTGATACAGAAAAGCATTTGACAAAGTCCAACACCAAGCATGATAAAAACTCTTAGCAAAACAGGAATAGAAGAGAAATTCCTCAACATAATAAAGGGCATTTATACAAAGCCAACAGCCAACATCATCCTAAATGGAGATAGTCTGAAAGCATTCCCCTTGAGAACGGGAACCAGACAAAGATGCCCTTTATCACGACTCTTATTCAACATTGTGCTGGAGGTCCTAGCCAGAGCAATTCGGCAAAAAAAGGAAAAAAGGCATCCAAATCATTAAGGAAGAAGTCAAAGAATCTCTATTTACAGATGATATGATCTTACACACAGAAAACTCGAAAGAATCCACAAGAAAACTACTGGAACTAATAGAAGACCTCAGCAAAGTATCAGGATACAAGATAAACATACAAAAATGAGTTGGATTCCTCTACACCAACAAAGAGAAATTCCAAGAGGAAATCACCAAATTAATAGTATTTACAATAGCCCACAAGAAGATAAAATACTTAGGAATAAATCTAAACAGAGACGTAAAGCACCTATGCAAAGACAACTACAAGACACTACTGCAAGAAACCAAAAGAGACCTACAGAAGTGTAAAAACATACCTTGCTCATGGATAGGAAGATTCAATATCATGAAAATGTCAGTTCTACCCAAAGTGATCTACAGATACAATGCAATCTCGATCCAAATTCCAATAGCATTTTTTAACGAGATGGAGAAACAAATCACCAACTTCATATGGAAAGGGAAGAGGCCCCAGAAGAGTAAAGCACTACTCAAGAAGAACAAACCGGGAGGCCTCACACTACCTGATTTTAGAACCTATTATACTGCCATGGTAGTCAAAACAGCCTGGTACTGGTACAACAACAGACACATAGACCAATGGAACAGAATTGAGAATCCAGATATAAATTTATCTACCTATGAGCAGCTGATGCTTGACAAAGGCCCAATGCCCACTCAATGGGGAAAAGGCAGTCTCTTTAACAAATGATGCTGGCATAACTGGATATCCATCTGCAAAAAACTGAAACAAGACCCATACTTCACACCATGCACAAAAACTAACTCGAAATGGATCAAAGAACTAAATATAAAATTGTAAACGATAAAGATAATGGAAGAAAAAATGGCAACAATGCTAGGAGCCCTAATACATGGCATAAACAGAATATAAAACATTACTAATGATGCACAAACACCAGAAGAGAAACTAGATAACTGGGAGCTCCTAAAAATCAAGCACTTACGATCATGAAAAGACTTCACCAAAAGAGTAAAAAGACAACCTGCAGACTGGGAAAAAATATTTGGCTATGACAAATCCAGTCGGCATCTAACCTCTAAACTTTATAAGATACTGCAAAACCTCAACAACAAAAAGACAAATAACCCAATTAAAAAATAGGCAAAGAATGTGAACAGGAACTTGACCAAAGAAGACATTCAGATGGCTACCAGATACATGAGGAAACGCTCACAATCATTAGCCATTAGAGAAATGCAGATAAAAACTACAATGAGATATCATCTCACCCCGACAAGGCTAGAATTAATCCAAAAAACACAAAATAATAAATGTTGGAGAGGTTGTGTAGAGAATGGAACACTTCTATACCGCTGGAGGGAATGTAAAATGGTACAACCCCTTTGGAAATTGATTTGGTACTTCCTTAAAAAGCTAGAAATAAAAATACCATATGATCCAGCAATCCTACTCCTTGGAATATATCCTAGAGAAATAAAAGTGATCACACGAATAGATACATGCACACCCATGTTCACTGCAGCACTGTTCACAACAGCAAAAAGAGGAAAAACCTAGATGCCCATCGACGGACGAATGGATAAACAAATTATGATTTCTTCACACAATTTAATACTTCGCAAAATAAAGAACTATGGTGAATCTGCAAAACATCTCATAACATAGACGAATCTGGAAGAAATTATGCTGAGTGTAGTCAGTTTCAAAAAGACAAATATTGTATAAGACCACTATTATAAGAGCTCAAGAAATGGTTTAAACACAGAAGAAAACATTCTTTGATGGTTAAGAGAGTGAAGAAGGAGGGAAAGGGGTATTCACTAACTAGACAGTAGATAAGAATTATCTTAGCTGAAAGGAAGGACAACACACAATACAGGGGAAGTCATCAGAACTAGACTAAACTAAAAGCTAATAAGTTTCCTGAATACAATCAAACACTTCAAGGGACACAGTAGCAGGGCAGGGGCCTAGGGACCATAGTTTCAGGACACATCTAGGTCAATTGGAGTAACAAAATTTATTAAGAAAATGTTCTGCATCCCACTTTGGTGAGTGGCATCTTAAAAGCTAGCGAGCGGCCATCTAAAATGCATCAATTAGTCTCAACCTACCTGGAGCAAAGGATAATGAAGAACACCAAAGACACAAGGAAAATATTAGCCCAAGAGATAGAAAGGGCCACATAAACCAAAGACTCCATCATCCTGAGACCAGAAGAACTAGATGATGCCTGGCTACCATAAATGACGCCCTGACAGGGAACACAACAGATAGTCCCTGATGGAGCAGGAGAAAAGTGGGGTGCAGAACTCAAATTGTAGTAAAAAGACCAGACTTAATGGTTTGATTGAGACTGGAAGGACCCTGGAAGACATGGCCCCTGGACTCTCTGTTAGCCCAGAACTGAAACTATTCCCGAAGCCAACTCTTGAGACAAAGATTAGACTGGACTATAAGACATAAAATGATACTCATGAAAAGAGTGCTTCTTAGCTCAACTAGATACATGACACTAAATGGGCAGCTCCTGTCTGGAGGTGAGATGAGAAAGCAAAACAGGACAGGAGCTGGTTGAATGGACACCGAAATCCAGGGTAGAAAGGTGAGGTGTGCTGCCACACTATAGGGAGAACAGCTACAGTCACATAGCAATGTGTGTGTAAATTTTTGTATGAGAAACTGACTTAAGTGTAAACTTTCACTTAAAGGACAATAAAAAAATTTTTAAAAAGACTACAGATTAGGGGTCTTCTGTCTTAGTGAATAAAACAGACTTTCTATCTTCTGGGTAATTTATATTTAATATTGATGAAATGATAAATCTGAACAATGTCACAATCATTTTTTCTCTGTGTCCTTCCTCCCTCCCTCCCTCCTCTCTTCCTTTCTCCCTTTCTCCCCTCCCTCCTCCCTTCCTTCCTTTTTAACCCCCTTCCTTCCTTCCTTCTTTTCTTTCCTTCCCTTCTTTCTCCCATCCTTCCTTTCTTTATTCACTCTTACTTGTTTCATTCCTTCTATTCCCTTTCTTTCCATTCTACTTCAAGAGGAGAAAGGCAACAAAGCTAGAACTATTAAATTGTATTATTACAATAACAAAAGTAATCTCTAGGTTTTGAATAATTAAATAACTTGTAAACATTTAGTCCTGATGGTGAATGGTTTGCTTCATTTACCACAAAGTTTATAATTTGCAAATAACCTCTTCTGGAAATACTAGAGAAAGTTTCATGTATCAGAAGACCTTAGAGTAGGAAGTAGAACATGCTTCTGATGTTGGCCCTAGCTCCAACCCATCCTAGTTGTACAATTTTATGCAGTGATTCAATTTTCTCATCTAAAAAATGGGGTATTTATTAAAAGAAACTCAAATGAGATTGTTCATGTTAAAGCAAAAAAGGCAATATTTAATAATGTAAGGCATTACTATTTGAGAGCAAGAGAATGCTTCTTTTCTACCCTCTAATGTTTAGAGTTACAATGGCTGTACTATTTCCTGGATTTATTGTAATTCTATTTGGCTATTTGGAGAAGATGAATAATTTGAAAATGGAAGTGTTCCAAATCGGCCTTTTGATAAAAAGTTGATATATTTGATGTTGGGAAACTCATATGAGAATATCATTTTACCTAAGGATATCCAGCTGAATGTTCTTTCTTACAGCAATACCCCTATTTGGTATTTGACTTGTCAGCTGTATCACAACTAGAAATATTTTAAATTGATTCTATATTAAATTCAAATGCATAATGCAGTGTACATAAATATTTATCCAAGCTATCAAATAAACCACATTCTCAGAGTGAAAGTAAATATATATGCATATATTTTAAACATTAGACCTTGTTGTTGTTGGTAGGTGCCCTGGAGTCAGTTTTGACTCATAGCGACCCTGTGTACAGCCAAACACTGCTCAATCCTGTCCCATCCTCATAATCATTGTTATGCTTAAGCCCATTGTTGCAGCCACTGTGTCAGTGCATCTCGATGAGAGTCTTCCTCTTTTTTTGCTGACCCTCAATTTTACCAAGCATGATGTCCTTCTCCAGGAACTGATCCCTCCTGATAACATGTTTAAAGTATGTTAGGACGTAGTCTCATCATCCTTACTTCTAAGGAATATTCTGATCATATTTCTTCCAACACAGATTTGTTCATTCTTTTGGCTGCCCATGGTATATTCAGTATTTTTCTCCAACACCACAATTCAAAGGCATCAATTCTTCTTTGGTCTTCCTTATTCATCGTCCAGCTTTCACATGTATACGAGGCAATTGAAAACACTATGGCTTGAGTCCAGAGCACCTTAGTCTTCAAGGTGACATCTTTGCTTTTCAATACTCTAAAGAGATCTTTTACAGCAGATTTGCCCAGTGCAATGTGTCGTTTGATTTCTTGACTTCTGCTTCTTTGGGTGTTGTTTGTGGATCCAAGTAAAATGAAATCCTTGACAACTTCAGTCTTTTCTCCATTTATTATGATGTTGCTTATTAGTCCTGTTAGGAGGATTTTTGTTTTCTTTATGTTGAGGTGTAATCCATACTGAAGGCTATGCTCTTTGATCTTCATCAGTAAGTGCTTCAAGTCCTCTTAACTTTTAGCAAGCAAGGCTGTGTCATCTGCATAATGCAGGTTGTTAATAGTCTTCCTCCAATCCTGATGCCCCGTTCTTCTTCATAGAGTCCAGCTTCTCAGATTATCTGCTCAGTATACAGATTGACTAGGTATAGTGAAAAGATACAACCCTGACACACACCTTTTCTGACTTTAAACCACACAGTATCCCATTGTTCTGTTCGAATAACTGCCTCTTGATCTATGTACAGGTTCCTCATGAGCACAATTAAGTGTTCTGGAATTCCTATACTTCGCAATGTTATCCATAATTTGTTATAATCCATACAGTCAAGCGCCTTTGCATAGTCAGTAAAACACAGGTAAATGTCCTTCTGGTATTCTCTGCTTTCAGCTAGGATGCATCTGACATCAGAAATGATATGCCTTGTTTCATGTCCTCTTCTGAATCCAGCTTGAATTCTGGCAGTTCCCTGTCGATATACTGCTGCAGCAGCTTTTGAATGATCGTCAGCAAAATTTTACTTGTGGGTGATATTAATGATATTGTTTGACAATTTCTGCATTCGGTTGGATCATCTTTCTTGGGAATAGGCATAAATATAGATCTCTTCCAGTCGGTTGGCCAGGTAGCTTTCTTCCAAATTTCTTGGCAGAGATGAGTGAGCACTTCCAGTGCTGCATCTGTTTGTTGAAACATCTCAATTCATATTCCATCAATTCCTGGAGCCTTGTTTCTCGCTAATGCCTTCAGTGCAGCTTGAATTTCTACCTTCAGTACCATTGGTTCCTGATCACATGCTATCTCCTGAAATGGTTGAACATTGACAAATTCTTTTTGATATAGTGACTCTGTGTATTCCTTCCATCTTCTTTTGATGCTTCCTGTGTCATTTAATATTTTCCCTGTAGAATCCTTCAATATTGCAACTTGAGGCTTGAATTTTTTCTTGAGTTCTTTCAGCTTGAGAAATGCAGAGTGTGTTCTTCCCTTTTGTTTTCTATTTCCAGGTCTGGGCACATGTCATTATAATACTTTATTTTGTCTTCTCAAGCCGCCCTTTGAAATCTTCTGTTCAGCTTTTTTACTTCATTGTTGCTTCCTTTCACTTTAGCTACTCGATCTTCAACAGTAAGTTTCAGAGTTTCTTCTGACATCCATTTTGGTCTTTTCTTTCTTTCCGTCTTTTTAATGATCTCTTGCTTTCTTCACGTATGATATCCCCCACGCATCTGTCAGTTTATCACACTGTGGGGGCTTGTGTGTTGTTGTGATGCTGGAAGCTATGCCGCTGGTATTCAAATACTAGCATGGTTACCCATAGTGGACACATTTCAGCTTAGCTTCCAGATTAAGACAGACCAGGAAGAAGGACCCAGCAGTCTACTTCTGAAAAGAATTAGCCAGTGAAACCTTATGAATAGCAGCAGAACATTGTCTGATATAGTCCAGAAGATGAGCCCCCCAGGTTGAAAGGCATTCAAAATATGACGAGGGAAGAGCTGCCTCCTCGATGTAGAGTCGACCTTAATGATGTAGATGGAGTCAAGCTTTCAGGACCTTCATTTGCTGATGTGGCACGACTCAAAATGAAAAGAAACAGTTTCAAACATCCATTAATAATTGGAAGGTGGAATGTACAAAGTATGAATCTAGGAAAACTGAAAATCATCAAAAATGAAATGGAATGTATAAACATCCATATCCTAGACATTAGTGAGCTGAAATGGACTGGTATTGGCCATTTTGAATAGGACAATCATATGGTCGACTATGCCAGGAATGACAACTTGAAGAGGAATGGCATTGCATTTATCGTCAAAAAGAACATTTCAAGATCTATCCTAAAGTACAATGCTGTCAGTGATAGGATAACATCCATATGCCTACAAGGAAAACCAGTTACTACAACTATTATTCAAATTTACACACCAACCACTAAGGCCAAAGATAAAGAAATCGTAGATTTTTACCAAGTTCTGCAGTCTGAAATTGATGGAACATGCAATCAGGATGCATTGATAATTACTGGTGATTGGAATGCAAATGTTGGAAACAAAGAAGGATCAGTAGTTGGAAAATATTGCTTTGGTGATAGGAAGGATGCCGGAGATCTCATGATAGCATTTTGTAAGACTAATGATTTCCTCATTGCAAATACCTTTTTTCACCAGCATAAACAGCGACTGTACACATAGACCTCACTGGATGGAATTCACAGGAATCAAATCGACTATATCTGTGGAAAGAGATGTTGGAAAAGCTCAATATCGTCAGTCAGAATAAGGTCAAGGGCCTACTGTGGAACAGACCATCAATTGCTCATATGCAAGTTCAAGCTGAAACTGAAGAAAATTAGAACAATTTCATGAGAGCCAAAGTATAGCCTTGAGTATATCCTACCTAAATTTAGAGATCATTTCAAGAATAGATTTGACACCTTGAACACTAATGACCAAAGGCCAGATGAGTTGTGGAATGAATCAAGGACTTCATACATGAAAAAAGCAAAAGATTAGACCTATCCAGGTTTAATTCTTACTGTTTCTATGAGCCCCTCTCATATAACCATTCAAGACCCAATTATTCTGATCAAAAGGAGGAACTGATTTAGGAAATAATATTGGAGTTATTATTCCCTGTCCTTGAGCATACAGAATGTGACCCAGCTGAAGCTGGGCTCACAAGGACTCACAAGGACACATCAACTGGGCCCTGAGGTATAAGGACGATAGCTAAAATAATCTTGGGAAATATCTTTCAGGGAAACTCTCCCATAAAGCCCATCAAACACAACACAAAAGACTTTCCACTCTTACCTTTTTCTACTAGCATTTAGTGAATAGAAATTTGTCGGACCAATGAAGATCCTCCTGACTCTCATTACTGAAACCTGTACCAATGTTTGTTAAGAAAGACTATTCATAACGTAGGATCACAGTTTCTAGACAATCTGTAAAAAGACTAAGCTTTCAATGGTTTTGCCTATTTGTAATGTTAATATATACTGATGGCTCTGTAACTGTTCTTTGGACTCGGGCAGACATAGCTGTGGCAGCATGCTTGTCCGTTTTCCCATTCTTACCTATTCTGTAATATTCTTTGGACTTGGGCAGACATGGCTCTAGCAACATGCTTGTCTGTTTTTCCACTTTTGTCTGTTCTGTGATATTTCCTTGGACTCGGACAGACATGGCTGTGGCAGCATGCTTGTCCGTTTTCCCACTCTTGCCTACTCTGTAATATTCTTTGGACTTGAACAGACATGGCTGTAGCAGCATACTTGTCCATTTTCCCACTTTCGTCTGTTCTGTGATATTTCCTTGGATTCAGGCAGACATTCTAGCTCTGACAGCATGCTTGTCCACTTCCTGCTTCTGCCCTTTTTGAATATATGCTGAATAAAACTTTCTTTTTGCTTTAAAAAAAAAAAAAAAGACAATTATTTTCTGCTTTGAATTTTTTGTTGAAACCATGTGTTTTCAGTAGTGGAATGCAGGCTGAGTCATTGTGTTTGAATTTTTAGTTGGTAGCATAGATTTTTGAGAAATAGCATGTGAAAATTCATGATTTGTGGGGGCCCATCTGGGTAACAGGCTTTTTGTAGGGAGCCTTCCATTGCGTACATGGGACTCCTTCCATTGGGTACATGGGGACACCTCTGGTTTTGGCTTATACCTCAGCTATTTTGCTTCAGTGGATGTTTCTTTCACCTTTCACCTTTACACCCACTGGAGGGAAGCAAATACTTTCAGCAGGAAAAGTATACTCCCAAAGAACTCTAGAGGCATAAAAAGTAGGTGGGACTCTGTATGTTCCATGAGTCATGAAAGGGTTAACCTGGTTTGTTGGTTTGTGTTTGCAGGTAATGTGAGTTTTCAGTGTTTGGCCCTTTGTATCCCAGGAGTGATTAAGAAAGATATGCATTGATATTGTTTGTTTTTACTCAGGGGGAAAAAAGAGAAGATCTCGACCTGGAGTGGATGGGATTAAGGACACCTACATCTTCGCAAACTTTACTTGCTAAATGAAGCAGATTGGGGGAGGAGGGAGTCAGAGATGAGTTCTCAAAAAGAATTATGCAGATATGGGTTATGAGATCAGTTCCTAACTGAGTCTTTAAGTGTAATTTGTATGTTTAAGTCTAACAGGTGCGTATGGTTCTTATTTAGCCTTACTTTAGTGCAAGAAAAGGCTCAAAGCTTTTTCAATGATTTAAAAGCTGCATTGTAGCAAGTGAAGGTGATTGTGATGAAGAATTTGTTGCAAGTAGGGGTTGGCAATACTTTCAAAGTGAGGGCAAATTTACATAACATTAAAGGGCAAGTACGAGTTGTCCATAAATTGGATGTTCATAACCCAGGGACTGTCTGTATGTCAAAGTCATTTATTTGTGGAATATTACCTGGAAGTTCTTCCATGATTTTGTTTATTTTACTTAGCATGTTGAAATCTCATTTTTTCTCTTAGCTGTCCATGAATCCTTGTAGAGACTCTTCTTTTGAGTTTTAGTTTTGTTACTTAGTCTCATAAGACCTCAGGTGAATCTCATATACTCTCTAAACTTAAATTTTATCTATCAAATTATAATAACAATAAAGCACAAGAATGCTAAGAAGATAAAGTATTTCATAATGTGTACCTTATATATATTTGTTTTATTCATATGAACAAGCCTGGTTCTTTGGGAACATAAAAAGCAACATGCTTTATTTACACATATAACCCCACAACTTTTCATGCTTTGTATAACTTGAACAAATTACGTAGTTACTGTTTGATTTACCCATGAAATAAAATAGAGTGGCAAAGCGATGACCCAAAGAAGTCACAAATCAAGATTACTATACTCCTGGGTTATCTTAAAGATGACATCTGTTTTTATGGTTGTCCTTTAGCCTTTTGTCTGATAAGAAAAGCCCACTTTGTGACCTACTTCCCCCAGCAGAGTTTTCAGTCACGATGTGAACCGTTTCCTTCATGGGTCAATTAGCAATACTCCAGTTGCTTCAGCCACATTGATCAGTTGGGGGTTTTGAATGGATTCTACGCTAGATGAACCTTAAAATACTTCCTTAAAACATGGATGCTGAATGGAATAGTACACAATGATAGAGAACAATGACGAATCCGTGAAACATCTTATAACACGGAGGAATCTGGAAAGCATCATGCTGAGTGAATTTAGTCAGTCACAAAAGGACAAATATTGTATAAGACCACTATTATAAGAACTCAAGAAAAGGTTTAAACACAGAAGACAACATTCTTTGATGGTTACGAGGGTGGGGAGGGAGGGTGAGAGTTATTCACTAACTAGATAGTAGACAAGTATTATCTTAGGTGAAGGGAAGGACAGCACACACTACAGGTCTAAACCAAAGCTAAGAAGTTTCCTGAATACAACCAAACACTTCGAGGGACAGAGTAGCAGGGGCTGGGGTCTGGAGACCATGCTTTCAGGGGACATCTAGGTCAATTGGCATAACATAGTTTATTAAGAAAATGCTCTGCATCCTACTTTGGTGAGTGGCTTCTGGGGTCTTAAAAGCTAGCAAAAGCTCATCTAAGAAGCATCAAGTGGCCCCAACCCACCTGGAGTAAATGAGAAGAAAGAACACCAAAGACACAAGGAAAATATTAGCCCAAGAGACAGAAAGAGCCACATAAACCAGATACTGCATCATCCTGAGATCAGAAGGACTAGATGGTGCCTGGCTACCACCAATGACCGCCCTGACAGGGAACACAACAGACAGTCCCTGATGGAGCAGGAGAAAAGTGGGCTGCAGAACTCAAATTCTAGTAAAAAGACCAGACTTAATGGTCTGACTGAGACTGGGGGAACCCCAGAAGGCATGGCCCCCAGACACTCTGTGAACCCAGAACTATAACCATCCCCAAGGCCAACTCTTCAAACAAAGATTAGACTGGACTATGGGACATAAAGTGATACTGGTGAAGAGTGTGCTTCTTAGCTCAAGTATATACATGAGTCTAAATGGGCAGCTCCTGTCCGAAGGTGAAATGAGAAGGCAGAAAAGGTCAGGAGCTGGTTGAATGGACACAGGAAATCCAGAGTGGAAAGGAGTGTGCTGTCACAGTACAGGGAGAGCAACTAGGGTTACATAACAATGTATGTATAAATTTTTGTATGAGAGACTAACTTGAATTGTAAACTTTCACTTAAAGTACAGCAATAAAATAAAGAAGAAAACAAAACAAAACATGGATGCTGAAAGAATGAGAGCCTCTTCCTTTAGGATAATGATTTGTAAGAGTGGTACTGTTGGGGGCCATCTTTCTTGGCTGCATGGAGAAAGCTATCTATAGAATGAGGCAGAAAAAAGCAATGTTGAGAGATGGAGAGTCAGAGTGCTGATAACGTGGTTTGAAGTCTGGATCTAGCTCTTTTGAAGCCAGGCAATTACCTGGACCTCTCAGTCACCTGTGGGCTATACGTTCTCATCTTGCTTTTGTTAGTTTTAGGTGGATCCTGTCACTACGCGTATTAGTTTCCTATTGCTATGCAACAAATTACCACAAACTTGTCAGCTTAGAACCACATACATTTATTATCTTACAGTTTCCATTGGTCAGTAGTCTAAGCATGGGTTAGCTGGGTCCTCTACTTATAGTCTTATCAGGCTTAAATATAGGTGTTTGCCAGAGCTGTGATTTCATCTGAGGCTCAAGGTCCTGTTCCAAGCTCATTCAAGTTGCTGGCAGAATTCAGGTCCTTGTGGTTGGGGGACTAAGGTCCCCATTTTGTTGCTAGCTGTTGCCTAAAACTTCTAGCTCCCTCAGTTCCTAATCACATGGCCCTCTCCATAACATGACATTTTGCTTCTTCAAGGACAAGAGAGTGTCTCTCACTACTCTGCTATGACAGTTTTATATAATTCGTAACATAACCGTGGGAGTGACTATCTCTTTACTTTTGTAATATAACATGACTTAATCAAGGTAGTGACTACCCCTTCATATTTATAGGCTTTTCCACTTGGAGGAGGAAATTAGATACAGTGTGGACACCAGGGAGCAGAAATCTTGGGGGCCATCTTAGAATTCTGCTGAGCACTTAAGTACCTACCCATACGTGCCAAATATTCCTTCCTGCAAAGAACAAATCAGGAATAATGTAGTAAGACAGCAACTGGGAGAAAGGAACAAGTGGACAGGCAAGACTCTCAAGGTCTGATATTGATGCACCTAAGCCACAGTGTCTGGGCCCAGATTAAACGACCATGACTCTGAAACATTGCTCGTTTTGGATGCCAATGTATGGAATCAGAAAATGAATCCACCTGCAGCCATTAAGGATTTAAAGAAATTATGTTGTTAGAGAATCCCAAAACTAGTTAAAAGAGGCCTATAATTGCATAATACCTAAGAAAATACCTTCCCTATATTTGTGTCAAAAGAAAGGGAGCAGCTAAAATGACAGCCCCAGCAAATGGGGAATCCTCTCTAACGTGTATTTGATGTCTGGCCACAAAGGGCTATTGTTATAGATTGAATTGTGTCTCTCAAGAACATGTGTTATAAATCCTAACCCCTATATCTGTGGTGCAATGGTTAAGTGCTTGGCTGCTAACTGAAAGGTTGGCAGTTCAAAGCTGCCCAGTGGTTCTGTGGGAGAAAGACCTGGTGATCTGCTTCTATAAAGATTACAGCCAAAAAAAAAACAAAAACAAAAATCCTATGAAGCAGTTCTGCTCTGTTACATGGGGTCGTTATGAGTAGGAATCAACTTGATGGCACCCAACAACGTACCTCTGGATGTAATTCCATTTGGGAATAGGATTTTCTTTGTTATATTAATGAGGTCATATTAGTATAGGGTATGTCTTTAACCACTCACTTTTGAGACATAAAAAAAGCAGATTAGGCACAGAGAAGCAAGGACAAACGGGGAAAAATAGATACCACATGAAGATTGTCAAGGAACCAAGGAACAGAAGCTAAAAAGAGACAAGGAACTTCCCCCACAGCTGACAGGGAGAGAACTTTCCCCTAGAGCTGGTACCTTGAAGTTGGACTTCTACCCTCCTAAACTGTTAGAAAATAAATTTCTGTTTGCTAAAACCACCCACTTGTGATATTTCTGTTACAGCAGAACTAGCAAACTGAGACAGCTATGGATCAGGAAAATTCTCTTAGAAAGCAGATTGGCAGGACAGGAAGTTCCTGTTCTTCCTGGTTAGCAGATTAGATATATGCTATGGATCCACAACCACTGAAGCTACTAAGTTGTGTTTCGTTCAAATCTCGAGAAAAATCATGTAAATACTTGTTGCCAAGTCCCTCTTGGTTAACTGTCCACCAGATATCTAGTCATTTTTGGCCAGAGAGATAAAAAAGGGACATTCAAGATTTTTCCTTCTGCGAGAACTGCATCCACCTGTAGATCTTTCTTTCCAAGAGAAGTGTCTTAGTGTAAGAAGGCGCACTCTGTTTAAAATAAAAGCAAAGAGATTTGTTGAGGGCAATACAATTAGCGAATTGGAGAAATACAGGGCAGAGAAGAATCTACCCAGTGCTCCAACTATCCCAGGGAGAGGAGAGCCTTTTATACTGTAAAATGGGGAAGGTAAACTCCTGATGTTACGTGACTATCAGTAAAGTGGGGAGGAGTAGTGAGAGACCACCAACATCACAATTTCTTGTGTCAGCAAACCCTTCCTGGAACAACCACATTCTCACCCCTACCCTTACTTGCTAAGAGTTGTTAAAGTTTAGGGAAGTCATGGGCTACATTCTTAGGAATGCAGAGGCAGAGACTTTGGTCAAGCTAAAGTCTGATTTAAAATGGAGTCTAGTTAACAATATGGAGTTTGATTCAAACCAGCATTAGCTATCCTGTTCCAGCCAGGCACCTCAATTTGCAGTATTTCTACACAGAAGGATATATTTTCTAACAGCTTAGGAGGGTAAAATCCACCACACCTCTTCTTCCTTTGCAACTGGTGCCCTCATCAATCCAGCTGCCAGGAGGGTTGGATACTTAAAGCTCATAGCTAAGTCCCTCCACAGTAACTGCCTTCTTCAGAAGGGAGCCCTGGCCCAAGGCTATCCTCCCTATCCGTAGGAAGCCCAAATCCAATAACTAGTAGATGCAGGGGATAGAAAAGCCCAGCCCCCTTATTTCAATTTGGTACTTCTCTAAAGACTCATACAACTCCGGAGCTTACCATAGGATTGGCTGAAGCCTTTATTGCAACTGCATAGCAATTCAACCACTCACTGTACTTAGTCTTGCTTCTCTCTCACCCCTATAGGTGCTATTCTCTAGAGTATTGTCAATATACTTCTTGCACACAAATTTTCATTTTAAAATCTGTTTGCCAGAAGACCTGATCTAAGGGATGGGCCATGTGTTGGAGGTTCCCAAGAATATCCCTGGTTTGGATGATTCACTAGAAGGACCCACAGAACTCAACATAGAGTCATACTCATGGCTAAGATTTATTGCAGAGAAAGGACATAAAGCAAAAGCAGCAAAAAGAAAAGGCTCTTGGGGCTAAGTCTGAGGGAAACCAAGTATAAGCTTCCAAAAGTCCTCTTCCAGTAGATGCACTTAATTCCTCCAGCAACAAGTTGTAACAACATGTGAGAAGTGTTGTCTACCAGGGAAACTCATTAGAGACTCAGTTACCCATGTTTTTATTGGGGGGTTTTATGGAGGCACCCTCTGCCTAACATGTGACAAAACCCCAGACTCCAAGATGGAAAACAGGTGTTAAACATAAAACATATTGTTTCCACAGCAGTTTAGGTAAAGCGAGCCATGGTTATCATTTAGGGAAAATTTTGTATCAGTGAAGGAAACTGTTTACCAGTCAAATTTCAAGATGCCAGCTGTCTTAGCCATCTAGTGCTGCTATAACAGAAACACCACAAGTGGATGGCTTTAACAAAGCGTTCTCTCACAATCCGGAGATCTTCAAGTCCAAATTCAAGGTGTCAGCTCCAGGGGAACACTTTTTCTGTTGGCTCTGGAGGAAGGTCCGTGTCGTTAATCTTCCCTTGGTCTGGGAGCTTCTCTGCGCAGGAACCTCAGGTCCAAAGGACTCGCTCTGCTCCTGGCACTGCTTTCTTGGTGGTATGAGGTTCCCATGTGTCTCTGATCACTTCTCTCTTTTATATCTCAAAAGAGATTGGCTTCAGACACTATCCAATCTTGTAGACCTCATCAGTATAACCTAATCATACTGATAGAGTTTACAACACATAAGGAAATCACATATAACCTCATCATAGTGATAGAGTTTACAGCACATAAGGACATCACATCAGATTACAATAGTGGGAATCATAACCCACACATTTTTGGGGGACATAATTCAATCTATGACACCAGCTAAGGTCCAACCTTACAAGTTGGCCTTTCTTAGGACAGCAGCCTCAGACCTGCTGTGTTGACTCTTTTCTGCACAGGATGTGAGTGGACAGGCAATTAAAATATGGCTAATCATGGCACATTATTATACTTCACATTCATGTCTTCAGAAATTGCCCACTAGCCTCTGTATCCTCCGTAGAGTAAATAGAAGAAAATGGAAAAAGAGATGCTTGATAATATTAGCATCACGAGTGAAAAATTATGGTCACCAAAGGACACTGTTAATAATTGTAATATTCCATTTGTAGCATTATGAAGTTTTATTTGCATGTCAGGTATGGCTTTTAATGTGAATTTCATCAAAACAACAAAATTAAATTCATTAAGTAGATGATTGAAACTATTTTCATCAATGTTTCCCAGGTTAGGGAAGTAGTCCTTGGCTTCACAGTCACATGGGAAAAAGAAAGGGCATCCACCACAAAGAAGAGAATACAGGTGGCTTTGTCCTTGTCCTGAGGAAGTAGATCCTTCTTTAACCATGAGGGGTGCTCAGGTGGAAGAGGAAGAAAAACAATAGTCCACATAAAAGTTAACTAGCTTAGTGAGTAGTGTCTGGGGTCTTAAAAGCCTGTGAGCAGCCATCTAAGATACTTCACTTGTGTCACCCCTTCGGCAGCAAGGGAGAATGAAGAAAACAAGACACAAGGGAAAGATTAGTCCAAAGGACTAGTGGACCACAGCTACCATGGCCTCCACCAGACTGAGTCCAGTACAGCTAGATGGTGCCTGGCTACCTCCACTGACTGCTATGACTCGGATCACAACAGAGGATCATGGACAGAGCTGGAGAAAAACGTAGAACAAAATTCTAACTCACAAAAAGAAGACCAGACTTACTGGCCTGACAGAGACTGGAGAAACCCGAGTATGGCCCCCGGACACCCTTTTAGCTCAGTAATGAATTCACTCCCGAAGTTCACCATTCAGCCAAAGATTAGACAGCCCCATAAAACAAAATGAAGCACAACAGTCCAGGGACAAGGACTAGAATGCCGGAGGGGACAGGAAAGCTGGTAATAGGGAACTCAAGGTTGAGAAGGGACTGTGTGGACACGTCGTGGGTTTGTTAACCATTGTCATAAAACAGTATGTGTACTAACTGTTTAACGAGAAACTATTTGTTCTGTAAACCTTCATGTAAACTACAATAAAAAAGGAAAAAAAAGTGTTAACTAGCATATTATCTGTTTTACAATCTCCAAGCCAGAAACCAGTGTTCTCAAACTTAAGCAATGCCTTTATTCTTGTAGAGGGATTCTCTTGTTCTTGCACCAGATTCATTCTTGGGTTACAGTAAGTAAGAGAAGGAAAGAAGAAGGCCTTATTTTCTCTAAAAAGCAATTGTTTTCTCCAAATAATGATTTCTACCTTATCTATTCCTAGCCAAAATACTGGAAGATATTTCATTTCTGTCTACATTTTTTCTCTGGGTGATCTCCTTAGTCCCATGGTTTTTAATCTCATCTATATGTTGAGGAGATTCAAAATTTGTAGTTTCAACTTATACGTCTCCCTTAAGTTCCAGACTTATATATCCAATTTTTTATATTTCCACTTGAATGTTTAATATTCCATCTAAAATAGAGCTTTCTGTTCTCCCAAATTTTTTTATCACAGTAAATGCTTTGCTGTTTATGGCCAAAACTTTGGGAAAATCCTTTATCCTTTTTAATTCACTAGCAAGTTCTGTTGGTTCTATATCCAAATTAAATCTTCTCCTGTCCTACTCTCTCTCTTCTTCACTCAACCACTACGCCAATATAGAGGACTTCACCCTATTTATCTAGACCCCTGCAAAGCTTCTACTTGCTTTCATTCCAGACAACTCCTCCTTTCTTCATACAGTCACCAGAGAGATCTTTTTAAAATATCTGATTAAATCCAAATTTCTCAAATTGGCATGCAGAGCCCTTCATGATTTGCTTCACTTCCAGCTTCAACAAACATTGCTTTTCCATATGCCCAGTGATCTAGCCATAATGAAATGTATCTACTTCCCACAAAGTGATATGCTCTTTCCATATGTTGCTTCTTATGTTTGGAATTATGATTTCCCATCCATTTTTTGACTTGGATGATTCCTATCCAAACTTTAAGACTCAACTCAAGTATCACTTCCTTTCTGAATCAGCCCTGATCCCCCAGGAGCTTCCTCCTTTTGGTTAGTATCTTATTTATCTAGTGCTGAAATACCATAAGTGAGAGGCTTTAACAAAGATATTTATTTTCTCACACTTTAGGAGATTAGGCCTTAATTAAGCACACTAGCTCTAGGGGAAGGTATTTGCTCTCTGTCAGGTCTGGGAGAAAGTCTTTTGTCTCTTTTCAGCTTCTGTTCCTGGGTTTCTTGGTGAACTTCATGTGGCGTGACATCTATCTTCCCCCATCTGTGCTTGTTTGCTTCTGTGCCTAATCTGCTCTTTTATATCTCAGTAGTGATTGACTTAAAACACACTTGTCATGGTTTGAATTATGTCCCCCAAAAAATGCGTGTATCAATTTGGCTGGGCCATGATTCCCAGAATTGTGTGGTTGCCTCCATTTTGTGATTGTAATTTTATGTTAAAGAGGATTAGGGTGGGATTGTAACACCACCTCTACCCAGGTCACATCCCTGATCCAATGTAAAGGGAATTTCCCTGGAGTGTGGCCTGCACCACCTTTTATCTCTCAAGAGATAAAAGGAAAACGAAGCAAACAGAGAGTCGGGGACCTCATACCATCAAGAAAGCAGTGCCGGGAGCAGAGCGCGTCCTTTGAACCGGGGTCCCTGTGCAGAGAAGCTCCTAGTCTCGGGGAACACCCAAGAGAAGAAGACCAACAGATAGAAAAAGCCTTCCCCTGGAGTTGATGCCCTGAATTTGGACTTTTAGCCTACTTTAACCGTGAGGAAATAAATTTCTCTTTGTTAAAGCCATCCACTTGTGATATTTCTGTTGTAGCAGCACTAGACAACTAAGACAACACTCTACCCTGATACGGCCCCATTAACAACAATCTGTAAAAATGGCATGGGGGTGGCATCTGACCTCTTCTAACTTCACAAGGGAGAAGGAAAATCAATATCAACAGCCCAAGGCTGTTTCCTATGAGGTAGAGGTCAGACATACTTCCTCTCTTCGCCATTTTTACTAATTCCGACTTCAACCCTCTCTTACACGGCACTCTCTACTTCTCTGCTGGGTTCAATAATTCATTGCAATGGCCACACAGAACTCACAGACAATACTCACTATTATGGGGTTTATGAGGGAAGTAACAGATTACAATTTAGGTTCAGGAACACTCAGCTTACAGTGCTTCCATCAGATAGCTTCTTAGCCAGTATGCCTCTCTCTGTACCCTCAGCCTCCGTTTTGCTCAGGCAAGTGTTACAAAGCTCTTTTAGCTCTGTCAATAAGTGCCTAGAGGCACCCCACTCCTCCAGTAAGCCTCAGCCAGAAGACACTCAGCTCTAGCTCTGTGGGTAAGCAAACCTAGCTCCACCAAGTGCCCAGAGGCACACTGCCCCTCCAGCAAACCTCTTACCCAAAGACGCTCAGCTTTCTCATTCTGTGGGCAGGGAAGCCCACTGCACAGTCTCCTGTAGATCCCTCCTGCTGGTCCCTCCTGTCACCATTTCTCTGCCTCTGCTTCTCACCATCTTCAGTGTTACAGCTCTCTCTCTCTCTCTCTCTCTCATTCTCCTGGTTCTGGGAGCTTCTCAGTGCAAAAATCCCAGGTCCAAAGGACACATTCTGTTCTTGGCTCTTCTTCCTTGGTGGTGAGGTCCTCTCTTTGCTCTGAAATTGGCTCTCTCTTAAGCCTAGTGGGATGGCAAAACTGACCAATCCCTTCGTTAGGGTTCCATAGACCTTGTTTGCATGGTCCTACCCAATCACTGTGTGTGAGATACAAGACCATGAAGAGAAAGGCCACACAAAAGTGATACATCACACTGCACAACTATATCTCCAAGTGAGATTACATCCACATGTATAGGGGTTAGGATTTACAATAAGTATTTTGGGCAGATACAATTCAATACATAAAAGTTTCAATATCATCTTCTATGTCTAATAGAGTTATTTTCACTTTGACTATAACAATATGATAATTTATCTCTCTTCTTCATTAGATTATGAAATCTTTGACAGCAAGGATTTTTATTTTTAATTTTTTCAGTAGTTTTTGTCTTGCTTATCTCTAAATCAACCAGAGCCTAGCACAATTCTGGCAAAAGTTGGTAATCAACATTGGTTGAAATTATAAATAAATGTAACCTACCACATAAAAAGATATTTTATTCAAGGGCACAAGGACTTCTGGGCAACATGGTGCTATAATCAGAAGCACCACGCCATACCTCCACAGCAAAGACCTGAAAAACTAAGTCAGACAGAGTCACACGTCATCCTGAAACCCTAAGCAACAAATGAAGAGATAAAGAACTCAGCCAAGCACTGAATGGAATAAGAAGCTGACTGAGAACAGAGAGCAAGGAGAGATAGGTGCAGAGGTCCCCTATCAGCTAACACAGCATGAATCCGCCATCTTGGACTCCTATTGGAGATCAGCGAACACAAGCTATGAGAAAGCAGCTTCACAGAGCTTCCAGAAGGAGACAGAACAACAGGTAACCAGCGATATACAGTTTCCTACCCCCTTATACTTCTTCACCCCCACTCAGCCTCCTCTGCTCCCTGTGGCCACGGTCTCCTGGCCAGGAACCGCCAGCTGCACCACAGTGTTGCTTGCATTCCACCCACCCACACAGGCCGGCTCCCTGAGTGCCATTTGTTGTCTGCTGGTGTTGCTTTTTTCTGCTTCATTACATTTCTTCCTTACCTCTCACCATCTCCACTCCTTTCTCTCAAATACCTGGCTCTGTGGCCATCTTTGCTTGTTCCTGTGGAACTGCCTCCCAGCCCATGCTGCTGCGCTGGTGGGACACCCCGGGGCTTTTTTTGTTTGTTTGTTCTGATTTACTATGTTTTGATTTGTTTGATTGATTGTTTTCTTTTTCTTTTCTCAGCTTAGGAGCCCATTCTGGCCAGGCAATGCTGTGCGGCTTGGGAGATACGCCCTTATTCTGCACAGACACACAGAGACATCCCTGGGGGCATTTTCTTTTTTCCTGTTTTTTTCTTTTTTGTTTTTGTTTTTGTTTCTTTGTTTTGTTTTCTTTTTTCTATTTTTCCCTTTTTTGTCTTTCTTCATTTCCAAGTTCTAGATTTATTCATTTTTTCTTTTACCCTTTTTCTTTTTTTTCATTTTGTTTTTCTCCATTTCTCACTCTCTTATCCCTCCACACCAATAGCCAGCTCCATTAGCACTCTTTTTTGTTTGTGTGTATGTTTTTGGATCCTGTTCCTCTCCCCATCTCCTCTTTCCCATACCTATCTTAGCTCCTCACATCACAATCTCCCCCCTCCTTCCCGCCTACTTGTACTGTGTTCTGGACATCAGACCCCTAAGCAGCACAGGCATGGCCTACTGGAACATGCCCTGAACTGATTCCTGGTCTTCCCTGTTAGCCCTAGTATGTGCCACAAGCAACCCATCCCAGCAACTCCCCTTCAGCTGGACCTGCCCTGCTGTAGCATACTTGAGTGACTGACAATGCCCATTAGAGAGGAATGTGAAAAGTGTCGTGCCCACAGACAAGGAAACAACAAAGAACGCACAGCTCACCTGCTCAGACATAACCAAATAAAACAAAAAAGCAGGATGAAACAAACAAATCTACAATCAATAAACGAGGTAATAACTACTTAACGCCCAAAAGACAGCAGACAATATCAAAACATATACAAAAACAGGACAGGATGGTTCCAGTAGGTGTCCAAAATAAAATACCAGATGACTTTCCAGTAGAAGAAAAGGCACTAGACCTAACTGATAGGGAATTCAAATCTCTAATATTCAGAATTAGACGAGAGTTGAAGCAAAAAGCAGACAACAATGAGGAAAAAAATAGACAAATTCATGGAAAAGGAAGACAAATTCATGGAAAATACAGACAAAAAATGGAAGAATTCAAGAAAATAATACAGGCACAAAGTGCTAAAATAAATTCACAACTAGAAATCATACAAAAACAACAATTAGAAATACAAAAGATAAACAACAAGATTTCAGAAATGGACAGTGTCATAGAAGGCTGAGGAGCAGGTTTGAAACGATGGAAGACAGGATCAGCAAAATTGAAGACAAACACAGATACAACTCTGTTGGAGGAAAAGTCAGAAAAAAGAATGAAGAAAAATGAAGAAACCTGAGAATTATGTGGGTTACAATCAAAAGCAAAAATCTGTGAGTGATCAGAGTTCAAGAACTGGAGGAGAAAACAGAAAACACAGAGAGAATAATTGAAGAATTGCTGACAGAAACCTTCTCTAATATCATGAAAGATGAAAAGCTGAATATCCAAGAAGCTCAAAGAACCCCATATAGGATAGACCCCAAAAGAAAATCACCAAGGCATATCATAATCACACTCGCCAAAACCAAAGACAAACAAAGAATCCTGAGAACAGCTTGAGAAAAACAAAAATCACATACAGAGGAGAAGCAATAAGACTAAGCTCGGATTATTTGGCAGAAACCATGAAGGCAAGAAGGCAATGGGATGACATATATAAAATCTTGAAAGAAAAAAACTGCCAGCTAAGAATAATATATCCTGCAAAACTCTCATTCATATATGACTGTGAAATTAGGTCATTTCCAGATAAACAGAAATTAAGGGACTATGTAAAAACAAACCAAACTTGCAAGACTTATTAAAGGGAGCCCTTCGATCTGGGAAAAAACAACATAAGACCATAGGCTGAACCTAGGACACAGGATTGTACTAGCCAGATACCAACCTAGGAAATAAACTGTTAAGGACTATCAAAAACTGAAAGCATTACAACAGGGAACCACAAAGCTTAATCCGTAAATGACAACAACATCAGAGCAATAAAAGAGGGAATAAATGGTGTAGATATAGAACCTTCTGATGGAGAGGAAGGCAAGGCGATATCAAGTAATAATAGACTGG
>NW_004443939.1:16422548-16469126 GCF_000243295.1 Trichechus manatus latirostris | reverse complement strand
CCCTTCGAGAGCAAGGGAGAATGAAGAGAACAAGATACAAGGAAAAGATTAGTCCAAAGGACTAATGGACCACAGCTACCACGGCCTCTACCAGACTGAGTCCAGTACAGCTAGATGGTGCCCGGCTACCATCACTGACTACTCTGACTGGGATCACAACAGAGGGTCCTGGACAGAGCTGGAGAAGGATGTAGAACAAAATTGTAACTCACAGAAAAAGACCTGATTTACTGGCCTGACAGACTGGAGAAACCCCGAGAGTATGGTCCCTGGACACACTTTTAGCTCAGAGGTGAAGTCTCTCCCGAGGTTCACCATTCAGCCAGGGATTGGACAGCCCCATAAAACAAAATAGGACTAATGAGGCACAGCAGTCCAGGGATAAGGACTAGAAGGCAGGAGGGGACTGGAAAGCTGGTGATAGGGAACCCAAGGTTGAGAAAGGACAGTGTTGACATGTTGTGGGTTTGGTAACCATTGTCATAAGGCAACATGTGTACTATTTAACGAGAAATTATTTGTTCTGTAAACCTTCATCTGAGGTCCGAAAAAAAAAAAAAGACAGAAAACAATTACTTATGTGAGATCAAACTGACAACAGCAACTCAAAAGTTTTGATGGGAAGCCTGGGAGCAGTGAGTTGAAGATAATGGTGATGGAATAATTTGGAAAAGGATAGTGAGAATAGCAGCACAACTGGAAGAAGGTAATCGATGTCACTGAATTGTACATGTAGAAATTTCTGAAATAGTGTACCTTTGGCTATGTATATTTCACCAAAAAAAAAAAAAGTCCTCCAAGGTTGAGAAGGGAGAGGGTGGACATGTCGTGGGGTTGTTAACCAATGTCATAAAACGATATGTGTACTGATTCTTTAATGAGAGACTATCTGTTCTGTAAACCTTCACCTAAATACAATAAAAGAGAATTTTAAAAAAGATATTTTATTCAATCAGTAAAGGGACATTTAGGAAGAATTTGTATTGTGTTAAATAATCTATTAGGTGCTTGGTGATTATATTCCTCTGTTGATGCCATCCATCTTCTCCCTTCAATACCTTACAAACATGTCTGGAACCTAAAATATTTTCTCAGCCTTTACTCTGTTGTGAAGAGATGAAATAATTTAGAAGAAAACTACATTTAAAGAGGAAATTATTTAATCTCTGGTATAGTTTCAAGGTATGATACTTTTACCTGTGAGTTGAAATTGAGGCATTTTCATAACAGGAGATATGAAAGTTGAGTTTACACTGTTGCTACAAGGATGCTGCAAGTAGAAAGATATTTTAATCATCTATAGGTAAAAAAGGAAGCCCCAGGGCTGAAAGAAAATAAGCGTCTGGCTCCAATTATATGGAGATCATGATCCCTTTACAAAATTAAAGTTAAGAAATTTAAATGTGGAAGAGATCTACATTGTATGAAAAATATTTTAAAATATTAATGATAGCAAGAAAATGGCAATCTTGCAGAAAGAACACAAAGCCAGAAGTCAGCAGACCTTGACTGTGCACTTTGTTGATAGGAGGGTCTTATGCAAATCCTCCGTTTGCCTTCTTGTTGTTGGTAGGTGTCGTGGAGTCAATTCCTATTCAGAGCGACCCTGTATGACGCAGTAGAAGGAGTTTCCTAAGCTGTTCTCTTTACAGGAGCAGATCACTACGTCTTTTCTTCCAAGGAGCCGCTAGGTGAGTTTAAACAGCTCATCTATCAGCAACCCAGTGCTTAATCTAAAAAGAGTCATGTCTGCTTTCACTTTGTATCTCATAGTGACCAAAGTATAAACAACGCAAAAAAAAAAAAAAAAAAACCTGTGTCTTCGAGTCAATCCCAGCTCATAGTGACCCTGTAGAACAGAATAGAACTGCACCATAGGGTTTCCAAGGAGCAGCTGGTGGATTCAAACTGCCAACCTTTTGGTTAGCAGCGGAACTTTTAAACACTGAGCCACCAGGGCTCCAAGGTATAAGATGAGAAAATAGATGATGAAACTCTTTTATGATAGGAAAACTCTCTACCAACTTAGTCAGCTATTAATAGTAGTATTATTAGTAATAATAATAATAAAGATTAAAAATAAAAACAGCATTATGAAATCGAGATAACTGATAATGGTTGCTCAGATTTTGGGAAAGTCTGCCAATGGATACTAACTTTGAGAGGTCAGGTTGCTCCTCTGATACTTGTAACAATTTCATTCATCTTCTTTAGCCATCTATATCCTCAGATCAAATTAGGAAATTTTAGGGTTATTGGGTATTTCAGAAGTCATTAATCTAATTACCCCTATATTTTCTAGCAAAGGAAGCATGTAATGATCAGAAAGCTTACAAAATTTGCCCCAAATCACACTTTCAGGGAATGGTAGAGCATCAGAGTACATATTTGCCCCTGAGTTTCTCTGTCTACCTCCCACATGAGGCCTGACAACTTGAGTCCACACAACAGAAGATTTCAAGTAAGAATTAAATCCCATCTCTGCCACTATTTGACTTGAGCAAATCACCTATCTCCTCTGAGCATCAGATTTTTCATCTATAAAGTGAAGATAATAAAGTGAGGATAATAATAATAACAAATGGGAAAAAAATCAAGAGACATTTGGAGAGTCATTGAAACACAGACCACACCCCTAAAGTCATCACAGCTTCTAAATGTAACACTTTCTAAACTGTGTTCCATGGCATTCTGGTTAATGATGTTTGGTTGGAAAAGTATAGGGAAGGTTAATTTCATATCATCATTTGGAAATTTTTGATGCACATTAGCATATTGAAGTATTTCATTAATTCTGCTTTAAATAAGTTTATCGTTAATAAATAAAGGACTGAGATAAGATATATGAAAGTGCTTTATTAAGTATAGAATAGATGGCAGACGTAACATTCATCATGCTCTTTTCCAAACTCCTGTTACTTAGAGTGCATATCACTTGTCTTTTGTACATGTCTCCTGAGTAGTTTGTCTAGTGCTGAGACATTCATTTATGAGCTCTAGGGGTAAATTCAGATTCAGTGAACATCATTTTGCAGGCCCTGAGCTAAGCACATTCTCTATGCTTTCTGGCCCAGCCACTCAGCGCATACTAATCTGTATAAAAGTATTGGCTGCTTCTGTGAGGATGATGTTGAACTGCAGATGCCTCTGGCTACCCATGAGCTAGAGGCCAGTACCCATGGTATCCTAGATGAATCAGAGTAGTTGTCTTCAACATCTCTCAGAATTAAACTGATGCTCACTCTTCCTGTCAACCCCTGTGAGAGCTAGACCTTGATCTAATTGATAAGATTTTGTTTCAAAATCATATTAAAATAAGAATAAGAAATTCCTTCAGAATGTTTACTAATAACAACTTCAAATATTCACTGAGCTCCTCTATGTGCCAGGTTCTGTATTATACATTTTCTACATAAAGGGCGTTTTTCCCTCTACACAACCATATCAGGAGTTTTTGTTTGCTGTTGTTTGTTTGCTTATCAATTTTACAGATGAAGGAATTGAGTTTTAAGTCAAGTAGGTAGGTAAGTGGCTCATGGTAATATATCTAGTAAACATCAAAGTCAGTATTCAGCCTCAATTCTCTTTAACTGCATGGCCAATTTTTAAACTCCTGATATACCATTCTATTAGTTAGGGTTAGATTCAGGTGCAAGTAACAATAGCAATAAATAAATGTGATTGAAGCAAGATAAAGGTTTATTGTTCTTCCTACACTCAGAAATACAGAGGTAGTTAGTCCAAGGATGGTATGGTACACCACAATTTAGGAATCAGGACTATCTTATTGCTTCCTTATACATGGATTCGATTCCCAATATCTCCCCATGGTCCAAGATGGCCACAGAAGCTGCAGTAATTGTATATTCTAAGGTGGAGTGGGAGAAGGAGGATACTTTCCTTGTTTCCCACTAGCCAACATTTAGTTAAGTCTACGCCTAGCTGCAAGTGAGTTGTTATGAACTGAATTGGGTATTCCCCCCCAAAAAATATGTTGGAGTCCTAAACTCTGGTGCTTGTGAACATGACTTTGTTTTGAAAAAGGGTCTTTGAAAATGTTATCAGTTAAGTAAATCTGAGGTCATACTGGAGTAGGGTGGGTCCTAATCCAATCTGTGTGTCCTTACAAAAGGAGAAGAGACAGAGGAAAGACAGCCATGTGAAGATACATGTATAAGTCAAGGAATGCCTGGGTCTACCAGAAGCTGCGAAAGACAAGAAAGGCTCCTCCCCTAGAGAATTTGAAGAAAGCATGGCCCAGTCATTAATTTGGGCTTCTAGCCTCCAGAACTGTGAGATAATATTTCTGTTCTTGTAACCACCCAATCTGTGGTATTGTGTTTAGCCTTAGGAAACTAATACAGGAGACAATACAATTTAGTATTTGTGGGGAAAGGACCTATCCTAAGTAAGGTGGCCTCCAGAGAAACTGGGTTATCTTGTTCTAAGAAATTGGGTTATCTTGGAGTAATTGGGAGTAATTGGGTTATCTTGTTCTAAGACTTCCAGGCCACACTGGAGGATTTCTGCTGGTGAATGGGGATTGGCCAGACCAGAAAAGACTCACCTGGGAGGCCAATATCAACTAGCCTCAGGAGCAAGAACGGTGTGATCATTAAGGTTATATGTCAACCTGGCTGGGCCAAGATTCTCAGTGGTTTGGCAGTTATAATGTAGTTTGGCAGTTGTATGATGATGTGATCACTTCCATGATGAGATTTGATATAATGTGATCACCTCCATAATGGGATCTGCTGTGAGTAGCCAATCAGTTGGAAAAGAGTTTTCTTTGGGAATGTGGCCTGCATTGAATATAAGTGGACTCTCTGGCAAGGCTTGTGGGCTTTTGCTTGCTCTGGATCCTGCAGCTGGCTCCTGTTCATCTGACCTCTGGTTCTTGGGATCTGAGCTAGCAGCTTACCTGCCATCTTCCTTGCCTGTCTTGGGATTCATCAATCTTCGCAACCTGTGAGCAAGAGCCCTGCTGTCTGACCTGCTGATATTGGGTTCGCCAGCCACTGAGGCTACATAAATCAGGAGAAGCCTCTATCCTGACCCATGGACCTGGGATGTTCCAGCCTCTACAGCCACGTGAACCATTTCCTTGTTATAAATCTCTCTAATATATATTTATACTCAAGGCTGTGCTTTGGCTCTCATGAACTTGTTCTAATTTTCTTCAGTTTCAACTTGAACTTGCATATGAGCAATTGATGGTCTGTTCTGCAGTCGGCCCCTGGCCTTGTTCTGACTGAGGATATTGAGTTTTTCCATAGTCTCTTTCCACAGATGTAGTCGATTTGATTCCTGTGTATTCCATCTGGTAAGGTTCACATGTAGAGTCACCATTTGTGTTGGTGAAAAAAGGTATTTGCAATGAAGAAGTCGTTAGTCTTGCAAAATTCTATCATGCGATCTCTGGCATTGTTTCTAGCACCAAGGCCGTATTTTCCAACTACTGATCCTTCTTCTTTGTTTCCAACTTTCGCTTTCCAATCACCAGTAATTATCAATGCATCCTGATTGCATGTTCCGTCAATTTCAGACTTCAGAACTTGGTAAAAACCTTCAATTTCTTCATCTTTGGCCTTAGTGGTTGGTGTATAAATTTGAATAATAATCATATTAACTGGTCTTCCTTGTAGGTATATGGATATTATCCTATCACTGACAGCGTTGTACTTTAGGATAGATCTTGAAATGTTCTTTTTGACGATGAATGCAATGCCATTCCTCTTCAAGTTGTCATTCCTGGTGTAGTAGACCATATGATTGTGTGATTCAAAATGGACAATACCAGTCTATTTCAGCTCACTAACGCCTAGGATATCGATGTTTATGCGTTCCATTTCATTTTTGATGATTTCCAATTTTCCTAGATTTATACTTTGTACGCTCCACGTTCTGATTATTAATGGATGTTTGCAACTGTTTCTTTTCATTTTGAGTAATGCCACATCAGCAAATGAAGGTCTCGAAAGCTTGATTCCCTCCATGCCATTAGGGTCGACTCTACTTTGAGGAGGCAGTTCTTCCTCAGTCATACTTTGTGTGCTTTCCAACCTGGGGGCTCATCTCCCGGCACTATATCAGACAATGTTCCACTGCTATTCAACAACAAGAACATATATATTTATATGCTTTACTGGTTTTGCTTATCTAGGAACCCAGCCTAAGACAGATGGGTTACCCAATAAGTAAGGTACACGTGGGCTTATTTGTATTTACTTACTTATCTGTAGTGTGCAATTTCACCTGCTTTTCACCACAGAAACCCACGTGAAATTGTGCATTACAGATTAGTAAATAAACTCTAATAAGCCCATACGTACTTTGTTTAATGTAAGCCCATGTGTACCTTGTGTACTGGTTAATCTAATCCGCCTCTGCTCAGGAAGCATAATTTAGCTTATCATGAAAGACTGGCCAATAAAAGCTGGTAACCCTAAGCCTTATAGAGCTTCTTGGTTGGTGAAGAGAGGGTGGCATACCCTCTCTGAGACTCAGAAGCTCCATGTTGAGAACCTTCCCAGAACTCTCCCATGCATCCCTTCCTTATGATGATCCTCATTTATATCCTTTTACTACAAAAACAAAACAGTAATGGTAAATATATCTTCTATGAGTTCTGTGAGTCATTCCAGCAAATTTACAAACCCAACGACAGTATGCTCTTATAAGGTCTAACCTAGCCCCAAGTGGGCAGGATAAGAAAAAGAAAGTGTCATGTGGGTGACTGGTGTCATAATGATGAAGAAGTGGAAAAGCAAGAATATGATTAATCTCCACTTTCTGGGAATCAGCTTTAAGCTGATTCTCATCCACAAAGCTATCATTGTAGTATTTATTCCAGGTGGCCTGCGACCAATTAAAAATGACTATTGAAGAAGGGGAGAATTGGATACTGGGGAACAACTAGCAGTCTGTCTCACAATTCCTAAAGAAACAAACACCAAATAAATACCTCTAAGATATGTCAAGAACTTCTAGTAACAAGGGAGTATAGCAATTGCATTTGGTTCGCATAAATTTTTCAAAGTGTTCTTGCATTTCCACATTGTTTAATAATAATAAGCTTTTATAGAAAACACCCAAGCATTAAAAGAAAGTTTTATATATAGCAACTAAAGAAACAGAGAATCTTACCATAAAAACAAATTCTTGGACATAAAATGAATTTTTTCACTGTAACATGACCTTCACTTCTGTAACTGAGTCTTATGACTATTTTCCTCATTAAAATGCAAATTAACTTGTAATTCCATTACTCATCATCAAAGCCAGCCAAGATTTTCATAAAGTGCTTACTATGTGAAAGACTCCTCCTAAGGGTTGAATTGTGTTCTCCAACAAATATGTTGAAGTCTTAACCCCCAGTACTGTTGAATGTGACCTTATTTGAAAATAGCGTCTTTGTAGGTATGACTAGATTAAGGTGAGGTAACATTGGATTAGGGTGAGCTTTAAATCCAATGACTAGTGTCCTTATAAGGAGAGGGAGAATTTGAGACACAGAATAGACACACAGACAGAGGAGAACAACAAGTGAAGAAAGTGACAGAGATGGGAGTGATGTACCTACAAGTCAAGGAATACCAAGGGTTGCCTTCAATCACCAAAATCTGGAAGAGAGGCATGGATCAGATGTTCCATGAAAGCCTTCAGAAGGAACCAACACTTCCAACGCCTAGATTTCAGACTTCTGGCCTCCAGAACTGTTGAGAGGACAAATTTCTTTCATCTTAAATCATCTAGTTTTTTCTGTTGTTGTTTATTTTATTTTTTTTATTGTACTTTAGATGCAGGTTTACAGAACAGTTTCTCATTAAACAGTTAGTACACATATTGTTTTATGACAACGGTTAACAACTCCACGACATGTCAACACTCTCCCTTCTCAACCTTGGGTTCCCTATTACCAGCTTTCCTGTCGCCTCCTGCTTTCTAGTCCTTGTCCCTGGTCTGTTGTGCCCCATTAGTCTCGTTTTGTTTTATTGGGCTGTCTAATCTTTGGCTGAACTGTGAATCTTGGGAGTGACTTTATTACTAAGCTAAAAGGGTGTCCGGGGACCATACTCTCAGGGCTTCTTCAGTCGCTGTCAGGCCAGTAAGTCTGGTCTTTTTTTGTGAGTTAGAATTTCGTTCTACATTTTTCTCCAACTCTGTCTGGGACCCTCTGTTATGATCCCTGTCAGAGCAGTCAGTGGTGGTAGCTGGGCACCATCTAGTTGTACTGGACTCAATCTGGTAGAGGCCAGTCATCTAGTTTTTGATAATTTTTTATAGAGGACCTGGGAAACTAATACAGCACCTAAGTACTGAGAGCCATATAAAGACAAATCAAAAATCGTCTTCACCCTCAATGATTTATACTTTAGAAGAGGAAAATAAATACCCAGATTAATTTTAATGAAAAACTGTATAAGATAAACCTACTGGTATAATCCTAATACTGGTTTAAGGAGAGAGGAGATTTCATCTGCTTGTTGTTGCTGTTGTTGTTGTTGTTAGGTGCCATCAAGTTGATTCCAACTCTTAACGACCCTGTATGCACAACAGAACAAAGCACTGCCTGGTCCTGCGCCATCCTCACGATTATTGCTATGCTTGAGCCCATTGTTGCAGCCACTGTGTCAATCCATTTCGTAAAGGGTCTTCCTTTTTTTCGCTGGCCCTCTATTTTACCATGATGTCCTTCTCCAGGGACTGAGTCCATCTGATAACATGTCCAAAGTATGTGAGACATAGTTTCACCATCCTTGTTTCTAAGGAGCATTCTGGTTGTACTTCTTCCATGACAGATTTGTTTGTTCTTTTGACAGTACATGGTATATTCAATATTCATCTGCTTAGAGAATTGAAAATTCTTCATGGGGTAGGTTACATTTGAGAAGAGACTAGAAGCATAGTTAGGATGCCTAGGAATGTATATATTGAGGCATACTGACACAATTCCAAGGCAAAGTTATTAACAAAGACAGAATTACTTGGGAAGAATTCCAAAGATGGGAAGACTCAATAGTCTAGCTTGGCTGCTGTATATGCAAATGAATCTGCTAATAGTGTTCATAGTTTATTCACTCATTCAAAAGTCTATTGGTTGCCTACTATAAGCCAGACATTATTTAGAGTCAGGGAAACAGCTTTAAATCAAATAAAGACGCTGCTTTGTACGAAGTGTACAGTCTACAGAGAGATAGAAATTAGACAAAAATAAATACTCTTTATCAGTATAGCTAAAGTTTATCAATTGTATTTATTTTATGAAAGGATCAGTTTTTGGGTTTGCTATTTCTTCTACAACATGTCTGTTTTTCATTTCATTGATTTATGTTCTTAGTTTTATTTTTTGTACTTCTACTTATTTCAACTTAAACTTTCTGTTTTTCCTAGCCTCTTATAATAGAAAGTGAGAACATTGAATTTAAACTTTTCTTCTTTTTTAATACAATAAATTAGAGCTAAAATATCCCTTTAAGCACTGTGTTAGCTGTTTCTCATAAATTTTGATACATTATGTTTTTATTATCATTCAGTTTGATATATATATATATCGATATATTCTATTTCCTTTGTCATTTCTTTATTGATCGTTGGTTTATTTATAAGTGAAGTCTGAATTTCTAAATAATTGGGGTTGTCGAGATATCTTAGATATCCTTATTTATTGATTATTCATTTAATTTAATTCTCTTACGGTCAAAGAACATACTCTGCAACAATCAATCTTTTGTACTTAATGAGAGATATTTTATTACCAGCAGGTAATTTATCTTCATGAATGTTTCAGGTGCACTGGGAAAGAAGGAGTATTCCATAGTTCTTGGATGCCGTAATCTATAAATATCAGTTAGATCTAGTTGGTTGATTTTAGCCTGGTTGTTCTATGAGTTACTAAGAGAATGGTGTTAAAGTGTTCAGCTATGATTCTGGATTTGTCTTTGTTAAATTCTGTCAGTTTTACTTCATGTATTTAACTAATATCAGACTTTAAATACATGAAGTAAAAAATGATAGAAATAAAGAGAAAAAAAATGATCTCCTGATGAATCAAGGAAGTAACCAATGAATTAATCAACGAAGTCATTATGAGGTAATCTTTATCATCTCTGGTAATAATTATCTTGATGTATGCTGTATCTAATATTAACATAGCTCCATCTACTTTCTTGTGGCTGTTATTTGCATGGTACATATTTTCTAACCATTTATCTATCTATCTGCAAATTTATGTTTAAAGTGCATCTCTTATAGATAGCATATAGTTGGGTTTTGCATTTGTATCCAGTCTGACAATCTCTGCATTCTAATTGGAGTGTTTAATTGAGTTATATTTAATGTAATATTTATATGGTTTGGTTCAAGTCTAGCATATTGCTAGTTTTGTTCTTTTTGTTCCTTAGTTTTGGTTGTGGTTGTCATTCCTTCTTTCCAGTCTTTTGTTTAATTAATTAAATATTTTTTTAGTATTTCATTTCCGCTAATAGTTTTTCCATTTTAACGATTGTACTATATATCACAATATGCATCTTTGACTTATCACAGTTTTCCTAGAGTTAATGTTTTATAGTGCACATTAAGTATAAAAATTTAAAAAAAAATTACAATACCATAGCACCATTTTCACTCCCTATTCTTTGTTCAGGGGCCCTGGTGGTGCAGTGGATAAGTGCTTGGCTGCTAATCCACCCACTCCATAGGAGAAAGATGTGGCAGTCTGCTTCCATGAAGATCACAGCTTTGGAGACCCTATGGGGCAGTTCTACTCTGTCTGACAGGGTTACTATTAGTTGGAATCAACTTGACAACAATGGGTTTTTAATGGGTTATTCTTTGTTCTATTGTTGCCATATATTTTACTTCTATAAACATTATAAACCTTAAAAGACAATGCTATTATTTTTTATTTAAAGAGTCAACTATCTCTTAAATAAGTAAGAAAAGAAAAAAAAATGATAGTCTGTTACATTTACCCAGATATTTACACCTGGTGTTTTTTATTCCTATTCATAGATCCAAGTTTCCATCTAGTGTCATTTCCCTTCAGCATGAAAACAATTTTTTTTAGCATTTCTTTTAGTGTCAGTTTGCTGGCAGTGAGTCCCTCGGTTTTTGTTTATCTGAAAATGCCATTATTTCACTCTTATATTAGGGATATTTTCACTAGAAATAGAATTCTATATTTGTATGGCATGTACAGTCTAGTGAGAGAGACAGAAACTAAACAAAAATTAATAATTTTTATCAGTATAGCTAAAGTTTTATAAATTATATTTATTTTACGAATAAGTTGGTGAATAATATATGTATGTGTGGAGAGTCTGTGTAATGATGTCTTCCTTTAATTGGTACTGAGTTTTGTTCTGGCAGATCATTAAATTGCTACCAAATCCTTTTGATCCCATTAGTCTTGGTTTTACTCTTTATCAGTAACAAAAACTAGTTTAATTTTGTCTTTAGTCCTAGGGTATGGCTGTTAACTTTAGAGTATGGTCCTTAGGAAGTGAGAGCTGACAGAGGAGAGAAGAGGATCAAGTACTGCACTTTATGGCTCTACAAAGTTAGGAGGTCTGAAAAACTAGAAGCTAGTTTAGACTTTTTTCTACCATTGAGGCAGTAAAAGAGACAAGAAAGAATATAGCAGGGGCTAAGCAAAGAAAGTATTTCAAGAAGGTTGAAGCCTTATGAAGTTCTGCTATTAACAAACATACATCAAAAAGATTCATATTTCAGAGAAGCCAAGGTAGTCTAACCATCAGCATCAACAGAGCCATGCCCAAGCCACAGTCTCGAAGTGCTAATGATGTCAACAGCACTTGCTGAGGTTGAGGATTCACCTCTATTGTTGGCAAACCAAGAGGTGACATTTACAACTCCAAATCTGGTAAGAGAGCCAGACTGTGTGCTCAGCGAAGGACCCGTGCACAGGAGGAAGGGTGTACATAGGAAGAGTAAGGAGCTAGGACCCAAGGATTCTGATGATCTCTCAAAAAACCTTTAACAAGTTAGAAATATTAGAAATGACATTAAAGAAGAACTTGCCAGCCTTGTAGACGTATCACAAGTCTTAAAATCTTTAAATGATAAGATTGATAAGCTGGTGTCTGATGTCGTGTTCCTGATCTCACAGATGTCACAAGTCACTCCTGTGCTTAGGACACCAGCACTCCACTGGGACCAAATCTACCTTCAAATCCTATCACTGAGCATCCTTGTCACATGCCTACTGCTTCTTCTGTGATTCCCAGTGACTGATTTGCGGATGCTCACTGCTCACATAAGGCTGACACACCCCTGAATACCACATCACCATAAATCCTCACCATGTCAAGGACAATGCAACAATGCCTTATCATGATGATTCCTCTCAAGAGGATATAACATATAGGATAAGTCTATGGATGTCTAATATCATGGTAATAAATGCTAAGATTAAGTAAAATTTGTGTATAGCTGCAGAGTTTCAAGTAACTTCCTTCGGCCTGTATCAAAACTCTGCAAACAATCATAGACTTTCTGCTATAATGAATGTGAATCTCTTTCCTACCTTCTAGAGGACTAGTCCTACCTCTCTCACCAGCATATCTACAAAAGCATGCAGGCACACAGGTGGCATTGAACAGTCAATGGGCCAAGGACTCCATCCTGCCAAGCGGACACGTGGAATGCTTCAGGGGAAGCCATTCCATTCCTCCCTTGCTGTCATGCCACAAGCCATAGAATAGTGCTCCCTACAATGACCCACCAAGGGTCAGCAAGTTGTGAGATAGCACAAGTACCCCCAGAAATGAACCTCACAGTACAGATACCAGCCTATGTGGACACCACCAGTGCTCACGTAGGGTGACCATGTGCCCTCTGCTGGCAGACCCACCTCTTTCTGGAGACTCCCACAAGTCTCCAGTATCACCAACATATAATGTTGACCTTGCTGACTATGCACAAAACCTCATACCAACTCCTAAGAAGTGTTGCATCTTTTCTGCAGCAAGTACTTCCTGCCTGCCCTGGTGCCCTGGGTATTGACTGCCTTCTTCCTCCACTCCGCCTGGTTGGCTTTAAGGCCCTGCATCTTGGTCAGCACCACCCAAAGGCATGCTCCATTCAGTCCAGCCAACACCTAACCATGTTCTAAGAGTACGAAACAAAGTTAAATATTGATGATTTTTGAAAGTTCACATTTCTATTCTATTTTGTATAGTAAAAGAGCCATACTGTGCTTTAAAGATCTTAACTTCCATTTCAGCTTTGCTATTATTTACTATCATGTGACTCTGAAGTCACTTGATCTACCTAAGCTTTTGCTTTCTCAGTCATGCCAGCCTTCGGTCATAGAATAGACAGGAGACTCGAGATAATAGATATAAACTGATTTTGTAGTTTGAAAGTACAGTGTATAAATGTCAGGGGATTTTACCAACTGTTGTTAATTATTTTATTTGATTCTCTGAACATTTTGTGGGATAGCCAAGGCAGATTCATTTATTCAACAAATAATTATTGATTACCCATTATGTTTTAGGTTCCAATCATTTGACAGTGATTAAATTAAACAGGCTCTGCCCTCCTGAAGCTCCTACTCTAGTGCCATGAAAGAGACAATATATAGTTAAACCAGTCTTAAATGAAAATCATCTCAGACACCTATACATGTAATGATAAGAACAAAAGAAGATGAAGTGTTAATGACTGCAATAAGAATTCAGAAATTTCCCTCTTTTGAGTGGGCATTCATTGAGATTTGAGTGATGAGTAGGAACTAGAATAAGAACATTTCAAGAAAGGACAGGGCCCTAAGTTATCAAAGCATAGAAGGAAGGCCTGTGAGCAGAACATAGTGAGCTAGAAAGAGAATGGAAGGAAATATTAGACTTTACTTCCTTGGGAAATCTTCCTTGCAACTCAGTCCCTAGACCTTCTTGAGCATCCTTGCTCTGCATTTACACTATAGCTCCTCCTTTTACAATAATCATACTTAACTGTAATTGCTTCTTTAATTGTCTGTTACTCTAATTAGATTCTGAGCTTGGAGAAAGCCAGAAATATTTTTTCCTGCTCCTCATTGTATGCCCAGCATCAAGAACAACTTAGCCGCTACTGGATGCAGACAATTATTTGATGAAATATACAAATTTTTCAGTTAATGAAATGCTGTAGTCAAGGCCAGCTAGGTTTATGATCTTCAGAATACCTAGTCCAGTATTGTTTCCACTCTTCCTTTATGTATTTTCATCTTTTTCATTGTTGTTGATTTTGTATTTGCTGAGCCTTTATGTTTTTTCTTATTTTTTATTTTGATGTGTAGGATTGTTAGTTTCCTTTTAGGTTACTTTAATATTTACTCCTGTTTTTCTAAGCTTAAGCCAACCTTTTATTTCTTTATATCTCTTGACTTCTTCTCCAAATGAAAGATCTATCACGACATTATTTAGTCCCTCATTTTTTGTTTTAATGTTGTCATCTTTTACATATTGACATCTCTGTTTCCCTATTTTCAGTGTTTTAGCTTTGATTTATTTTTGTTACTTCCCTAACTGGGTTGATATCTGGTTGCTCTGTCCTGTTGTTATCTGATGTTATTGATTTTCTAACCGGAGGAGTCCCTTTAGTATTGTAATTTTGGTTTGGTTTTTGCAAATTCCCTAAACTTCTGTTTATCTGGAAATGCCCTAATTTTGCAATCATATTTGAGAGATACTTTTGCTGAATATATAATTCTTGGCTGGCAGTTGTTTTCCTTCAAGGCTTTATGTATGTCATCCCATTGCCTTCTTGCCTACATGATTTCTGGTTAGTAGTCCAAGCTTAATCTTATTGACTCTCCTTTGTAAATGACATTTTGTTTATCCCTAGCGACTCTTAAGATTCTCTCTTTATCTTTGGTTTTGGCAAGTTTGATTATAGTATGTCTCGGTGACTTTCTTTTGAGATCCACCTTATGTGGTGTACAATTAGCATCTTGGATAGATATCATCTCATCTTTCACAATATCAGGCAAGTTTTCTGCCAACAAATCTTCAACAATTCTCTCTATATTTTCTGTTATCCCCTCCTGTTCTGGTACTGCAATCACTCATAGGTTATTCCTCTTGACAGAGTCCCACATAATTCTTAGGGTTTCTTCATTTTTTAAAATTGTTTTATCTGATTTTTCCTCAAATGAGTTGGTGTCAAGTGCTCTATCTTCAGTCTCACTAATTCTGACTTATCTTCAGTCTCACTAATTCTGACTTCCATTTCCTCAATTCTGCTCCTATAACTTTCTACTGAGTTGTCTAATTCTGAAATTTTATTGTTAGTCTTTCAGATTTCTGTTAGCTGTCTCTGTGGATTCTTGCAGCCTGTTAAATTTGTCATTATGCTGCTGTATAACCTTCTTAAATTCCTCTGTTGCTTTGTCTGTATGTTCCTTGGCTTGTTCTGCATGTTGCCTGATCTCCTTCCTGGTTTCTTAAAGAGTTCTATATATTAATCTTTTGAATTCTACCTCTAGTAATCCAAGAAGTTCTCTTGCTCCAGAAGGTTTCTTGATTCTTTGTTTTGGTGGCTTGCTGAAGCCATAATGGTCTGCCTCTTTATGTGATTTGATCTTGACTGTTGTCTCTGTGCCATCAATAAGTTATTATATTTATTTTATGTTTGCTTACTATGTCCTAGCTTCTTGTTTTATTTAGTTTTGATATGCCCAAATGGTCTAGTCGTGTGAGTTAGTTTGATTATTTGTGACTTTGAAGCTCTCACATCCTGTCTCCGGGTGGCTAGAGCTGTTACTAGGTATGGGAGCCCAGGAGTCCGTTTACATTTCTTGTGTGGATTCAGTTCAGGTGTCCAAGTCGTCAGTGACTGAGTGTGTGGTGCAGGTTCTCACCTAGAGTCCAAGATGGTCAGGGATGATTGGAGTAGGCATAGGTATCTGGCTGTAGTAGGGGGTGATACACTGATCAAGGCAGGGGGCTGACTACTGTCTCTGAGTGTCTGGGTGGAAGGCATGTCCCTGTTCCTACAGCGCGTAGGTAGGTGGGTTTTGCCGCTGGACTATGGGCACCCAATTCTGTTGGCTGTAAGCACTGGGAGTCACTACTTATTCTTGGACCCCTGTGATGAGTGGGGTGAGTACAGCCACCAGTTCTCAGGTCACTGATATGGGTATTTAGGGATCCTGCTTATTGGGCAAGGCGGTGTTAAATGTCATGAATCTGCCACTCCCCCTTATAGCTGATACAGATAAAAATAGACTTCAGGTATATATCCTGTTGTACTGTGCTAATGAGGGCCTACACTGTTGAAATAGGCCTACACAGGTCTATGAAAGGGTGTAAGACATTAAAAGTCCATGGACCCCTTATGCTTGTGCCTAGGCAAAGAGGCTGTGGCTGCCTGAGTTCCTGGCTTGGGGGAGCTGGCAGATTATTTTTTCCTTTTTGTTAATTTGTTCCCTGTCCAAAGCCAGGAGAATGGCTCAGGGTTTTACAAGTCCTACTTCCAGCCCAGGGGGCTCAGTGATTGCTGAAGCTGGACCAGAACCCAGAGCAGAGCGGGGAGGGGAGGGGGCAGGTAAATGGGAGAGAGTTACTTCCCAAAATTTTTTTTTTTTTTTTTTTTTTTTTTTTTACTTGGTAGGTTAGATGCCTGTACCTATGTTTCGTCAATTGAGCACCATTTCTTGCAGGTTCTGGAGGTTTGAGCAGACTATCTTCCACTCAGTCTCTCTCAGTGTGGAAAATGCATTCTGTGCACCACTGCTTGCCTTACCGCTTGCATGCTAGCTGATCCAGCCTGCAAGGTGCCGGTTCCAGCCTGGTGAGGTCTGGCACCTCCTCACTGCTTCTGAACCGTCTCTCCTTTCCCCGCCACTCAGTCCAATTCCTCAACTTTGTCTTTGATGTTCAGGGCTCCTAGACTGTCATATATAATTGATTCACTTGTTTTTTCAGGTCTTTGTTGTAAGAGGGACCACTGGAAGTGTCTGACTACTCCACCATCTTGGCCCCACCTGTCCCATTTTTCCTTACTACCTTCATTAAGAGGAAATGATCTTTATCTTCTGTCTAACAAAATCTTCTATTTTTAAATTTAGTATAGATTACTAAGGATGTATAACTACTTGCTTGTTAGAAGTCTGAAATTAGGATAATGCTTTTTCCAGTCAGAGTGGCTTTGTTTTATTTTATTTTTTTGAGGAGAACTTTAGTGGGATAAAAGATGGACTAGAAGAGAGATTCCTGGGGCATGTGGGAATTAACATTAGATATACAACTATAAAATGGTGCTTTTCTATGTAATATGGATTAATGTACACAGCATCCTTTACAGATGGATGTGCCCATTTTTAAAAAGAGGAAATTGAGGGTCAGGGTGTTTAGGTCACTTATTAAGATCTTACAGCTGTAAGTTGCCTTTCTAAATTTCAACCCTGGGTTTGCTGATATTAGTAACATTCCTATTTTCACCCCACTTGGTTATGCTGCCTGTTGTATTTGTATAATACTCTATGCTGCTACTGAATCATCATTAAAAGTTCACATGATTTGAGTCTCTCTTTTTTTAAGATTACAGATGTATAGATGTTTATTTATTGACTTCCACTCTCTTTCTGAGTGTCCTGTTTAACAACTAAGTTGCATGTGGCAAGATGAATGGTTCCATAGAACTTGGGAGGATTCTAGCCACAAATGCAAACAAGCCTATGTAGGCAGTGACCCTATCTTGCTACACTTACTAGCATCAAGTTCTCATTAAAGAAATTGTGGGAGACAACCAAATTTAAAGGCATATGGATGGAGATGCAAGGAAAGGTTGACTTGTATAATTCTTTAAACAAAGAAGAAATGGTGCTGAGATTTTGAAAGCCATGCAAAAAGTGAAATACTACTAATTTGTCTTCTAGTTGCTACCAGGCCATTAGTTTAATGTTAATCCTTTAGTAATTCACTGTATAATCTAATTATTTATGTAATAAATTTGCTATTTTTCAGCAAAAAAAAAAAAAAAACAGAAGAAGAAGAACAGATAGAGTATGGTCCTTATTCCTTCCTGCTTACTGAATGTCAGAGGTGCCCAACTTAGTAAAGTCTCTCCCATCTGGCTAGACCAGAACTTCCATGTCTTCCAGAGCTTCACAACTTCTGGTATCCGATCAACACTTGGATTCACAGCACTTGCTCTCTGCGAGGTATCACGGACTCTCTTCACATGGATTTGCAGTTCATTCCTGAGCAATAAATTGCATGAACATTCTTCAGATTTCCGGGACTTCCCCTTGCCACAGCTACCTTTTATCTATTTCTATTCCATGAAAATTACAGGTCTGTTTCAGTAGCCTTGCCTCCCCAGCTCAGCAGGACATGCTGTATTCTACTTGGGGTGCAGTTCCTGGTGCCATGGTCAAGAGAATCCTCCAGGCAGAGAACTGGGGTAATCACGGGGCTCATCTCATGTGTTACCCTGTCTCAAGGATCTGGTCCTACACTATTTTTCAATGCCTGAAATCAATTGCATCATATTTTGTCCAGTTTTATAGTTGTTTACAGCAGAATAACAATTTCAATCTATTTATTGTGTAGCTTCTTCTCACAGCTAGAAGCAAAATTTCCATGATCACTTTCATTTTACTTACCTAAGACTTGAATTTTAAATTAATTCTCAGAAATTTTAAATTAATTCTCAGAAATTCAAGGGCTAAAGTATATCCAAAGTATGCTATCCTAGCTATCCTAGCAACTAATTAGAAAATCCAAATTATTTCAAATTTGATTAATTTCTCTCATTAGCAGTAGAAGAAATTCTTGATTTAATTGCTAGAAACCTGACAATGGAATCATATTTTATAAAATAGATGCATTAAACATAAAGTTATACATAAAGCCACAGTTTCTGTTTGATAGTTAAACTAAAGAAGCCAGATAGTTTTCTTAAACTAAGCATATGCATCCAGGATTTTGACTGAATGTCTTGTCTGACACTTTCCATCAAAACATCTCTAATTTGATTACTTCCTCAAACCTATCCTTCCTTCTTTGTGCTTCACCTTTAAAAACCCCCTCTTTCAATCTATTATCCCTTACTACATCTTCCTGATCCTTACACTTCTCCCAAAAGTTTTTGCTCTTGAATCCTTCTAATAGTTTTTGCTTCTATTTTTCAGAACTGTGTGTATCCTTTGTATCTCTGGGATTATGTTCCCCTCTTTACCTTCAGGTCTTTCCTCACCAATGGCCTTACATGTTTACTTTGCTGGCTCAAAATGCTCTAGACTTCTTCTCAGTATTCTCTGTAGGTATATCTAGTCCTTTAAAATTAGCTAAAGGCAAATTTTCCTCAGTCCTTAATACCCCAGACTTGATTCACTCATTTTTTTCCTACAGTTGTCTCGTCTCCTTTTGGCAATATTCTTGACATAAATGGTCTAATCCATGAAAGTTTAAGAAAGATGTCTCATAAAATTGTCCAGAGCTTCAGTTTTAAGTTAACCTTCTGACAATTTATTTTGCAAATGAATATTTAAAATAAAGAAGTCCAAACTGGAAGAAATAAGCAATATTCTGAAATGGGCTTTATAAATAATGATTATAATTATAAAAACAACTTACGTTTTCTATTCCTTTATGTAGCATGTAGCCATGCAAATTACTGATGTTAACTTAGGGTACCACGTTCACTTTCAGAAATGTTTCATTTCTAACAAGGCAAGAAAAGTCCTGCTCTTTAATAAGTACTTCATATTTCCATTTCAGGTGGACAGAAATTGAATGGAAATAGAGTTCATAAAAAATGAAAGCTGCAAATAAGTAATCTGCTGACATTCAGTAGAAATGGCAACTTGAATGGAAAAAGAAAATTTGGTTCATATCCAGCATCAAATTTATCTGCACGATTATTAGAGAAGTAATGAAAATTTATCCCCAGAAGTCATATAATACCTGTTACTGAAAGAGTTCTCAATTACTTGTGCTGTGGGTACATAGACACCTGGGCCGTTAGTGAAACACCAAGAGATACATTGCAATTATGTTGACCATATTTTTTAAGCCAAGTATCATGTCACATGGTCTGATGGCATATGTATAGTACTGCAATCAAGATTCTTTTAGAGAATCTAGAATGTTATGATCATCATAATATATATGTAGCACAGTTGAAAGAAAAAACTCACATGAATAGTTATTATCATACACTAGAAATATTGGATATTGCTCTATTGAGTTCTAACAAAAACACTGTTATCACTAGGTAGGGATTTATTAGTTCTTATTTTAAAATATAGTGAAAGTGAGATACAACTAATAACTGACAATGATAAAATGTGAATCAAGTTAGTCTGATTCTATAGCCCATATTCTTTAAAACTATATAACCTCACCTGTTGAAGTAAGGAGATTAATTAGGAAGCCATTGCGTATTCAGATTACATGAGTTTAAATTGGGATGTAGACAGTTAGAATATATGAACAAATATGTAAAATTTTCATGAAAATTTGCTAGAATTTGGCAAATATTTTCATGTTAGTAAATGAAAGAGAGGTGGCATTTAGAAAGGATTCTAAAAAGTTCTCATTTCTATTAGACCCCAAACCCCCTTCATCTATAAATATTACTAGTAACACCACCTTGTCTATCCTAAAATAAAATCCCTAGATACCTAAAGCTATCTGTATCCATTAATTAAAGAAAACCAGTATAATCCTTTAAATAACAAAGAATTAAATAAAATGTATAGCAATATATATTTCAGTATATAAATACTCAGCACAACTACACCAGAAGACATAATGAAATTATCATGTCTTAATTGAATGAATGAAGTGATTACTCAGATGTTTGCACCCATATGAATAATCACTGTGACTATAACTGCTAAAAATGCAGACTCATAGGGATGGTTGTTTACTGGTGACTCAAACACTATGAGCTGTGTTGCCAACAGTGATATAATTTTCTGTAACGATGAAAAACTCTTGGCAATATTTAGGAAAAAAAGGACAATTTACATAGTGTATGAATATCTGGAAATTCAATGTATATTAAAACTTTGCCAAAATTATTTGTGTTTAATGTAAAACAGAGTTAGATTCTAGGCTAACAGAATTTTTTAAAAAGGGTTTTTACCTATCTGAATGTCAAGTGAGATATTTAAAATTTACTCAAGATGTGGAACAGTTCTTCGGGACTGTGGGGCGGCCTGATTTATGCAGGATGTATGGCATTTCTAATCTCTACACACTAGCAAATGTTATTATTTTTGTTAGTTGCCATCAAGTACGTTCCAACTCATGGCAATTCCATGTACAACAGAACAAAATGCTGGCCGGTCCTGCACCATCCTCATGATCATTGGCATGCTTGAGTCCATTGTTGCTTTCCAACCTATGGGCTCATCTTCCAGTATTGTATTGGACAATAGTCTATTGTGATCCATAGGGTTTTCCTTGGCTAACTTTCAGAAGTAGATTACCAGGCCTTTCTTTTCAGTTTGTCTTAGAGTGGAAGCTCCACTGAAACCTATCCATGGGTGACCTGCTGGTATTTGAAATACTGGTGGCATAGCTTCCAGCATCATAGCAACACACAAGCCACTATAATATGACAAATGGACAGAGAGATGATGGAAGTGGTACTAGGAACCCTCAATCATTATGACATCTATAACCCAAAAAAACTCTTCAAATGTCCTAAATGCCTCCTTAGGGGAATATCTGTCTTGTTGAGAACGAAGGTTTTGAGCCTCAGTTTTATTAGAGATGATGTAGATTCCATTAATGAAGACAGGGAACATGTAAAAAAAAAGTGATTTTGAGGAGTCAGATAATGAGATCCGTTTTAGATATATTGAGAAGGAATTGATGTGGGATATTCATGAAGAACTACCTATGACAAGATAAAAATGGAATACAAGAATTCAAAACAGAGTTAAGACAATGGTTTGAAACAGTAGGAATGGGTAGATGGTCAAAGAGGAGGGTATAAAAACTAGAAGGAAAGCAATCTGAAGACAAACCCATTGGCAATTGCCACATTTAGAGGAAGGGAAATAGAATGACAATCAGTAAATGAAATAAAGAGTAAAATACAGAGGGATAAACGGAGAATTAAAAACAAAACAAAACAAATCCATTGCCATCAAGTGGATTCCGACTCATAGCGATCCTATAGGACAGAGTAGAACTGCCCCATAGGGTTTCCAAGGAGCAGCTGGTGGATTCAGACTGCTGACCTTTTGACTAGCAGCCGTAGCTCTTAACCACTGCACCACCAGAGCTCCAAGGGGAGATATAAACTTTAAGGAAGAAAATGGAAAAAGAAATTAAGAAAGATTTGGTGGTTGGCATTTTAAAATACTTCAAATAAGTGAAAGAGAATGGGTTGAAGAAAGAGAATGGTTGGGCAGAATTTGGTAGTGTGATACAGCTAAAAGTTACATTTGTAAGGGATTCAGAGGAAGTAGAATCTGAAGACATGAAAGCAGGAACTTGCGTCATTTCCTTCAACACCTCTACTTGTCATCTGGCTCTGGAAACATTCAACCTTGTAGCTGAGCCCATGGCATGCAATTGTTGAGCAAATCTAGAAAAACATCTGTTGGTATCATTGAAACCACATTCCCACTGGCAGATTGGATCTGGAATAAATCCTATTTCCTTAGCAGTGTCCAAAGGATCACAAATGAGCCCCAGGCTTAAGACCAGCACCCTAAAGGGACAGATGAAATTTGGTATGTGATCACCCCCATGATGGAATCTACTGAGTGGTACGGGGGGGCGGGGGGGTGGGTCCGTGACTTGTGGCGGCTCACCGCCCCCGCAGCCTTCATCTCTCCACCCTCCGCAGCCTACTTCCTTCCTGCTCGCCTGGCCAAGGCTTTTGGCTTATTCTGTATCCTGCAGCTGCCTGTTGTTTGTCTGACCTCCAGTTCTTGGGACTTGAGCTAGTAGCTTACCTGCCGAGCTTGGGTTTGCCAGCCCCTGCAGCTATGTGAATCGGGAGAAGCCCTATCCTGATGCCTGGACTTGGGACCTCCCAGCCTCTACAATAGTGTGAGCTGTTTCCCTGATAGAAATCTCTCTCTGTATATGAATATTTGTATGCTTTATTGGTTTTGCTTCTCTAGAGAACCCAGCCTAAGACAGCTGCTAACCAAAAGGTCATCAGTTTGAACCCACCACTCGTTTTGCAGGAAAAAAGATGTGGCAATATGATTCTGAAAAGATTACAGCCTTGGACATCCTACAGGGCAGTTCTACTCTGTCCTACAGGGTTCTTATGAGCCGGAATCGACTCCACAACAATGAGTTTAAGATAATTCTTAGTGGGGTGGTGAAGAGAGGCACATGATTGCATAACATCTTTAAAGATTTTATTTCTTAAGATGGGTAATACCAGTAGCACTCCAGTCAATTCTGACTCATGAGCACCCCCAGTGTTTCAGAGTAGAACTGCACTCCATAGGGTTTTCAATGGTTGTGATCTTTCAGAAGTAGATTGCCAGGGCTTTCTTTAGAGGTTCCCCTGGGTGGATTTAAGCTGCCAAACTTTCAGTTAGTAGCCGAGTGCTTAACTATTTACACCACCCAGGGACTCCAAGATGGATAATAAGCAGATATTTTTTAATTATCATTTATAATAGACATATTACTTACGTGCATAAATCACACATACAAAAAGAAAGATATTTTTGAATGAGGATACGACAATAACATCATCAAAAATAATGCCATCATTTGTTAATTGTACATTATATGACAGGCTATGTGAAAATTATTTACTACTAATCTTCACAGAAACCCTATAAGAGAGTAATTAGTGACTGCATATTATAGAGGATCAGATAATAGTGACTACAAGCACTTCTGGAATCAGAAGGCTTGTGTTCAAGGCTATAATAGGCCACCTATTAGCTCTCTGTTCTGGAGTAATTTATATAATGCCTTTATGCCTCCATTTCATCATCTGTAAAATGGGGATAATAAAGCTTCTACCTCAAAGATGATTTATAAAATATTCCCTATAAAGCAGTGTTATTATTTTTATTCCTGATATTATTCTTAAATAATGGTGTCAGGCTGCTTAGATCCAAAGTCCATGGCGTTTCATTGTTTAATTTTAGGTCATGTACTAGCCGATATGGACTAGCCCCCTACTTAAGACAGTGGGAATAATTGATAAATCAAGGTCTCATGTAGTAGGAACGAATAGAGCAATCTTATCTCTTTTTTGATGTAGGATAATATCTATAAGTAGCTAATTTCCTTTTCAGAAGTAATTTCAAGCTATCTCTGTCCTTAGCAAAGCAAGAAATCTCACAAGATGTACACTTAAAAGGCTCTGGTTGGCACCAGGTATAAGCATATTTGATCAGATTTAGTAGAAAGAGTAGCAATGCATTTGCTGAGGTATCAGTCAGGCTATATTTATCCTTTCTTTAAATATCATAATTGATATTCAGTTCCACAGAATATGTAGTTTGCCATATTTTAAACATAGTATGTACAAAACCAGTCTATGTACCAAGTAGGGGCTATTACTTTTACCTGGAAATATTTTGATTTAAAAAAGTTTGTAAAGACTTCAAAAAATGGACACAATTCCATTGAATAATTTGAGCATATGCTAGAGACTTCCAGGTGTCCATCAATAGTCAGCAAATAAATAGATTGTGCATATCCTGATGGCTGTTTTAGAGGCCACATAGAGTAATGGTTAAAGATGCAGGATCAGAAGTCAGAGTGCATAGGTCTGTATCCCAGTCTTGTCACTCACTAGCTGTCTGATAAAAGACACATCACTTAGGTACTCGGTTAGCGTTCACATTAGTGGTAAATATTATTATAATTAATAATTCTTTCTTTATATCACTGGTAGTTGCTTTCCATAAGAAGGGCTCATTATAATTAAGAAAAGGATGTAAAACAACTATGTGATGTTAAAATGTTTTATTATTCCATTTGTAGTGATTTTTTAAAAATATATTGAAATGCACACTTTCATAATTAAGTTGGTAGAAGACAATGGAAACTGATAAAATCTTTCAAGTTAAGTATAGCCTAAAGATGTACACACCCTTTAAAATAGCAATTTTCTTCTGGGTATTCATGCCAAAGAAATAATTACAGATATGTATGCAAATATATATATATATATGTATATATATATATATACATATATATATATAAAGATGTTCAGGACAGTATAATTAATAATACTAAAAACTTGGCAACATCCTAAATGTCCAACAAAAACAAATTAAATTACTAAATCATGATATATGTAGCGGTATATGGTTATGATACAGTGTATTATGTTTTGTGTGACTGCTTAAAATGAAATGCATTTAGTTTCATTGTATTAACTTTTTCCAGAGGTTTGCATCATTTGTATTAAGAAATTTGACCTAACAATTAACTTAATACCCCAAGATCATTTTCCAAACTGTGAGATACAGTAATTTTTTAAAAAACTTAAAGTCAAATATTCTGTCCTTTAGCAATCAATTTCATCAGAATCAGCATACACATACCTGAGTAGCTATTAGTCACTTATGCATATGGAAAAGCACTTTTAGATTGATTAAGATAATGACACCTGAAACTCATGAACTGAAATGAAAGTATAATACTTGTTTGATCCACTGGGTTTAGAACTTTTCAAGCTCTTTGCAAATAGATGCCTAGGAGCTTGACATAATCAGAATTAAATGTTTTAAGGCATAAAAGGATGAGAATATATTTGGATTTTCATGTCATTGACATTCCCTGGGATGAAAGTGCACAGTCAGTCAGTCATCATTTTGACTTGCAAAGAGAATTTTTTTGTGATTCAAATTGGAAAAAAAAAATCACTGAATCATCACAAATATAGAAGTGGTTTTGACTTTGATGGCACTCAAAATTAGTAAGAAAAATAACAACTTAAAATCAGGTAACATCAAAATATTAACACTACATTAGCAGGCACGGCTGTCTACTTATTCTAAAACTGTTCCAGCCTGGTATCTCCGAAGAATTCATCATCTTCATCTGCCTCGTACAATATAGAAACCTCTCTTAGTCTCTGCCAATCATTTGGATGGACCCAAGATGATTAGTGTCCCTGAAAGTTATCGTCAGAACAGCTCAGGAGCAATTCTGCTACCTTGAATATACTTGAATATAGTCATGGCAAACCCAACATGTTGCAAAAGTAGAAAAAAAAAGAATAGAATCAGGAATTACTGGTACTTAATAGACAAAAATATTTTCAGTAAAAAATAACACGCAGTAATCTTGACAATCAAATCTGTTGGGCGATGTCCTGCTATCTTCTGTTATGATCAAGGTCCCATGTCTAGTACCTAATAAATTATGGCCAGAACCATTGACAGGAGGATAAAAACCCACCAAGGAAGCTCCTTGAAAGGGAATTCATTACTGCATGAAATAAAGTGATTAGTTTCAAATAGCAAAACTCTGTTTTCCTGGCTTTGTAAGAGATCCTAGATTAGAGATGATGATGATGATGATGATGACAAGCACTCATACAGGTTGCACTAGCTGATAGGTACTATTCTTAATTATTTATATATTTAATTCATTTAATCCTCAAAAAAAAAAAATCTCTGTAAGATTACTATTTTTATCCCCTCGTACAGATATGAAAACTGAAATTTGGACAGGCAAATAAACTTGCTCAAGCTTATAGAACTAGTAAGTAAAAGAGCAAGGATCCTACCCTGGCAGTCTGCTTTGTATCTGTGCTCTTAACTCCTCTGTTTTACCACCAGTAAATATGATGGAGTGAATGGATGCCAAAAGAAAAACAGATTCATATTCTCACTGAAAACTCCACAGTGCTTGGCTCTTGCTTACAGAGACCAGAACTGTGACAAGCAACCTACAACTCACAGATCCCACAAAAAATATATTTTCAAAGTTAAGAAAACAAAACAAATGGAAAAAAAAAAAAGCTAACATAATTCGAACATTGCAACATGGTATCAATGGATATGTGTCACCTGTAAAATACTGAAGACAATTTTAATTATCCACACCTCATATGTCTTCATTCCCCAGGAAACGAAACCCTCATCGACGTCTGTTCCCTCAGCATCTGCAACTTTTGAAAGCTCTGCTTGACTTCTCATCTTCACAGCCTTTTCATGCCTCCTCAACCTATGTATCAGCCAATGCCTATGTACTCAGCAGCTGCCTATGTACCAGCCGATGCCTAGCAGTCTGGACTGTTGAGGTCACCTCTCTGCATTCATTTATTCTCCAAGAAATCAGTCTCACAAGACCATGTGTCATGCCAGCCCTATGATACCTGAAAATAGATTTTCTTTTAATTTTTTTTTCCAACTTTTTCTACCTTTTCTCAAACAGTAAGTTGATCGAAAGAAGGAAAGTTAGTCGAACATTATGATTTGCAGACTCTCTCCCTTCCCTAGGAGTCCCTGTGTGGCACAAATGGTTAAGCACTGACTACTAACCGAAAGGTTGGCAGTTAGAACTCACTCAGTGACGCCTCAGAAGACAGGCCTGGAAATCTGCTTCTGAAAGGTCACAACCTTGAAAACGCTATGGAGCAGTTCCACTCTGCACACATAGGGTAGCCATGGTGAGTTAGAATCCACTGGACAGACACTAACAACTCCTTTCCTTAATAATTAAGGCAAATGTTTTTTCCAGGACAGAAAACAGAGACCTTTGATCATCTGACCATTAGGGCATTTCCTGTTACTCAGGTCTTGCGTGGCTAAAGGGATGTACTTTTGGTACCACTTTGTGTATTATTTCCTTTTATCTCTTTTCAAATATATATGTATACATATATTCTTCAATTTTTAGCACCCTTTAGTATTTATGGAGTATATTAAGTGTTAATTAAATTTATTTATCTTTTAATCATGGGTTTCCAGAGCATGAGGTCCTACATTAGGACCAAAAGGGTAATTGATGCACATCATCCAATGATCATTGATTTGGAATTCAACGCAGTATTTGGATGGATGGGTCTTCGTTTACCTCCTTATGGAGAAGAGAATGCATTTTTAGTTATAGGAGAAACAGTTGCATTATAGTATTTATGAGCATTATTAAATTGTAAGTATGAGACAAGATGCATGTATATGTGTGTGTTTCGCAGCCAAGAGGTTGAACGTGTTTTATATTTGTTACTTTTACAGCCAATCTTCTGTGCCAATCTTCTATTAACCAAATACTAAATTTTATTATGAATACACCTTTCCCCTAATCTCTCAGTTCTAGTGATACTGGTATAGCTAGTTCTAATCCTTCCTGCCAGATCTAAGTTTAGACCCATGACCAAGGCAAAAAACCTTCTAAACATAATGATTGGTGCAACAGTCAGACGTAGAGCCCACACTACCCCAGAGTAGTCAGGCCCAGGATGATTATTAGAATAATCGGGAAAGAAATACTCTTTGCCATTGTGCTTACTAAAGCTGAGATGAGCCTAAGTGTCAACCCACCACGGGCCACCACATGAATAGACACTGCCTGTGAGTCAAGGCATCACAGAGTGAAGTAGAACTGAGGAATTGAGAGACACACATTCCTGATGACTTTGTTCTCCCAATTACATTAGGAGAAGAAAGGAAAGGAAAAGTGTAATGTTATTACATAAGAATCCCAGGAATCAAAGAAAGCAGACTGCATAGCATCAGATTTTATACATTTTCTTTATTTTTTTTTTCCTCAAGCTAGCTGGAATTGGGTTGAATTGGAATCCTGACTAACACATACTCTAAGTAGGTAGATATTTTCGGATAACTGGGTGGAAAAGGACTTACTAAAGCTAAAAAGAAATGGAAGAAATCTCAAAGGAACAGATACAAAGATTCCACTGATATCAGTAGATTAAATCCACTGTGATGCTTCCCCTCAGACCCTTGAAGCTAGGTAAATATGATCGCTCTGTGTGAGTTAAACCAAGAGATCAGCACCTAATGTATAAGAATTAAGATATGCAAAGTCACATTAAAGCTGGAATGTGGATTTTATTTTGGCGTATAATATTCTTGTTTAAAAGGAAGTATATGGCTTCCTTTTTGTCAGGCCTGGCAATTTAAAGGGATAGTAAAGGGAATGAGCTTGGCTTGTTTGAAGACAAAATGAAGGTTCCTTTTCTGTGGAGCCCCTGGATGGTGCAAATGGTTAAGCACTCAACTACTAACTGAAAAGTTGGCATTTCGAACTCACTCAGAGGCACCTCAGAAGAAAGGCCTGGCCATCTACTTCAAATAATCAGCCATTGAAAATCCTATGGAGTGCAGTTCTGCTCTTCGACACATGGGGTCACTATGAGTTGGAATTTACTCTGTAGCAACCAGAAAGTGATATTTGGAATGCCACACAAAGCTTCTTCAAGGGTGTTATTTTCTTTTTATTAATCCAAAGAATCAAATCCAAGCCACTTGACTCAAATGCCACACCAGGAGTTGCACACCATTCCCTTTCGTGTTGTAAGGTGAAGCACTCAATTTATAAAACTCTGTGTACAATGCAGAAGCTCAGAAATAAAGAGTCATTCTTCTAACATGTTGCAAATCCACCAAGGCTCCAAGACCCATGTGAGGGGAGAGAGGTTGAATGAAGTTATTTTCAGTGAGTTTGAAACATTGTACTTTAATTATAAAATTGCAGGTTAAATAAGCTAACAAAAAGGAGGACAGGAAATTAAGACAGAGGCAGTTTTAGAATCAAGGGATTTCTCCTGTCGCTGTGGCAGATGCTGGGTTTCCGGCAAAGTTCCCTAGGAGAGAAGTCTGCATTTTTTAAAGTCAGCTTTCTTGAATAAACTCAGGAATTTCATTTTTTTTTTTCTTAACATGCGCACTAACATATAAAGCAGTATGATTACGTTCTGGCAAAACAACCTTAATCTTGGGCAATAAAGACTTTGGTGTGTAAAGTATTGGATAATTGATTTGATTGATAAAAATGAAATATAACTATTTCTATTTGTGGTGGCACAGTGGTTAACATCTCGGCTGCTAACCAAAAAGTCAGCAATTCAAATCCACAAGGGGCTCCTTGGAAACCCTATGGGGCGGTTCTGTTCTGTCCTATAGGGTCGCTATGAGTCAGAATCGACCCAATGCCAGTGGGTTTGGTGTTTTTGGTAGAGCTCACATATACATGTTCCTTGAATCAAAGCGATTGAATAAATTCAGTAAACAAACAAAAAGTAAAACCAGTTCTTTCTCTACCAGCCTGCTTGGTTTTACGGAATTAACTAGCTCAGTAAGTCACAATGTTTTATTCAGTCACTTTGTGCTGAGACAGCTAACTATTAACATAAATGGCTGTAGCACAGCTTGGAAATTAAAATAACAGCAACAGGAATTTTTCCGGGAAAAGAAACATACCAAACTATCGACTGCCTGTATTTCATAATGCAAAAACAAAAACAAACTGCATCACATAGGTAACACATCTGAAAATAATTTGTTTCCGTTCCATGCAAATTACTACCCCGGGATTTTGCAAAATTTATCATAGTTTTAATATGCTGATTGAGAAAACATTTTTAGAACTTGCACAGAGAACCACTTTAGCATCCTTCAGACCAGGGGTCCACCTACTGAAAATAGCACCTATGGCAATTAGTTTTAAATTGCTGAATGATCTGTCACACCTGGCAATGGAAACTGCGGTGGCCAATAGAAACTGCTCATTAGCGTCCCTCATCAAGGGGCGCCCAGGGCACATGCCTGCGTGCCATACCTTAGCTATGCCTCTGTTTCAGACCCTGTTTACTTCTTTGAAGTCTACACAGTGGCCGTATCAATTGCTCACAGCATTACTTCTGCAGTCTATTTTCTCTGACCCCTGGGAACTTTGCAATAATGATGTTGGCTCTTTCATGTCTACTCTCAATTTTGGGGGGTCTTGAAGGTAGAAAATAAATATATTTGCTTAGTTGTAAAACCATTTTCACAGAAAAAGCCTGTATTCACCTGCTGCTTATTTCTTTGATTTTTTTTTTTCTATTGAATCCTTTCTATTTACAAAATATAACAGCACAACTGTGTTATGAGTCTTTGAGTTTCCTTTAGCATCCCAGTTAACTGGCCAGCAGCAATAGCGAGATGTTTATGCCGAGAGAGCTAAGGGTCAGGAAATTAAAATCAAAGGGGCTGCTTAGGCAAGAAAAGTTAACAAAACAGTATTCAAAACATTGTCTACATGGAAACCCAGCAGGAAGCTGCTGGTTAGAGGCAGCCTGGAGACCACATTAATGATCACCCAATTTGAACCTGCAAGGGCTGTGCCACCTACTAACCCCCTTCCTGCTCTGAATAGATGGCTCCTCTGCCAGGAAGCAGAGGAAATCAGGTCAGATTAGTGCTTAAACTAACCCAAAGTATATCCACAGAAAGGGCCTTCTCTCTATTATCAGAGAATACTTTCAATTTCACCAGTTACAGAGAATTAATGAATTAAGTTTGCTAAGGCACTTGCCTATAGATGCTTAAGAGTAATTGCAAAAGGGGCCTAGAATTCAAGCAGAATTGGAATGCACTAACAAAGAATAATTTCCAAAAGGTAAAATCATGACCCTCATGACCCTCATACAAATGTAGAATGAACATGTCTCAAAATTTATTCAGCTCACTAATTAGTGAGTACGATGCTAAACGTGGTTCAAAGGGCATTTCAGGAACTGGATATTTATAGGACATTTGATAAAGAAATATTAGAAAAAGATCACTAGGTTAGATAAAAAACTGGTAAATGCCCTACAGTTAACCTTTAAAAGTTAACTTTAACAGAAATTATTTACATCTCTACCAAACAAAAATCTACAAATTCAATGTAGTGTCACAGTTTTAACTCTTTGTAAATAGCAGAGTTCCTGGGTGGTATAAATGGTTAAGCATTTCACTACTAACTGAAAGGTTTGTGGTTGAAATCCACTCGGAGACACTTTGGAAGAAAGCCTGGTGATCTACTTCTGAAAGGTCACAGCCATTTAAAACCTGATAGAGCACAGTTCTACTCTGCAAAGCATAGGGTTGCCATGAGTCAGAATCAATGGCAACTGGTTTGGTTTGGCAGCAAAGTCAAACAATGGTATATTCTTCTAAGAAATTAACCTTTGTGTGATTCTGCTAAACAATGCTTCTGTAAGACACTGAAAGGATATGCAAGCATCATTTTTGCTTTATATACAGCTTTGGGATTTTTTTTCTTAATAAACAGTACTAAGTAGATAAGCAGGAATTATTTTTTTTTTTGTGAGTTTGTGTCTGAGATGTGTCATTATCTCCTCAACGTGGAATGGCCTTAAATGATCAGTCCTCTTATTTTTCCTCTTGCGCCAACTAATTGTTTTAGAATACTACTCCTATTTATCACATATTTCTTTCCTGTAGTATTTTATAGTAATATTTATATTTTTTAGGAGCACTGGTGGCACAGCAGTTAAGAGCTCAGCTGCTAACCAAAAGGTTGGCAGTTCGAATCCACCAGCTGCTCCTTGAAAACCCTATGGATCAGTTTTACTCTGTCCTGTAGGGTCGCTATGAGTCGGAATTGACTCGATGGCAACGATTAGGTTTTCTTTAACGGGTTTGAGAGGAACTTGGATATCTTGAGTTGTAATATGGCCAAAGGTGAACTTTAAAAAGGAAAAAATCATGTCTATTTATTTCGGTTTCAACAACATGGCTGAACTTGGTGCTGTAATACCTGAAATGGATCATGTAATCTCAGACAAAAGACAAAAAAAAAAAAAAAAAAAAAAGTTGCCGTGGAGTCAATTCTGACTCATAGCGACCCTATAGGACAGAGTAGAACCTCCCAAAGGGTTTCCAAGGTATGGCTGGTGGATTAAAACTGCCACCCTTTTGGTTAGCAGCTGAGTTCTTAACCACTGTACCACCAGGTATCCTGACAAAATACAAAGACTACACAAACACTGGAATTTTCCTAAGGGGCAAGAATCGGAGAGACACTGGAGAAAATATGTAATATGGAAACTCGAAGAATTTTGTGAAGTCTCTTTCTCTGATTTAAATTTAGATTGGGATATTGTGAATTCTAAAAGCTAGTAAAATTTCCAAGTGCCTGTGAGCCAACCAGGCTCTGCTTTCTCAAATTATTCGTTATGATCAAAGGTGCCATGGCTAGTACAAAGAGAAATCTGGGTATCAATTATCTCCAGATACTGATTGACAATAATGTCTTCTGTAGCTGATTTACTCACAAATTTGTCTCAAGAAATTATCAATCTCACCTTCGAATCTCACAGGGAGTAAATATGGCAGTAGACCTGACTTAATTTCTTCCTTCTTTTCAAAAACCTTGTTCTCATGCTGTTGAAACCAAAACGAATAGACATGACTTCTTCCTTTCTGAAGTTCACCTTTGGCAGCCAATGGCAAAAGCAGGAAATTTCAGGACCTGCATTTAACAAGTATGTAAATTTAGATAATACTTTGTGATGTCTGTATAAATAATTAATGAATTAGGATTTTACATATTGTTGTGTAAAAGAAACTTTTTAAAATTATTTTTAAAAATTAATTAGTCATTTGCCTACATGAAGCCATATTTAATGTCCTAGAAGGAGTTCGTTCATCCCTAGTTTCTTCCAAGAATTAGTTTCTGTATGTGATTATGTGTGTTAAGTGTACGTGTGAGAGTAAAAAAAAACACTTTTTTTTTTTTTTTACTTTTGGAAAGTAAAAGTGTTACTTTCTGGATAATTATTATCCAGACTGGATAATACCTTCAGGAAAATCAGTATGATTTGAAAGAATATGCGAGCACCAAGGACCTTAACCTGTGACCTATAGTCTTAGTCTTCTAGTGCTGCTATAACAGAAATACCACACAAGTAGTTGGCTTTAACAAAGAGAAATTTATTCTCTCACAGTCTAGTAGGCTACAAGTCCGAATTCAGGGCGTCGGCTCCAGGGGGAGGCTTTCTCTGTCAGCTCTGGAGGAAGGTCCTTGTCATCAATCTTCCCGTGGTCTAGTAGCTTCTCTGGGCGGGAACCTCGGGTCCAAAGGATGCGCTCTACTCCTGGTGTTGCTTTCTTGGTGGTATGAGGTCCCCTGTGTCTGTCTGCTCACTTCTCTCTTTTATATCTCAAAAGAGATTGGCTTAAGATGCAATCCAATCTTGCAGATCTCATCAGTATCACTGCTGCTAATCCATCTCATTAACAGCATAATGACAGGATTTACAACACATAGGAAAATCACATCCTATGACAAAATGGTGGATAATCACACAATACTGGGAACCATGGCCTAGCCAAGTTGATACACATATTTTTGGGGGACAAAATTCAATCCATGACACCTATGCTTTAGAGATGGTGCCTCAAAGGACTGTGTAATTCAAGAATTCTCCAATGCGAATGTATAGTATTGAGAAGCACATATAAAAATTGTAAAGAAAGAAGCATGGTTTAGTGTAGCTGGATGGATTCTGTGCAGGGAAGCTGAGTCCAGCAGGGTACGCAGGGCAACAAGTGCACAGTGTTGATGTTCAGAAACGGAAGACTTTAAAAAGCAACCAAGTGGAACAGTTTTGGTGAAACCATTATTTTTGCATGTTAGACATTGGGATTTTAAAACTGCTGAGGGAGTCTAAGTAACTGCTATAGCAATAATCATTCTAAAGTCTTACAGCCAAACCTGTGATGGTAGTCAGGATGCAAGCAGAGAAAAGGATTCTAAAAGCTGTTCATAGAAACTCACATGTATCTAGAAAGAGAACAAGCCAAGTAAGTGACAGGGGTAGGTCAGTAGAAATCTAAGACAGGTGAGGTAACGTGGTGTTGGAAAAGCAGGAGAGAGAATTAAAACAGGAGGTGAAATCAATGGACAGGATCTGGATAGACTTGCAAATAGACGTGCAGAAGACAAGACCAAACTACTAGGTCACGAATGTGAGGTTGAACATCAACTCAGACACTAGAGGATTTCAGGGGGAGGAGACATTAGTTGAGCTGAAATAGGGCTCATCATGGTGAAGGTGCATCACTGAGTTCTGAAAAGTGTTAGGGCTTTTACAAAGTTGAGTAGGCGAATAGCCACAAAACAACTAAAATTAAAATCTTACTAAAAACAATTTATGGCTATGAAAAGCAACCAGCTTGCTAAATTAAAAAAGAAAGAAAGAAACAAAGCCAGAAAGAAAAAACGAAAATAGCAAAGTATAAAATAAGAACTTATTTCTCAGTTCTCTTGCATATCTCTTTGCCCTTGTTAAGTACCAATCAGAAGTTATGTCTGTTGTACTTGCAGTTGGGTGCCCTTCAGAGATGAGGACTTTCTTTTTTTTCTAATTCCAAAGAAATACTTATCTGGCTGCTAAGTGCTCCAGGAAGGTCGAGTCAAATAAAATCTAGAAAAAAAAAGTGAAGGGGTTTCTGAGATTTGATCTAAATGACGGCCATAAGCATTGAATAGCCAAATAAGCCCCCTCATTCCTGTCAGACTAGATTGTGAAATGGTTGCCCTTCAAGGTATTTTCACTTCACAGAGGTTATTTAAAACCTGTAAGAACTGTTATGGCAGCATTGATGGTGAATGGGATTAAATTGTTTAAATTGCCAATGAGATTGAGGAAAACATTCAGCAAATCTATGACAAGTCTGCTATTTTAACTTAAGTGTGGTGAAAAGCAACAGACTTTTTCTTCAATAAAAGCCGGAATAAGATGTCTAAATCTATTATGTTGAATAAATGGAAGGAGAATTGTTTAATGTAATTTCAGCTACAGTTAGGAGATGATTAAATGTTGAGAATTATAGTACATTTAGGGAACTCTAACCCCCTAAATTACACACATATAAATGACTAAAATATGTAAATAAATACAAATAATTTATGACCCCTGCATGTTATGATCATTTTCCGACCTGAGAACTTCACAGTAACCAAGCTTACCTAGAAAGATAAGAAAACATGACACTATTTTGGAGGGTGGGGAGGTCTTTTTGCCCATTAACTGTCTTTTAAATTTTATGGTTCTTCAGTTGGACCAACTGAGTGTCTTTTTAAAGCTTTAGAAAATCTGTACGAGACAAAATTAAGTTCAAGGCCAATTAAATGAGATAAGAGTACCACTTTATAATTGCATTGGGCAAATCCACAATGAGAGCATAGCTGTCAAGAATATTTAAATATCATAGCATCAAAATACTGAAGGCAAACTCTTCAAGAAGGACATGGAGACATACATAATAATAAATACAGGAATGTATCTCTCTCACTACATGTTAGATTGCATAGACAAAAAGTATAAGAACAGAGGGGCTTTTAATAAAATTATTAATAAATTTGAATAAATACAGGTTTATAAACAGACATAAGGTCCTAAGGTTGCACAGGTGGTTTGGTCTCAGCTACTAACCGAAAGGTTGGCAGTTTGAACCCACCTAGTGGTGCTGCGAAAGAAAGGTCTGGTCATCTGCTTCCATAAAAATTATAGCCAAGAAAACCCTATGGAGCAGGTCTACCCTGTAACACATGGGGTCATCTTAAGTCAGAATCGACTTGATGGCAATGTTTTTGTTTTTTGTTTTTTTAAAAGATATATGTAGTGAAAAAGGAATTCATCCATGAACAGTTATAAAATGGACCACATATAAAACTGCAAAGAAAAAGTTACTTAATTCCAAATTCGAAATAGTATAGACTGCATTATCAGATGATATTGCAATCAAAGTAGAAATTAAGAACGAAACTAGAAACCAGAGAAATCTCCAACTATCTGAGCTGGGCTCTGAAGAGGCTATCCTTATGGGGAGTACACAGCATTCATACCTTGCTCTTGTCCGTGTGGATTCAGGACCCCAGGAATCGCTTTAGGTGGATGCTACTGGACAGAAGTAGGATTTCTTCAGCAACCAAGTTTCCTTAAATTTCTAGAAGGTATTGGGACTATTTGATTCTGATAAATTCCCAGGAGAAAGTAAACCATATGCAATGAGAAAGATCTTAAACTCCAAAAAATCTTACCTGTTGGCTTCTGGTCTTTTTCTCTACCCATTAGGCAATTTGAAAAACAACTACAATCAAGGAAGAACCAAAAAAACCAAACCCGTTGCCATTGAGTTGATTCCGACTCATAGCAATAAAGGAAAAGACACCTTTAATCGAGCCCTTGCCTTATATTTCTTTTGGCAGAGAAAGCTTAAAGAGAACTTTTGAGAAATTCCTGAAACTTGAGTGTTATCAGTCTCATGCTTGCTGATTTTACTGTTTTCATACTGTATAAGATAGGTTAGAGTCCATATAACAGAACTCATTCTGCTAGGTTAAGCAGAAAGGGATTTAACAGAGGGAATTTGGTGCCTACAAAATCATCGGAAGAGCTGGAGTTCAGCTTAGCAGACTCTCTGCTGAACTTCTAGGAAGGAGTCACAGACAGGCACTACATAACTGGTCCACCAAGAGTTGCTGCCTCTGCTGAAATCAGGAAGCTGAGGAATGCAGAAGCTGCACTGGTTGGCTACAAGAGCCTGATGCTTCTGCCACAAACCAGGCAGTCTTAAGTAGCTACCTGTGCTCAACCTTAGAGGCTATTGATTAGAGGCTAACCAATTAAAAGAGCATTATGTTCTGTTTTTGAAGGTTAAAGTTCTGTCCTACATTGCTAAGCAGTTTCCTCATTCTAAATTAAGCCCCACCACCACTACCGCCTTGACTCCAGGACAGCCAACAACCGCCACCTGCACACTTACCAAGGAGATTTCATTCTAAATCACAGTCATATGTCAATAATGAACAGGAAAATTAAAAAGCACTATTGCTTTGTTCCCTCTTACTTTTCTTTTCTCCTGCTGGATGCCGTATAGTTGCATGATCAAACACAGGTCTTTGATGTCAGACTACACTGATTTAACCAAAAGGTCAGCAGTTCAAATCCACCGGGCACTTCTTGGAAACTCTATGGGGCAGTTCTACTCTGTCTTATAGGGTCGCTCTGAGTCAGAATTGACTCGACAGCAACGGCTTTAGTTTTTGTTTTTTTTTAATTAACTGTGAAAGTTTGGGGCAAATTGATCATGCTATGCTTTAATTTCCTCATCTGTGAAATGAATACGATCATAGTAGTGATTATCCATAGGGTGGTTATACAGATGAAAGGCATAGTGCACTGAAATTCTTAGAGAACTACCTGGTAGGTCGTAAGTCCTCACTGATGGTGAGAAGGGTTTTATTATGTCCCCCTTACTACTTGGCTGTGCTCCTTTTTTTAAGTGCATCATTCCTTTAATTCATAATCTCACATCTGCCACCTTTGCTCTAACGGCAGCGGATGACTTCCTAAATACCAAAATACCAGTTTCTCAGTCTTCATTTGTCTTGATTTCCCTCCTGATTTTGACACTGTTGGTCATTCTTGTCAATCCTTCCAACGTTGACACTGATGGCACACACCAGCTTTCACTCTTTCCCCCTTTTTTCCCCCTGCATCATCCTCAGTCTGTCAGAGTAACAAGCAGTAGCTATGGCAGTACTTGTGGTCATCTCTCTTTTCTTTTCCATCTATTGTCTGAGTGTTAACTCTCACTATCATATGCCTGAGTTAATTCTTGAGTCACTTACTGAGTTGTTGACTTTCCGTTGTCTCTTTGCTTCATTTCATTTTGCACAACAATTGACAAATGAATATCTTTACGATGTTGATTATGCCATTCTCACTCTCAGATATTTTCAGTGATGTCTGATGGCCTACCAAATTAAATTCAAAACATTAGTCTGATTTTCAAAACACTTCTCAAATTGTTTCCTACCATGTCTTCCGGCCTCACATCCAACCATTTTATGAAATGCAGCACTCATCACATACTCACAGATGCTTCTGGTGAAGCCTTTGTTCATGCAGAACCTTGCCTGAAATGCCCTCTTCCAGCCACGTCCACCTTCTAAATTCTTATTTCTCCTTTAAAGTCTGGTGCAAATACTTCCTTCCCTAGGAAGTTTTCTCTGATAAGTCCAACCAGGATTGATCTCTCCCTTTTCAGAACACTAACGTTTTATATTCATCACTTGAAGCATCGTATACAGCCTTACATCAGCACTAGTTTTTGGTAAACATGTCCTAACTAGCATACGGGACCAAGGGTTGGCAAACTTTTCCTTAAAGGACCAGATACGAAATATGTTAGGCTTGTGCACCAGATGGTTTCTGTCACAACTATTTACCTTTGCCCTTGTAGCGTGAAAGCATTCATAGACAATAAGTAAACAAATGGGCATGGCTGTTTTCCAATAAAACTTTATTTACAAAAAGAGTTGAACAGTCCAAGGGCTATAGTTTGCCAACCCCTGTACTAGACAATCAGCTCCCAAGGTGCTGAGACCATGCTATAAGTGTTTGAATACTACTACTACTGTTTATGCCACATTCTAGGCCAGGCACCATGTAAGTGATTTTATGTATATTATTTACAATCATTGCAGTGACCTTACAAAGTAAGCATTGTTATATTCCATTTGCAGATGAGGAAATTGAGATGCTTATCATAAGTTGTAATTATTGTTTTTATGCTTGTAGTTGTCTATTTCAAAGGTGAATTCTGAAAGCAACAGAGAACAAGTCAGTTTCATTTACTATTGGCCAGGCATGGAATAAATGTTCCATAATTGCTGATTTAATAAATTAATGACTATATTAAGCACAGAGCAGTTAACCACTTTGCCCAGGGTCACACAGCCAGTAAGTAATAGAGCAGGAATTCAAATTCTTATTTCATTATCCCTTCACTTTTTCCAGAAAATATTTCTTGAGAACCTACCATGAGCCATGAGCTATGAGTTTTCCATCATACAAAACTGCCAATCATATAAATTTACAGATTTAGGCAAATTTTAGGAACAGAAAGATTAAGCAACTCACCCAAGGTCAAATATCTAATAATTGGTATAATCCAGTACTTTTAACCATACTCTATAGTCTTGATAAATAGTGTCTAAATACTGATAAATATTTGTTTTCTCCTTACCGCTTCTCTTATAATTGTTAATCATTTCTATTGTATAACGGTGCCCTACTTATCACTGGGAGCCCTGGTGGCGCTGTAGTTCAGAGCTATGGCTGCTAACCAAAAGGTCGGCAGTTCGAATCCACCAGCTGCTCCTTGGAAACCCTATACGGCAGGTCTACTCTGTCCTATAGGGTCGCTATAAGTCGGAATCAACTCAGTGGCAACGGGATTGATTTTTGTTGTTGTTGATGTTGTTACTTACCGCTAAGATCCATGTTTCTAAAGGACTGCCTCTCCTTAAAATTCAACCTTAGTTCTAGTCAGGTAATTTTCCTATCAGCACATCATCTCATTTTTACCTTTTCACTTGTTCAAACTGTTTTTCCACCTTGGAATTTCTTCTATGTCACTCTAAACTCACTCAGGGAGGGAAACTTTAATAAAAATTTGTTAAAGTTTAATAACACTATCTTCTAAGAGGTAGAAAATATTCACTTCTAAACTACGCTTTGAACTTAATTGGTAGCTAATATTCCTAGAATGAATAAGCCTGTAGGCCATATACCTTAATGAATGATTTCTTGAATAATTTCTTTTATAAGGATCAGCACAAAGCTGGTTCCTATGAGGCAGAGGCTAAAGATGTCCCAAATGTCCAACTTTTCCAAACTGCTGTCCCACTCCATCATCTCTAACATCAACTCCTCCTCCTCCCCTGAGTACTTTCCCTCCCACCTTTGGGTTCCATAATTCAGTGCAACATCTCACAGAACTCACAAACCATATCTCAAGGAAATGGCTCACATGGTTGCGGAGGCTGGTAAGTCCCAAATCTGTGGGTCAGGCATCAGGCTGGAAGTTTCTCCTGATCCACGTGTCTGCAGGGGCTGACAAACCCAAACCAGCAGGCCAGATGACAGGCTGCTGGCCCACGGGGCTGCATATGCTGGCAAATCCCAGAATCAGCAAATCAGACTGCAGGCTGCTGGCTCAAGTCTTGAGAGCTAGAGGTCGGAAAATGATGAGCCAGAAGCAGGATCCAGATGCAGACAGAGACAGCCCCACTAGAGTACCCACATATATACTTTGGATGCAGGCCACACCCCAGCGAAGGACACAACTTGAGTAAGGGTGGGACTTGAGTCACACCCTCTAGAAAGGTGGTAACTCAAGACACATCCTTAATCCTGACTCATTAGCACAACCACAGGTATAGAGGCTGGTATTCACAACACATCACAAAATGGAGGACAACCACACAATGCTGGGAATCATGGCCTAGCCAAGTAGACCCATAATCTCAACCATCACAGGTTCCATATACCTTATTTGCATAGTCCCACTCAATCATTGTGTGTGAGTCACAAAGACTATGGCTAGAAGGGCCATATTAAGTAATTCATTGCATCTCACCTATAATTTAACATCCTACAACAATGTTGTATTTCACATTTGATGAACTAGTAATACAAATAATGTGCTGCCTTCAAGAAATTTTGTCTTTTTATGCATTATTTGTCAAGTTTCCCATTGGTGAGACATTAATCACCTTTTGCCTTCTATTCAGTTATTTAAATACATCATTTCTCCATTTCCAGTCTGCGACTTGGTTAAGAGGAGGAGTTCTGACTGGTCTATGGCAGTAGTTAGCATAAAGAGTACTCAAAAAACACTTGTGAAGTGAATATATGAATGGACGGATGGATGAAGATAAGCCTGAATATACATGCATCTATTTTACCTTCCTTTGATTGGAAATTATGCTCCTTTTTCCTCCTAAATGCATATCAAACCTCTTTTTCAGTCCTTATTTCACTACAAGTGCTTTAATTTAGGCCCCCAGAGCCTTTCATTAGGGAGTCCTGGTAGCACAATCATTAAGCACTTGGCTGTTAATTGAAAGATAGATGGTTCGAACCCACCAGCTGCTCAGAAGGAGAAAAGACCTGGTGATTTGCTCACATAAAGTTTTCAGCCTAGGAAACCCTCTGGGCAGTTCTCCTCTGCCCTATAGGATCGCTATGAGTCAGAATAGATGGCACACAACAACAACAGAGTCTTTTACTAGGAGTCCTTTGGTGGTGCAAACTGTTAAGAGCTCAACTACTAGCTGAAAGGTTGGCAATTCAAACCCACACAGAGGCAACTCAGAAGATAGGCCTGACGATCTGCTTCCGAAGGGTCACAGCCTTGAAAACCCTGTGGAGCAGTTCTACTCTGCACACGTGGGGTTACCGTGAGTTGGAATTGACTCAACTCGATAGCAGCTAACAACAACAACAACAAAGACCTTCGCTAATACTCTTAACAGTTATAAGCCTAGCCTCCTTACATGTAGTCTCACCGAAGTTCTCAGTACATCCTCCTCTTTGCTGCCAGAGTGATAATTTTGAACTGGGAATTTGGTTTCAATCATGTATTATATACTCTTTAGTGTCTATCACCTATACTATAGATGCAGGTCAAAGCTCCTTAGCAAAGCATATAAACCTCTCTTGCCCAACTGTCTTGGCTCATTTCTCCCTACTGGACACATATACTCTACTCCAGTCACATTGAGTGCAGGACTTGCAGTTTCTGGAAGACACCATGCTCTTTCTTCCCCCCATAACTGTAGACACATACTTCCTTCTGTGTGGAAGACCCCTTTTCCCCTTTTTTGTGGAATGCGCTTTTCCACCAGTGTGGGACTCTTCTTTGACATTCAAGTCTCAATTTAAATGTCATCTACTTTGTGTAGCCTTTCTCGATCTTACAAAGTGAATTTAGTGCTGTTTCCTCTGCTCCTGTAGTTTTTCTTCTGAATACCTTCAAATTTATTGGAATTATTTGTTTATGTAGCTATCTTTTCCATTAAGGAGTACCTAGATAATACAAATGGTTAACGCACTCAGCTGCTAACTGAAGGGTTGGAAGTTTGAGTTGACCCAGAGGCACCTGGGAAGAAAGGCCTAGCAATCTACTTCTGAAAAGTCAGCCAGTGAAAACCCTATGGAGCACAGTTATACTTTGACACATATGGGGTCACCATGAGTGAGAGTCAACTCAAAACAACTGGTTACCGGCTTTTCCATTAAACTTGAAATTCTTTGAGGGTGGCAACCAATCTTTATTCATAAACATCTCCAACCCTTACCACAGAACCTGTCATATAGTAGGCCCACAGAAGATAGTTTTTAATGAATGACTTTGTCAGTCAATAAGTCTATGTTGACATTAAAACAGTTAAATTCGTGCTTAGAAACAAGGATCTTTCAAAATAAAATTTGGTAATATAGATAAAAAGATTTTGAGTGTGTAGTTGTTAGAAGCCGCTGAGGCAGTTCCAACTCATAAGGACCCTATGTACAACAGAACAAAACAGTGCCTGGTCCTGTTCCATCCTCACAGTCCTTGCTATGATAGAGCCCATTGTTACAGCCACTGTGTCAATCCATCTCATTGAGGGTCTTCCTCTTTTCGCTGACCCTATACCTTACTGAGCATGATGTGTTTCTCTAGAGACTGGTCCCTTCTGATAACATGTCCAGAGTACATGAGATAAAGTCTAACCATCCTTGCTTCCAAGGAGCACTCTGGTTGTACTACATCCAAGACAGACTTGTTCGTTCTTCTGGCAACTCATAGCATATTCAATATTTTTTGCCAACACCATAATTTAAAGGCATCAATTCTTCTTAGGTCTTCCTTATTCATTGTCCAGCTTTCACATGCATGGAAGGATAAACAAATAATTTCTTTTATAAAGATTGGCACCAAGCTGGTTCCTACAAGGCAGAGGTTAAAGATGTCCCAAATGTTCAGTTTTTCAAGCTGTTGTACTACTCCATCATCTCTAACATCAACTACTCCCTTTCCCCTTAGTACTCTCCCTCTCATCTTTGGGTTCCCTAATTTGCTGCAATATCTCACAGAACTCACAAGCCATATAAAGCAAAGGGCTCACGTGGTTGTGGAGGCTGGCAAGTCCCAAATTCATGGGTCAGGCATAGGCTTCTCCTGACCCATCTGGCTGCAGGAGCTGATGAACCCAAACTGGTAGTTTAGACCACAAGCTGCTGGTTCCCAAGGCTGTGGAAGCTGTCAAATCAGGTCACACAATAGGCTGCAGGCCCAAGGGCTATGGAGGCCACCAACTCCCAGAATCAGGGAGGTCAATTGATCATGAACCAGAAGCAATCCAGATGCAGAGAGAGAGAGCCTTTCTGGTACACGCACATATATCTTAGATGCAGGCCATACCCCAGGAAAGGGTGTAACTTTATGAAGGATGGGGCTTGAGTCAAACCCTCCTGCAAGGCCACTACCCAAGACACACCTTATACCAATCCTGCCTCATCAATACGTAGAAGTCAGGATCCACAACACTTAAATGGAGGACAACCACACAATACTGGGAATCATGGCCTGGCCAAATAGACACAAAATCGCACCCTTCACAGGTTCCATATACCTTATTTGCATAGTCCCACTAAATCGTTGCGTGTAAGTCACAAAGACTATGGCTGGAAGGGCCATATTAAGTAAACCATTATAGTGCGAAGGCAATTGAAAATGGCACAGATTTGATCGGGCACACCTTAGTCTTCAAAGTGACCTCTTTGATTTTCAACACTTTTTTTTCCCTTTATTGTTGTAGTTTAAATGAAGTTTACATTTCAAGTTAGTCTCCCATATAAAAATTTATGCATACATTGTTATATGACCGTAATTGCTCTCTCCATACTGTCACAGCACACTCCTCTTTTCCACCCCTTATTCCCCATGTCCATTCAACTAGCTCCTAACCCTCTCTGCCTTCCCATTTCAACTCCGGACAGAAGCTGCCGTTTAGTCTCTTCTATCTACTTGAGATAAGAGGCACACTCCTCACAAGTATCACTTTATGTTCCACAGTCCAGTCTAATCCCCGTCTGAAGAGTTGTCCTTGCAAATTGTTTTAGTTCTGGGCTGATAGAGAATCTGGGGGCCATGCCTTCTGGGGTTCCTCCAGTCTCAGTCAGACCATTAAGTCTGGTCTTACTAGAATTTGAGTTCTGCACCCCACCTTTCTCCTGCTCCATCAACGACTCTCTGTTGTGTTCCCTGTCAGGGCAGTCGTTGGTGGTAGCCAGGCACCATCTAGTTTTTCTGATCTCAGGCTGATGAAGTCTTTGGTTTATGTGGTCCTTTCTGTCTCTTGGGCTAATACTTTGCTGTATCACTGGTGTTCTTCATTCTCCTTTACTCCAGGTGGCTGGGACCAATTGATGCATCTTAGATGGCCACTTGCAAGCTTTTAAGACCATAGACACCACTCACAAAAGTTGGATGCAGAACAGTTTCTTAAAACTTTGTTATGCCAGTTGACTTAGATGTCCCCTGAAAGCATGGTCCCCAGACATCTACCCCTGCTACTCTGTCCCTCAAAGTGTTTGATTATATTCAGGAAACTTCTTAGCTTTAGTTTAGTCCAATTGTGCTGACTTCCTCTGTAGTGTGTGCTGTTCTTCCCTTCACCTAAGATAATTCTTATCCACTATCCAGCTGGTAAATAACCCTCACCCTTCCTCCCCACCCTGGTAACCATCAAAGAATGTTTTCTTCTGTGTTTAAACCTTTTCTTGAGTTCTTATAATAGTGGTCTTATACAATATTTGTCCTTTTGTGACTGACTAAATTCACTCAGCATAATGCCTTCCGGATTCCTCCATGTTACAAGATGTTTCACAGCTTCATTGTTGTTCTTTAACATTGTGCAGTATTCCGTTGTGTGGATATACCATAATTTGTTTATCCATTCATCCCTTGATGGGCATCTAGATTGTTTCCATCTTTTTGCTATTGTGAACAGTGCGGCAGTGAACATGGGTGTGCATATATCTATTTGTGTGATGGCTTTTATTTCTCTAGGATATATTCCAAGGAGCGGGATAGCTGGATCGTATGGCACTTCCATTTCTAGCGTTTTAAGGAAGCGCCAAATCGATTTCCAAAGTGTTTGTACCATTTTACATTCCCACCAACAGTATATAAGTGTACCAGTCTCGCTACAACCTCTCCAGCATTTATTATTTTGTGTTTTGGATTAATTCTAGTCTTGTTGGGGTGAGATGATACCTCATTGTAGTTATGATCTGTATTTTTCTAATGTCTAATGATCATAAGCATTTCTACATGTGTCTGTTAGCCACCTGAATATCTTCTTGGGCAAAATGCCTGTTCATAACCTTTGCCCATTTTTTAATTGGGTTATTTGTCTTTTTGTTGTTGAGGTTTTGTAGTATCTTATAAATTTTAGAGATTAGACGCTGATCAGATTTGTCGTAGCCAAAAATGTTTTCCCAGTCTGTAGGTTGTCTTTTGACTCTTTTGGTGAAGTCTTCTAATAATCCTAAGTGTTTGATTTTTAGGAGCTCCCAGTTATCTAGTCTCTCTTCTAGTGCTTGTGCATTGTTACTTATCGTTTGTATTGTGTTTATGCCATGTATTAGGGCTCCTAGCATTGTCCCTATTTTTTGTTCCATGATCTTTATCGTTTTCAATTTTATATTTAAGTCTTTGATCCACTTTGAGTTAGTTTTTGTGCATGGTGTGAGGTATGGGTCTTGTTTCAGTTTTTTGCAGATGGATATCCAGTTATGCCAGCA